>NC_134921.1:1200000-1556666 GCF_051014615.1 Bombus vancouverensis nearcticus | reverse complement strand
GTCTTCATCGTCTCTTTCGTTCTTCATTCTAGTTGTAACAACCTCGCATTCCTTATATTTGAGAAACATCGTGATTCTTTGCTTCCACATTCCATAATCCTCACCATCGAATATAGGTATCATGATTTCCGATCTCTCCATTTTAATTGATTCTTCTTTTTTTCTTTTCTTACTCAAGCGTTCCTACGTGCTCGAAGTATATTTTTTTTCTGAAAGTTTTTTTTCTTTACTGAAAACTCACTCGCAAGATCGTAACCACGCACTAAATATCTTGCAAAACTAGTAACCACGCTCTGCTACCATGTTAAGGAAATTCGAGGATTTGGGAATACAAATTATTGACTATATTTCCCATACAACAGTTATACACCTATATTCCTCTCTAAGAACGTCTTGCACGCACGCTGGTTGCCAACCGACTAACCTAGATTCTTCTAACATCTGGCAACAGTCTTTTGTCTCCACTGAGTCCTTGACGCCCTCTAACCCTTACACACACACTCTCATGTACAGTGTAAATGTATCACTTCCCTAACAAATATTAAATTAATCAATTTTTACACGATAGACGTATATCTGCTTTTTACTTTTTACGCTACACATTGTTTTGATAAGAATAAATTGCGGATTCCTACTTGATGCGCGTCCATCAAATTTTGTGCTTTCCACAGGGTACATTAACCCCGAAACTGTCCATACGACCATCGTCGTGAAGAGGTTGTAGAGCTGCGGTGGATGGAGAAACCCTTAAAAGGTCAAAAGTTCGTTCTCTTTGCGTGCACGCTGCGTGACATCCTCGAGGGTCGCCAGTGCTCCTGTCGCCTGGCAACGCTGCTTATTCGACCAATGGGCGAAGCATAGAGAACGAGAAAGAAAAGGGATAGGAAGTGGGTGGAAAAGAGAGGGGAAAATAGGAAGGTGAGCCCCTTCCTTTTTCTTCCTCCGCTCTCTTTTCCCGCTGCTGGCTTTATTTCTACGCACTACTTGACTCATCGCCAAGCGCTAGGCGCCACTTTAATTGGACCGAGCAATCGTCGAGTTTCCCTTCTTCCTTTGAAGGGTGCCAGCCTTGTATCCAAAAAACCACCCTTCTGTCTTTGAAACTGCCGTACTTGCTCCGTGCAAGACCCCTCTTTCCTCCTTTGCATTTGCTGCATCTTTTAGAAGATTCAGGAGCGCTCGAAAGAGAGAACTTTAATATTTGCTTTCGTTTCGAGATCGTTTGTGCACGTCCTTGGCTTTTTGCGCTCGATTTTATCGGAGTACCGACGTCGTTGGAAATCTCAAAAGTTCAACGAAATATTGATTTTAAAACGTTGGCAAAACTTTTCTTTGAAGATACAAACCTAGGGAACCAAGCGAATAAGAATCGAAAAATACCTTCTAGTTTGCACGCGTTTCCTCGCCAGCTTCGATTATCGCCACGTAATTATCGCGTTCTGATTACACTCGCTCGTCCATTAATTGTACGCAAATTATGCAGCATGCTTGAACCTAAATTTATGACTCGAAATTGCACGTACGCGACAGCCGATAATGATGATGAAAGATAATTCGAAGGTACAGAGTATCCAATAATTTCGCTCGGAAACGTAATTGTGGCTGGTGATTTCTAAAATAGAAACGACAAGGGAGTGCTCTTAAAATTCTACGAGCAATTAGAATTCCAAGAACAATGTAGTAAATATAGAATTTGTGGCGGCACTCGACAACAAAATATCCGCCACTCGACACTAACTAATAGCAAAATACTGACATTCGCGGACGACACAGCTGTACTAGTCAGGCACACTAATCCTGTAACAGCAGTTACATTACTACAAGAACATATCACAAAAATAGAAAAGTTTTTTTTTTTTTTTAAATAAGAATCAAACGTACGATTTCACGACATTATTTTTTATTTAGTTGTTTACATTTACAATTTGTCCGATTTGGACATTTGGTAGAATTTTTTGGCTGAAAAATAGAAAAGTGGCTACAAGTTAAACAAATTAAAGCAAACTCCAATAAATGTAACCATATTACATTCACACATTCTGAACGGCACTCACATAATACAAACAAGGCAAGTCAACCTAGGACTCCACATAGATATACAACTCACATGGAAACAGCATATCAAATCAATAATAGACAAAATACAGATAGCAAGGAGACAAATGCATTGGCTAACGATCATAAAATCAGTCTGGACGGACGGAATATCACTATGGGGAACAGCAGCAATGAGTCATATAAGCAAAATAGAGACAATGCAAGCTAAAATTCTTAGCACAATAGTAAACGCCACATGGTACGTTAGAAACGAGGATATTCGGAAAGACCTGGGAATACCAACGGTCAAGGAGGAGATTAGCAGATGTGCAAGAAGGTACAGAGAAAAAATAGCAACGTACCCGAATCGGCTGGCAGTGGAAACGATCAACACATCAAGCATAGAAAGAAGACTAAAAAGGAAACACCCAACAGATCTCATAAAGGATATAACCTAACAAACACGAAGATAGTACCCTGCTGGGGGTAGCCACCCACATGATAATCAAACAGCCAAAAAATTCTACCAAATGTCCAAATCAGACAAATTGTGAATGTAAACAACTAAATGAAAAAAAAAGATCTCGACACTAACTTCTACTGGGCGTTATGAACGTTCGGGACCCGGGTTCGAATCCCGGCGCCCGTAGTCCGATTTTTCTTCCATGACACATAAATGAGAAGAAAGCAACAGTATCTTATAGCGACGTCTACATCTTCAGCCAGCAGCTACAAGTATCACGGACAACAACTACATCTCAAATTGATTATAATTTATCTCGTATCATTTCTAGATCTTAGAGAAGACGTTGAGGATAAATAATGTAATTGAAGTTGAAGTTAATGGTAACGTAAGACAAGAATGACTACGGTATAACTGCGGTAGCGATTGTTTTTTAAATGGAACTCATATTCAAATGGAGCAAGGAAAAATAGGAAATAAAAGTTAAGCTTAAGGGGGGGGGTAAAGCTTAAAAATTTTTTTGCATTTTTTTTATTTTTTAATTGAATGCATAACATCTTAAGAATATTGTGTCAAAATTTCAAGTCGATTGGAGCAAAATTGACGAAGTTACGAGTATTTTTATACATGTCGGATTTTATTACCTACCCGACCCGAGCGTGCTATTGTTACCTGGCAGACGTTTTTTTCTCTATATAATACCTAATCTTACCCCCAGATCTATTTATAGTACTTAACGACTCCTTATACCTGTACTGTATATTTTGTCAGTGTAGAGTATAAAATTTAGTGTAGGAGTAAATATTCTATCGAGCAGACGTACACGTGCGTTCCTATTTTCGCATCATTTTGGCTCCATTTTCATTAAGTTTTGTGTTAAATTATTACTAAAATGCCTAAACAAGTTACAAGATCTGATAGACAATCAACTGGTTCGAGATTATATCGACTTAGAAAAATCGTACCTCCGCATAAACGTAAATACGAAGGCACTTCAACAAGTAGCGCGTCAACTAAAAAAATAAAAGTGACCGTTGAAGATCAAGTTACAAAGGACTTTTCAACAATTGCTACGCTAGTGAAGTGTGTGAAATGTGATGGAAAAGTAAATTTTCATTCGACTAAGAAAGAAGGCCTTGGATTTAACATCAAAGTGTCGTGCGAATGCTGTAAACAGATTACAAATGTTCCGTCTAGTGTAAGAATAAACTCTGGTACTTTGATGTTAATTATCGGTTTGTTTTCGCGATGAGGATATTAGATCTTGGATTAGTTGGCTGTGAAAAGTTCTGCGGCTTGATGGATTTGTCTAGTAGGTTTTATCAAAACCGACGTACAATGATTACGCGAAAGAAATGTGCTCGACTGTAAGAGAAACAGCGAATCGATTTTTTTAATCTGCTATAAAAGAAGAAAAAGTAGCAACAGCCGAAGAGCTATCATGGATGATAGCAACATCCTTTATGGACCTGGCATTGATGATTCAGTGTGAGGTAAGCCGATAAAATTCCCTTATGAACGTTTTATACCAGATTTTTTAGTGTTCAAAACTTTAAAGCGTTTTCCCCACAATTCACGTTTTCAAAGTCGGTGTCCCCAATTACTTCAAAACCACTGCACCGATCCTTTTGAAATTTTGAACACTATTTCTGTACATAATTTATGAGGTAACGCTGCAGAGTTTTTTTAAATTTGTTAATTATTTTTATTTTACAATAACAAATTAGCCGCAAATTTTCGTAAAGTCGGCTAATTTATCCCTTCAAAGTGTTCCAAAAAAGTGAAAAATTGAAATTTCGAAAAACCCTCCCAGCGTTACCTGTGGAAAACTGTTACCTAACGAATGAACTTTGATTTTTTGATTTCAGATAATCCAGCACCAAGTTCTGAAGGGCACCGCAATTATACTTTTTTCCGAGACACATCCGAATAATTGCTGCCATTGCCGTATTTTTTAATATTTCTCCGTGAAAATTGTATACAATATTCTTCGAATGTCATACTTTAATGTACTATTGGTTTTAAAAAAGAGACAACCAAAAATACAAAATTATCAAAATACAAATAGTTAGGCAATAAAAATATCCACATTAGATAACGTAAAAGATTATGAGTTGCAGTAGGAAACATGAATTATCCCATTTTCAGTATTGCGTCATATGCGCAGCAAACAGAGATTAATGTTTCGACAATACCAGAAGTGAATATTTTTTACTCTATTTCAATAGTCTACAATGTTCATCTCGAAGAAGAATTAAGGTAATATGAAGCAATTACTGTTTTTGTTTTTCATCATTTTTCTGTCACTTAATTAGCATGTAAATTTCTTATTATGAACAATACTTTTTATGAACAATAATTTGTTTATCTTGAGTGAATTTGCTTACTGTGATCGTAATTCTTGATTTTAATTGAATTATTTCTTATAAGATACTTTTATGTTTCTTGTAATGTTGTAATCTTGTAATGATGTTCTTGTAATTGATAATGTTAATTTAAAATTACTTTACGTTTTCCTCATATTTTCACTTCTTTATCCTATATCAGTATTTTGAAGAGTAAGCTATTAATTTCTCTCTAGATTTCAAAATCGTATTATACTCTCCACCAATCAGAAGCGATCACGAAAAATCACAAATCAATACAAAAAATTACGGTAAATGGCAACGAACGTGATCAAATCACTCGTGATTCAAAAGTAGCAGTTCGTTTCTACGAATAAAGTCAATGAATAAATATCAATGAGTGTTACTTCTTGAAGCTGTAGTTTACAACAACGCTATATTAGTTCCATCTACTGTAAATATTGTTTTTGTTAAATCCAAGCTGCCAACATATCGCACGCAACTCTGCATTAGATAGGTTCGTGTTCTGTAGCGTCAAAGCCGCGATGCGCACGGTATTCCCTGAATTCAATAAAACGGAGGAAGGTAGAATGTAGCCTCGTAAACGGGTAATCTGCTATTCAGGTCATAACCTAGCACACGTCAAGCCAGAACGGTCGTTTTCCCGGCAACTATTCCGGATTCTCTCCTCCTACCTTGGGACTCTACGAGATACGATGCAGAGGACGAAAAGGACAAACTTGGGGAAAATGGTGTAGGGATGCGCACGACATTTATAACTCTCGGATCGAATGGTTATTTCCGAAGGTTATCTTGGATATGATATTTTCAATGACAACAACTGGAATCAACCATTCTTTGTTATAATACGAGCAACTTCTCAGTTTCTTACGAGTCGGAAATTATTAATAAGGCTAGAATTGGAAACGGTGAACATAATAACTAGACTCGGATATTTATCCAAATTGATATTTTGATGAACACGATTGAAGGAATAAAATCTAAGCATAGACTTTTTCTCTTGCTTAATATGTATATTATAATAGATACTATAGATTGAATATTTAAATATTTTGCAGCATTATGCACGTGTATTGTGTATATTTTTGAAACATCCGCAGTTTGATAATTTAAAGAATTTTGAAACTTAGTTTCACAGACTGTTTCGTTAATTAGTATACGTTTTTAGAAATACTAATCTTTTATGCATAAGCGATGACCGAAAACAAACCTGCCCCCAAGTCACCATCAACAATGCAACAGTTCCTAGCAGGGACTCAGTCAGATACCTGGGCATGACCCTGGACAAGAGACTAACGTGGAAAAAACACATCTCAGATAAAACGAAGCAACTAAAGGACAAACTAAAAAAATTCTATTGGCTCACGGGCCGACGCTCCAAACTAAACATACAGAATAAAATTACCCTCTACAAGACTGTAATAAAACCTGTCTGGACCTCTCTTTCCTCTTACTCACTATTCTCATAGTCCGAATGGTTTATATAGAATATAGTTCGATCCCGATTATGAATATATCGATCACTGACTTAATTATAATTCCTACCGTTCCAGTAACGCTGATATCTTATTCTATACTGAACCGATAATGTCGCAAGTGATACTAGGATAGTACGAGGGACTACATAATCAGTAGGACACTCAGTACTAATACAGCCGTAGGACACTCTTAAGCATTGCATGCATGCTCTATCTAATTTTTAGTCAATGGTAAAACATTTCTGACGGATAGCGGACTAACGTTCTTTCCTGTTTAAAAATGTTTTACCTTCGGAGCAGACCCGGCGAAATAATCGGTAACACAGTTTTAATCTTCATAATGTAGAATTTTGTAATTATGAACAAACTTATCGTTATATATATATAAGATATAAATTTTGTGATGAAAAGTGAATATTTACCGAAAAACTTATAGTTAGTTTTTCAACAGTTCCTACACAATGTTGAATTAATATTTTATATTCCACGAATATAGTTACAGTGTTTGCTCCAAATTAAATAATAAATGCAAGAGTTATGCTTCTTTTTTATGTTATTTTTTCTTTCCATGCTTAAAATACGTTACGGTTATAAAAACTGAAGACAATAAGGCTTGAAGAATTGAGATATTTCCGAAACCCATCTTATAAACAGAAAGTCCACTTTCCCAATGACCATCACTAATAAATCCCTAGTTATGTAAAGTTTGAAAATTGTGCAAAATAGGTTTGCGCTTATTTTTAAACATATTTGGTGCACAGCCTGTTCGCCTTCTCAGTACCATACCCTTATATCGTAAATTTTTTTCGAAATAAACCATTGCCAAGTTTTAGTCATTTTGAAGCAAGAGGGTAGGAACAATTTTTGAAGAACAGAATCATTCCAACGGTCGACGAAGAACCTTCAAAGATCTGAAAATATCAAGTTAGGGTGTTACTTGGGTGCATTGTGTGTGTAGTGCGTGTATTGTACGCGTAGTGAGTGTTGTGTGCAGTGTAGTTGTATTTATAGCGACATTTCTAGCCTTATTTATTACAATATATATACATTTAGAGAACTTTCGGACATACAGTTTTGTTACGGTGCGGCGGACAGTAATAGCATAAAAGTGCAAAATTTATACGCCGAAAAAACATCTCAATAGGACTATACCCAACGCAAAGATATTTCAAAGATAAGGCGAATTCAGCACGACAATCCGAATCTGGGAGATAGAACACTGCATCGTATTCGAGAAAATTCAAGAAGAAATAATCTTTGCAAATGACGACAAATCGGAAAATTTAACGCAATTCCAGTTTCCCCGTAAGGATATTATTTACTGATGAGACAACATTTAATAAATGTGGAACAACAAATATACGTAACAAACATTTCTGGGCACGTGAAACTCTACACACAATAAGAGATAGTTCGTGTAGAATGGTGTAGCATCACATTCTACCAATGCAGTGCAAGAGCACTTGACCAGCTGTTTTGGAAACAGGTGGAATTACTAGAATTAATGAAGATCTAATGAAAATTTTTCATATGAAATAAGAGAATTACGATAAAATGTATGCGGCTTTTTTCTTTTCTTTCCTATTTCTCTCTCTTTTTTTTTTAACTTTAACCTTCGTTCCCACTTACTTAAAACTGGTCTTTAATTTCACCTATCTTGGAGATGTGACAAATTGAAAAGTAAATTGCATAAGTGAAATAAACACACGGAAATCATATATCCTTTTTTCACATTTGATGTTATGTATACGCAACATTGTGTTTTAGTAAAATATCAATTAACAATTAAAGTAAGTTATCGACAATAAATGTATTCATCTTCAGTAAATTTTAGTGGATTATAGTCTTCTCTACAATACTATGCGACAAATCCCGTTTCTACAATTAATAATTTATAAAAAGTAATTTTTATTATTACATCCTAATATATATTACAGGCTAAAAAATTATTTAGTTCTGGAAAGGTTAGTATGTAACATTCGATTAGGAAAGGCAATGGAGTTAAAAGGTAGCGCAAAAAGCAACCGTATACGGAGTTCGTTAAAATCGAAAAAATTGATTGCACCAAAAGTGGAAGTGATTACGGAAAATGTTTTTGTACCGATAACAAGGACCATATTTACGAAGAAACGTGGTGATGCAATGCAGTGCAATTTTTCCGTACCAAAAGTGGACTTCGTTAAGTTATACCAATGTAATAACGGCGCAACGATGCCATTATTAAAGAAACCATATAGCCTTCTAGTAAAAAGCTGTACAGATCCAATACCCTATCCGAACCAGGTTATTCATCTAAGCTGAGTTATTGTTTTTCTCGTCTTTCCATTTTTGATTTCTCCTGCGCGCGCATAGATACAAGATTTCTAAAATTAAAGAGAACATTTTTTAAAGCAAACCTCTATCATCAAAGAAAATTATATTTACGCTATCATAAGTGAAATTTATATATATATATATATATTTTTTTTTTCTTATATATATATCAATAAAATCAAATAAACGCAATTAAATGTTTTACTATTATCCAATATTAAATAAAAGGTAAAATAGTTATTGTTTCTAACGGTTGCAAGAACTCCATTCTCTATATTACTATTCCAGACGATAATATTAAAACAAAGTTCGCATAGAGTGAAATTTCATAGCCTAATATGCAACGTTAATGTGTTTTCAGACTAATATAGTAAGTAAACACAAAGAAGTAGAAACATCAGGAAAACGGTTACGTTCGATTAATAGAAGTTACAGTTTTGTAAACATTAAGAAAGTAAATTTCTCTCAGCAACCAGAAATTAAAAAGCAACAAATATTGATATTTCCTTCATCGATTTCTAATCTGCCTTTGACTTCGTTCAAAAGTTACTCTCCTGCAATGGATGAAAACGCAATTAAAACAAGTAAACGGAAGAAAATGGATAAAATTAATGAGAAAACAAGAATTGGCGGTATTAATCGCATCTCATCGAATCTTCCAAAAACAAACGGTAATGATAAAAAATTGAAATTACACGAATCAGAAAATGTTATTCGTCGATCGCAGAATGATACTACTCGAACTAAATATTTGTCATCAAGTTCTAAGGAAAAGATACATCTGATGGAAAACAATATCAATAATTCAATTATGTCAAGGAACACCTCGAATGTTTCAATTACATTAAGTTCAACAAATCCAACAGCGACCACGAAGAGAGAAGACGTTAAAAAACAATGTATTTTTGATCCTTATTGTGAATCTGTCTTAGAAAATATCGACGTAGCCATAAGAGGAACAATTTCTAATAATATCATTGATTGTGGGAAAGAATTAAAGTATCCAATTACACATATCGAATCGGAAGCCTTTAATCAACTTCAGTGTAGCATGTTTGATGTTTCGACATCAGACAATTTTTTAAAAATGAACGGACCCGATACGATAGAGACTATGCATAGTAAAATGTTGGCTACGCGTAATTTTCGGCATCATTCTCGAGAGAACATTGGCCATTCGATTCTATCGTTTCTTCGGAACAATCGATCTCAATATCAGGATAGTACAAACTCGCACTACGGCCATATGTGCAAGATAAAATATTCTTGGCAGGTCATTGGTACAAGTTCACAAACATCACAGACACTTTTAGACAATTTAGTTAAGGAAAGCAATCTTCTCGATGACGAATCAGTCTACAAATGTAGCGTTAAATATTCTTGGCAAATTATTGGAATCGCTACACAAACTTCTCAAAGAGATTTCACCGTTTCAGAATGTCGATCGGCTATTTCATTTTTATCTGCAAGAACAAATACGATTTGTCATCCTATTAAAGAAATGATATGTGACTCACCACCAACTGCTACAGTTTGGCGAAAGGGTAAAAGATTTATTATATTAAATAACCAATACACACAAACGTTTACTCATAAAGAATGTCAGACGGTTTTTACAGAACTTTACAAAAAATACCAGAATTAAAAGTTATCGTTCACTTCATATTAAAAGTATTGAAATCAGTGGTAAAAATTATATTATACGAAAAATCTATATATTATCGATATGATACATATCTTGCATCAGCTTCTAGTTCAGTTTTACTTTTTCAAATCGAACAGAGATTTATTTATTTTATTAGAAAATAATTAAAAAATTTTCAATCTTTATACATACGTAGATTATCTTATGTTAACTTTTAACTGGAATTGTTAGAACACAAGTAATCAATTTAAATTAGATTTTTGGTACTTTACGATACAATACCATTAGCAAGAACATAAACACATCTTTATTATCATCGCTACATGTTATTCAGAATGTGCTTTATATTTGAAGTTATATTATTTAATTCTAAAAGATAAATAAAGTGTACATATTAAGTTTACAAATGAATTTACAGAATACAAATTAAATTGGATTACCCAAAAATTCAAAGTTTGACTTCATTTCATTCATGCGAATTACTTATGATCTAATAATACCAACCAAAGTTTATTTTCTATTTCACTTCAGATGAAAAGTTTCTAATTCGTCCATACATTTCAATTATTTATATGATAAATTCAAATGTAAGAAGTCTGCAATTACATAAAAAGAACAATGTTGTTTTAGACTATTTAAAAATACTTGGAATTAGTCAGTAGAGATGGAGAATTGTACAATTAGAGAGAATTATAAGGTATAATAAAGGTACATATGCTTTTAATTTACAACTTGATACTTTCATAGGTCATCGATATTATGCAATACAGTTTTAGGTAATATACAATGCAATATCATTAACAGAAACATAAATACGTATCTTGTAGTCATTGCTAAATGTTATCCAGAACATCCTCTGCATCCACAGTGAATGCATTCCACTATTCTGCCTTCTTCGAGTTTGCCCTTAGGTACTCTACAAATACAATTTGTACCAAAGTTAGTATCCCTGTGTTGTATACAACGTAGACAGCACAAGTTTTCGTATCCCACTTTCTTCCATTTGGCTATCAAATTTCTATCTGCTATATTTTCGTTCAGGCAATAATCATACAATTCTGAAAACATAGAACATATAAAAGAGTAAATAACAGTGAGAAAAGTAAGGAAATGAAATAATCAATGATACTTTACCGCGACTTATCGCTTTCCGTCTATAATATAAGTCGTATATGTATCGTGATTTCTGATGGTGAATTTTAAATATGGGCCATAAAGATTCTTGTTTTCGCTTGCCCTCGTGAGGTTCCGTTTCAGCTATGATTCAAACATCAATAGATTAGAATTATTTAAAAGAATAATTTTAGACTCAAACACATTTAGATTTCCCATTATCTCTTCGATATTTCCAAGAAACCATCAATCATGGCTGGATGTGTTAAATGAAATTGTTATTGTAAAGGATAAATTGAACGTTATAGGATATCAGGAGATGCTGCATGGCAAATTATTGTCTTTTATAAACAGAATAGGAGACAAAAAGACAATTTTTTCAATAAGATGATGCTCCTATTTATACAATCAGTGTTACAAAAAATGGTTTCAAGATTTCAGAATAGAATTATTGCGATGGCTATCGTCGAGTCCTCATGACGCACTAAACATTAAATGAAAACTTAACAAAATCAGCATTAAGTTGATATTTTTCCCAGACTTCGAAAGAAAAAAATATTATTTGTTTTGTATCTTCAGTTTTCTTTTATACTATAATATGAAATTATATAAACGATTTTGTAAATTTTTATTTTAATATTATGAAAAATCTAGAAATATGGTTGAGTTGATAATTATTCGCGACATTGTATTTCGTATAGCAAATAGAAACATTTCGTTATCAACATAACCTTCTAGTCATAACCTGTATTTTCTTTTTCTTCTTACCTTCTCGCATTTTCTGTTCTAATTCTTCTAGCGTCGGTTCAATTAATTCCCAACCATCTGGCGGAGGTTTCTTACTTCTACGTACTTTGGGCATTTTTAATTCGCATCAGCGTTACCAGGAAAAGTATACAATATACAGTTTACAGTAATGTCAAGTCGTAGAGTTATAATGCCGTTACTTGTGCACTTGTGTACCTGTGTTGATTATGCATAGCTATAGATACGTTACTGCCGTGACGAATCAAAGCAAACGAATAATGGCGGCATGGCGGCAAACCACAAATGAAACACCGTTCTCATATTTTTTTAAAACAGTTTCTTCTTCAGAAATATCAAGATAATTCAATATTGTACAGAATAAATTCGTGCTGCATAATGCACCTTTTGTAAAATAGAAAAATTCATGCACAGATACTATGCGTATCGACATTTGTTTAAAACATTGATTTGATGAGAATTTACAACCATTCAGAATTACAAAATATAGTTATTGTTATATTATATTTACTATAGTTATATTAAGACTATACATATGTATACGTAAAATTGGTAGAAGAAGAGCGGAAGAAGAATTAAACAATAAGAATGGATGAAATTCTAAAGCATCATTTAAAAGATATTTGGATATATTAAACAATTATTTCTATAATCAATGCTCTGCTACACGAGCATTCTCAACCTGTAGAACATATTATCTTTAATTCTTATAATAAATAATACATATATTATGCACCAATGAGTAGATTAATCTCCTATAAACCATATGTCTAATGATATTGTACACTCACCTACAGAACAAGTAAAAAAAGAAAACCATAATTATCATTTCATTAAAACTTCGTTGCAAGATAGGAAATGCTAAATTATGTAATAAAATTCATTTATTTTATATATATTATATTAAATTATCATTTAAAAATCACAACATCACACAAAAATCATTTCGTAGAAAATATACTGTTTACCATTTTTCCCAATTTTGGGTAGTTTGAAGGCAAATTCGACTGGTCTAGAAGGTTTACTGAACAGAATTGTATTTAGTCTATAGTCAACACTAATTTTTCGAAAGCTCACCATTTTATTCCAAAAATGTATGGTACGAAAATATAAAGAACAAAATGTCGGACGTAAAGTGTTGCGTGATACGAAATGCGTAGTTTATAAAACGATAGGAAAACTCGAAGAAGATTTGACAAGACGCAAAAAATCGCAATCGATCGCAAACGCCATCGTGTTTGAAGAAGAAGAAAGCACGTGTGCTCGATAGTTTATTATCGACACTCAGAAAGACATTCACAAAGAATGCCACGAAACGAATGCTGTGTCAGCAACTTTTTTTTTCTACCATTGAGCTTTTTTTGCTATTTGGAAGAATGGAGGAGCCGAAGGAGAAAATGTCAATAGATGATGTGGAAATCGCTGTGTTACGTTCTCACGAAACGTTCTAGACTGACTGTCGGTTAAGAAGAGCATCGACGACCTGAGGGCTTGATTGATTCCTAGTAGCGCGACCAGTAAGAAATCGATCGATATATACTGCTCGTCCCATGGTTGATGTTTGACGAAAAAAAGAAAAAGTTTTCTTTCCTTTCAGACACGGTTCATCCGACCTCTAGTTTTCTGTATTATCGGTCGATGCCGTTAACCTCGTTCCCAGAGACTTGCTGATGGTTTTTCAGGTTTATACGTGTATTTTATTTTCTGTCACTTATAAAGACACGTACAGACTCTGGTTACTATAATCACTACAATCAAATTTAACATTTTCAGTATTTTAAATTTTTTTATTAAAATTAAGCGACGTGGAAGAAGGAGATAATAAATTAAATAGTTGCTATATGTATATATGTGCATAATCATCTATAAACAGTTTAAACAACCAATGATAATTTGTCCTTTATCCGACATAATATACATACGAATATGCGTCTCTGACATATTACAAGTAGAAAAATGAAATTTCTGCGTGTGGTTGAATTAATTCGGTAACCAGGGACTGAATATATTTTTTTAACAGTAGTTTTCGTTCACTCTTTTTACTAATGCTCGAATAACAGTGTATAAAGTAACGTGCAAAATACATTACTATTATACACAATTGTAATAAATTCTGTTAATGTTTCAACCGCTGGATTATAGGATAATGTATAGTTTACGTTGGTAAGTCTTGTACAGATACAAAGCTGTATATAGTGCGGTAGCCTCAAGGAGCGTTCTAGTTTGATCTCTAAGATTTACATGAAATAGATTATGATTTCATTTCATTTTACTCCACTCGATAGAATCCAAACTTGTAACATTTTTCTTCGCATCTCGAATCGCTTAAAATGTAAGAGTCGAACGACCTTGTTCTGTCCAAAACAAGACCTTTCTTGGTGTTGGTAGATATAAAAAGCGATGGAAGAGGAGGAGAAGTAGCAACAGTAGGTACACAGCCAGAGAGCATGTGGAATTACCCCGAAATCGCGGCAGCTCTGACATAACGAGGCTTCAATCTCCAAGACGAAAAACGAAGAAGAAGCGTACAGGAAAAGCGAGCTGATTGTTCTTACACGACGCTGCGACGATTCGTCCTCTCTGAGCAGAGCCACGAAGAGGAGAGTGTCAGAGAGGATGGCGATCGAAGTTCAGAAACAAAAGGAACGAAACAAGACTTCAGTTTGACCGCTGAAAATTCCTTAAGAGGGTAGCTCGGTGAGGTCACGAAGAAGAAATTATGCTAAAGGAGGTGGAGGTGGCAAGATTCCACAAAATCCAATATTGCATAAAATTCGCATAAAGCCAGGGATAAAATTTCGAGCGAGCAAAACGAATCAAGGAAGACACGGGCATCCGTGACTCGGAGATAAAAGCGAAAAGCTTTCGGTGGAAATTCCGTGAAATTAGTTAAAAATTGAAAGCGGCAAACTGGGGACATTACATAAGTGCAACGAAAGAATCACAGAGAAAATTTGCGTGTATAAGATACGCTAATTTTTTAACGAAATAATGTGTAATATACAGAGTCTTGTGTGCTACTGGATGTTATATAGTTATAGCTTTCTTCATTACGATACGAGGCAAATTGGCGGACATTATTGAACTTGAGACTCGCTGTGGCTCTCGTGCATAGGATGCTCCATAGGTTCGTGTAGAGAAGTTTGCTGGGCCCGAGGAATATTTTTCTTAAGTTTTAATTTGATTTTTGTTAAGTTTTAATTTTGAATAAAGAAACGCTGAAAAATTGCACTATATTATTATTATTTATTATTATATATTACACTTTGAAATTTTGCATAAATGTGATTAATTCTGTGTAAACGATGTAATATTTTGCAGTAAAACTTAATAATACTTATTGCGCTTGAAAAGACTCACAAATTTAGATTTCATATAGATACAATTAGTGGTAAAGATTATTTATCTATCGCAAACGAACTTTTCTAATTCAAAAACATATTTGATGGAAAATGGAGGTTTTAGACGATCGAAGAATGTTAAAGTTCCAGGTTTTTCTACAATTGAAGAGATGAAACTTTATTACACCTAGACTGTCGGAAATTAAATGCTATAAATTATATAAATAGCTAATTATATATAGTGATATAAGGTTATCAAGGTTCTTTTTGCAGAAGTGGTCTCAAATTATACATAAATTACATAGAAAAAAGTAAATAATAACATAAATCAATGGATAACTTATCTTTTCGATAATTATACAAGTAGCACTTGCTTAACAGTAGTTTGCATTTAAAAATATATTGCCACTCTCGAATATGTAGATGTTGCTTTTTGTGAGATATAAAACACGGTTGACTTGGAAATATAAAACGGCTTTCCCGTACAACATTTAATAGCTAGTCTTTCAGTAGATGACAGTTATAAACGGATGCATTGTAACTAAATAATAAATTAAAATTTTTTTCTAATAAATTTATATGGAAGACGGCAGAATATTTAGTATATTCAATTTCTCTTTTCAACAATACCTTTACTATATGATTTTGAATATGATTAGTCGCTTTATTCGTGACTCGCTGTAGTTTTTGAAATCGAATATTCTTTGAATATTTTTCACTTTAATAGCTGAAGACTAAAATTATAGTAGATTTTAGTAAATATATTTCGTTTGAGAAAAGAAGTATAAATTGCAATGCTTAAAAGAATATCTTTCTTTATAAATCCGGTCAACTACTTATTTACAACGTTGCAACTGTTATCATTTAGTACTCGCACTTCAAATTATTACATTATTACATTATAGTAAGGGATAATAAGATATAGTAAAAAAGTTATTTGGATACTGAAAATTCGAATAAAAATGATAAATCAAATTTTATTCATCACTAATGGATAAATATACAATAGGATAAGAATGAATTCGAATAACATAATAAAAATTCGAAAGAATAAATAAAATACGAGATATTTATATCTTTCCTCTATATTTGAAAGACAGATTATCACGTTGTTTATTATCATTATTTTTTAATTCCTTGAATTTTATTGTAATTTGTAGTTTTCATCTATTTCCATGACATTTTTTTATCCTGACAAAATATTTTTTAGCTGTTAGCTGTACAGATTATATAATTTTTTCATATAAATTTAGTACGATCGTTCAGTAACGAGTCGTTCCTCCTTATAAATTTAAAAATACGTGTAAGATATTTGTTTTTTAATAATTTGGTAAAATACTGACCTGGGTTATTCTGTACAATGCATATTTAATTTCACGTTTCTCTTAGAAATTTGTCCAACATTTCATTTACAGGAAACACTATAAGCGAACTGAAAGTGTTCATATCAAAAGCAATATACATACGTAATATTTAAATACAATGTTAATTCTGTTCAAAACGAGTAATTAATTCGTTATATATACATACATATGTATGATATATTCGCAAGAATGTCAATCTTGAGATCGTTTCCGAACAAAACCATTATCTTGGAAATTGTGTCACACAATTGCAGCTCTTCCTTGACGAATTCTACAAGTTCTCACGCTACACGCAAGTACCTTTATATCCAAATGCAGTATCAGAAGTTTGGCTGCAAGATGGTTGGTTCGATCGACAAAAGCTATTTTTCTTCTCTTTGGGTATTTGTTTAATAAATGTCTTTTGTTCCTCCGCCATAATCCTGCCTCTCTCTTCCTCGCCCGATGTATCTTTTTCCCCGATTTTCCCAACGTTGCCGTTGCTTAAATGCCGTTCCATTTGAATTCCTTCTGTCGTTTTCTCATTTTTTCCCAAAAGGTTGCACATACTAACGCGTTTTTCTCTCAACAAGAATTTATCAAGAGTTACATTAGGTCTGGCCAACACATCCATTCTGTCAAAATGGTAAGCACTACCCATGCGATCTCTCTGCAGTGATCTCGCTAATACGTCCATTCTGTCGAATTGACAGATACTTCCACCGCGATCTCTCTGCAATGGCCTGGCGAGAACCTCCATCCTATCGAACTGGCAGATGCTCATTCCACGATCTCGTTGCCATAATTTTGGCGAAGCATCGAATTGACAAACACTTATTCCTCTGTTTCGACAAAAAGATTTGGTTGTCCCGGTTTTGTCCAGCTGATAGACGCTTGTCTTTCGTTCGTCTAGCAATAATTTCGTGGAATCGCAGGCCGGCTTAAAATTCTTTAAAGTATCCTGTTCACTGGAGGAGTCGAGCGTGTTATTTTCCGTAAACACGGAAAATTGAAGGTCGAACGCGCTTTTCGTGCGACGCGCTGTACCTCCGCCACCTGGGAGAAAGGACACGCTGGAACCAATGAACGCACTGTTTTGCCTCGGTCTCATTTGTCCCAAAGCGTAGTTCGAGTCGTGCCTTATTGGACACTCTTCGCAAAGAATATTGCATTTCGAGAATGTGCGTCGGTTCTGTGAACAAACAAACAGATGATTTGTAAATTAATTTTGATCGCCACTTGTAAACAGTTCAATTAATCTTTGTAATCTACATTCGTGTTTGGAGTGGTTTGTTTAGAGAACGATGGTTTGTTTAGAGAAAGTCGCGATGAACAGGGTAAAATATGATACAGATTTGAAAAGTATTACCTACGTTTTATATAAAATTAAGATGAATAGATCATTATTCTAGGTATAATTAAGATTATGATGTATACATGTCTATATCATTTTGTTTACATATAAATCAAACTTTTATCAAAAACAGTATTCCATTTGGAAACTTTAATATCTCAAAAATCAGTTTAATTTCTATAGAAAATAAATTGTCCATTAATTTTTAATTTATTTAATGGTAATTCAGATTTTTGCAACATCCTTCCATTGAAATGAATTGAATGTGTAAAAGATTCAGCCTTTCAGTATGGAATATTTCTCAATATATTGAGAAATATAAAAAATCCAGTTCCCTAGTTGGATGAAAATTTCGATTTCTTCTCTTCTCTTAATTATTAATTATTTAATACATAATTAATAAGAGTGTGTCGTATATAATATATTATTCATATTTTAAACATTAATGCATAACATTTCTCTCGTGTTTGTTATATCTACGTTGTTGCGTTGCTCCTTTCCGTTATGAATTTATGCATATGTACGTATGTATGCCGGACAGTGGATGTAAAAAATATTTACTCAATCCATGTTTTTCAATGAAACATTTTTCCCTAAATTTTACATTTCATGTTCGAGAAGTTAAGTCTCTAATTACATAGAAAATTGTCTAGGAAATTGTAGTAGGAAATTTGAATCTAGCAAATGATAAAGTCGAAATGTCAAAATAAATACATAGTGGTTATTTGGAATCACGACGAAGAAATCAGAAATGAATCGGTGGACGGTAAAAGTAAAATAGCATTCCAGAAGTGCAAAGTTTGAAAACAATCCATATTGTGATCTGCGCGCGCGCACGTGTTTGTGTGTGTCCAAGTCCATGTCAAGTAATAAAAGTTGATAGAAATGCAGCGATTTATTGTGATACCGATAACAAAGTATTTTTTGTTTTCTTTCTGATAAGGAACTAGAAGTTTGAAAGCAACTAATTTTAGCAATAAATAATATGCGGTCCTGCAACACAAGTTATAAATGTATAATATTTCGCATAGGATAATTACGGGAAGAATGCGGCACATTTTTTTAAGGATAAATGTTGTTGGTAGTGGATTATGTGTTGGGTATTAAGAAATTGTATGTTATTTTTATAGTCGCATTGTACAACCTCGATTTGGTGGAAAATGATGTAAGATAGCTGCGTTCGGGTCTCTGAAATAATAATAGATGATTTGAAAGATTGATAAAAATTGACTAAGATCTTTCGACATTTTTGTCTTTAGATTTGAATTTTATCTTTATATTTTTCTTTTTATGTTTTTATATGAAGTTTCCTGCAATTTGTCCTGGCGGACGTTCAGAAAGCTGTTATACCTTGATTAAGAGTAACGTATAGATGTTATTCTCGTTGGATTTGATCGTTAAATATCCGTTAAGTAAGTTTCAACCAGAAAGCTTAGAGCAATTAAATTCTGTTAGTTGAGCGGAACGCCAATCAGGACGCAGCCATTAATGTCTAATTGAGTTAAGAAATTTCAATTAGTTCGTCTCAATTAGAAGATGCCATCAATAATTCAGTCAGTCTCAAGTAAAAAATTTTTTACTACTATATAATTAATTAGGATTGTGTAGGAGTCTTTCGATCATCTTACGTTAGGTCCACATTGTTGTTTACAAATTACGTTCGTCAACAGCTTTGGACACTTGTGAACTTATTTGTGAACAACGAGTAGCGAACAGAGAACACTCCTTATTCAAGAGACGTTACATCAAAGGTACCAATTATAATGCAGCATCCAGATGTATTCGTGCCTGCAGTAGAGCTGGCGTATTATTTGCAAATAACTTATGAGCAGATGTAAAGCAGCTTGTAAACTTCGATGTTACTGCCTTCTGAACAATCAGCGTGAGAATCGTTCGTTGATAGAAAATTTAACGTAATCAACATTCCTTCTTTGACTGAAATTGATATTCGAAAATTTATACTTGTTTCTAATATTTATTGGATTATGGTAAGTAATTTCTCATAGGTCCGAGTAATTTGTCATATGACATTTCGATAGAATTTTTCAATTCATCTTCGTTTTTTAATAAATTATTTGTCTCTTGTATCAAAATTTATTCTCTTCCAGCATCGATGCTCTAAATCATTTTTTCTTCTAACATTATTTGTTTTTACTATGAAACATGCAATTACATGCAATACGAGCAGCAAATCTTTACATATATTGAGATTTATAGACGAACAAAATCAACAAGTGGCTGCGCGTACCAACACTAAACGAGTAACAACGCTACAACTATGAATAGCTTGCAAACAATTTTAGCCAGTCTGAACTCAGCATTAGACAGCACGAAGATCAATACACAGTACACAGTACTAACGTATAGTCATAAAGTATCAATTATAAATAAAATATATATTTATGCATTACCTGTAGTTGATTTTGTTCAATCGTGGTACAATTTTGTTCGTCTTGTGGCAGGAATTTCGGTTGAGATGGTTCCAACATTCTTATCTTGCCCCATCGATTGAAGAATAATGCAATTGCCGCAGCCCATAGAAAGAGTACGAAAATAACTATCAAGGCCTCTTCAGCTCTGAGTATAACTGCACCTAGTTCTGGACTGCCTATTACAACATCGTTCGAGTTACTATTTAAAGTTTATTGTCTAACTAAATATAACACTCTTGTGAACAAAACTGTTTGAGGGTCTTGGGTAAGAGCCGTGTCCGAAAGGAATTTCCTCCGGACGTTTCCCTACTACTGCAGCTACCTTCTTCAGGTATCGAAGGATCCACTGAAATCGATGTACATCGTGAAGATCTCTTTGTTTTTATATAGGTGAGACTTCAAACAGTATAGTTCACAACAGAGTTATGTATGACAATCCGTGGCATGAAACTTTCAAATCTGTTGTAGAGTAATTAATTCCTTAAATATTTACGATTTAAACAGTAGGTATTTTATATGTCGTTCAGTTTCCGACTGAACGCACAAAGGCTAATGAGTCCTCTGGATGACCAAAATGATTTTCTTGGCTAACCGCTAAAGGCTCTAGGGCAAACACATCTGCGATATACCATATTCCTCGAGTATCCTCAATGATTCCTGAATGTGACGGTAATAATATTGCAAGGTTTCCAAGCAACAATTTACTCACTGCTGCGTTCTTCCCGTTACTAATATTACAAACCTTATTTCCTTAAAAGCCAAAGTGAAAGAGAAAGTAGAACATCTGTCTAGAAAGATTTTTTTTCTTTTTATTTACAAGTACTTTATAATCAATTGTCACATTGAGAATTTTGAGTAAGTTTCTCTGGCGTGGCGCAATAACATGACTAATTATTTATGTCTAGTTGAATCTAGTGCTTAGATCTAAAGGATAGTGTTTTCTTAGCCTGCGGATCTGGTCCGACGTATTAAGTAATTTAGTAACTAGGGGGTTTCGATGGTTATTAACTCTTATGATATATCTATTAGTACATTTTGTTATTCCTTCTTTGACTGTGGGTATCTTGAGGTTGCGATGTATTGTTTCGTTGGTAACATACCAGGGTGCATCTATTAGGGATCTTAGAGTTTTCGATTGGAAGCGTTCAAGTATTTCAATGTTGGAATTACTTGCTGTTCCCCATAGTTGGATTCCGTAGGTCCAGACAGGTTTTATTATAGTCTTGTAGAGCGTAATTTTGCTCTGCGTGCTTAAGTCGGAACGTCTGCCAATGAGCCAGTAGAATTTTTTAAGTTTGGCCTTGAGTTGCTTCGATTTGTCTATGATGTGTTGTTTCCGTATCATTCTCCTGTCCAGAGTCATGCCCAGATATCTGATTCAATCCTTGTTAGGAATTGTAATATTATTAATGATCACCTGAGGTCAGGTTTGTTTTCGCAGGGTGAAGGTTACATGTGTGGATTTATTTTCGTTAATTTTGATGCCCCATTTGTGGAACTGCCTAGAAAGATGAAACAGGATTTCGAATTGTTCGAGTTCATCCAGAACGCGCTTAAACTGGTCACTTGCAACAGCTAGTCGGAATTGTAACTCATTCAACGTTTGTAAGAAACGTACTACACCTACATTGGTCAAAAGCAACAACCGCTGGAGATGCACGAGCAAGCGCAGACAGATAGTTGAAAACATCCAACCATATTTATTCATGACGAATAACACGAAAACGTTGCATGATTTTTGGATTCCGTCGATGTTTTACTTACGGGTACGATCATTTTTTACAATTACATCCAAAATGAGTATCAAGGACCTAACTACGAACAGAATAGATATATGTGTACGACTTCGTGTCTCATATTCTAAAATACGATTTCGATAAAAGTCACAGTGTTTTTCACATCTTCGCAATTTACTACAACATACAACCTCGTATTGCTTATTTCATCAAATATACCTCATTTTCCAATCATTAAAAATTCGCCAAATTTCCTAAACTAAACTAAACTAAACGTTAGCCTCGTTTACCTGGAAACGTATAAACATCTCGAAAACTCTAGCCGATACGGGAAAATATTTGAAATAAATGTTGTACAGTGTCGAGAGGAACAAGTTACACCGATATTAATTATATCTTGCAACGAACTTGAAAAGGTCACCGCAAAAGTCAGATTTATACGTCTAAATGGGAATCATATTTTTTTTTTGTCATAACAAACAAAACATCAGTTACTCGTATCTTTCGTATAAGCCAATATCAAGATATTAAATTTCAAATGAATTTTAATTTCATGTAAATTTTGTTCCCTTGACAGATAATAACCGGCAGAGACGATGGATCGGCAGCCGGCATGCTTTTATTCGTTCGATCCATAGATACGTAGCAAAAGTAATCTTTATAGTTTCGTCTCTTAAATTCTTCTAATTTTCAATTTTCATATTTTATATCATTCACATTTCATTTTTCAAATGTAAATAAAAAGATAAAACATAAGATAGGCAAATATGTATATTGCGCAATATATAGGCATTTAAAAATGTGTGATTTCATTTAAAAAATGGAGGTAGCATTCAAAATTCATAAACACGTCCACCTGAAAACCAAGCAACTTTTGTTTCAAACATTTCTTTGTATCTGAAAAATTGAAAAAATTATTTAGGTGGCCTATTTTTGGCGGCTCCTTTATCCTATTTTTGGTTTTGTCATGTGTATCACCGATCACTGTTTGCTTTATTTTCTCGCTTGTGGCGGTCTCATTCTAAAAATCGAAAAATTCGTTCTACCATTTTGATCAAGATTGAAATTTCCGAGGACGATGCAAAGTCTGTGTACTTACGCGCATTCGAAAATCCATATAGATGAATAGGAGGCGGGAAATACTTCATTAACCGCCAGCTGTCCGTATACCATCTCTCATAAAATGGAGAAAATTGTGTGGATTTTGTACAATAAAGCCGATTCAACTCCGCTCGCTTATCTCTTACGCTACTCGCTCCCATTCGAGAGTTATACGCGTAAAAATAATTTATCTTCTTCTTCAAAATGTTTTCAAAATGTCGTAATTTTGGCAGAATGCAATATTTATCTTTATACAGCTATATATTTTGTAACTTTATCATACATTATCGAGCTTTATTATGTTGATTAATATTTATTAGCAGATTTATTTGACAACACTAATCGAATAGCAAACATCCTCGAGGTTCGCCGAAATTTTACTAGAACTGTTGCACGTCAAACCACTCTGATACTCCTTTGCTTTAGTTTTATCAAACTCCTACTCCAAACAATGCCCAATGCTGCCAACAATCATACGAACAAATTTTTTTAATAATCTCAACTCGAACGCTTGCATGTTCGTCGTTAGAAGAAAATTTCACGTTAGATATCACTTTCACGTTAATCGCACTTATGGGGTTTGAGTTTTGCAAGAAGCAGGATAATCTTCTCGGAAGCATTGTGTCCCTAAGACGGTAAAATACAGATATCCTACTCTGTCGGCGGCAGCGTCTTTTGAATTTTTAAAACATTGGTAGAACTTATTGTCACAGGCGTAGCTTAACCTGTTCAAAAAATTGTGTATTTGTTCGTCTATTCTTTTGTCGCTTTTTCAGATCATATTTTACTCTTGCTGTTGTTCTCTTCGTTCGATTTGTTTAGCGGAACGTTTGCGCTGAAAACAACTGTTCGAAACAGGATTCGACGTTCGACGGATCGCGAGGCAGTTGGCTAGGCAGGCGTAACAATTCGTATACAGTGTTACATCCAATCGCGTGTATTTTTTACTCAGCGCTAAACGCAAAAATTTGGTTGCGAAGTCGAATCGTACAACGGCCTGAACATTGCTTGAGACTTCAAAAATTAGCAATGATTGATGCTCCGCGCGTCGAATTATGAATCGCCCCGCCGCTCTGCGTAAGAAGATCTATATCTCACAGGAAGAATGAAATTAAGAACGGCTACCTCGAGGCGCGACCGTACCAGACGAAATTCTGGCAAAAGCAAAAAGAAAGCGAAATTAAGAAGAATTCCACAGGTTGTGCTCGGAACCTGTGGGTTCAATTATCGTGTGTCTGGCAGCATGCGTCACAGCTTGTGTCCCAAATTGACCAATCGACAGCGACTTCGATCCGAGGATCTTGGGTACTTAGACATCCCACCAGAGTTTATCTCGGTGGCGTCGTTGGGACGAAGAGGCATTCCCGATTGAGACCTCATCGAGGAAGGGAATAGCGCCTTGCGATCAGTACACGTTTGAGTTAGAGCAAGTATATCTATCCTCCCGTTGACCGTGGATTCGTTATCGAGCCTAAGACCATTATCACTAGTGTCACGAGTGCCTAATCGCCGCTGTGGATTGTCGAATCGGTGGCGTTCATACTCGTAGTAGCTGGGCGTACCGTCGTTATAACACAGCGATGGCCATTCCAATGGAGATCTAGCAAATGCCCACAACTCCATTACTGACGCTTCTCTGACATATATTACGTAATATTTTGCTGATTTGTTTGTCATTTATATATGATGTGATGAGTACGTGTATACCCTTATTATAGTGGCCTTTGTAGTTTTTGTTTTCTTTCATTTATCGAGTAACATTTTAAGAGCTTTGAGGCTTTTGTGGCTTGAAATTTTACGCTTAACACTGTTAAACGTAACATTGTTGTGGCAGTTTGGTAGTGTAGTTGTGAGTAGTGTTTTATTCTTTTACAAATTAGAATTGCTATTATCCTTCTTGCTTGCTGAAAAAAGAGAGCCAGATATATATGTATAATCTATGATTCTAGGTATCAAGATAATTAAAAAGATTCGTGCACATACAGGTTGTTCGAACTGAACTGGTTGTTCGCAACTGAACTGTTCTTTTTGGAAAAATAAATTAAAGTTTCATTGTAGAACGGTTAAGTTGCGATCCAGACTTTTTATTCTCGTGAAGTGGAATACAATGGAATAGAAAAAGGCATGATCTTGAATTTCATTTTACGGTGTAGAACCATTCTTTCGGACAGCCTGTACGAAAATGCCATGCGAGGCTTATTTTGCACGTTACAAACGATTTAATTTTATACTTGGAATATGGAACTAATCTGGCCGTCGATCAATGAATGATCTGCCGAACTTCTCTCTATTCGACTTACATTCCGTATCTCTTTTATTTTATTAACATGCGCACATATTATATTAAAAATTAATGAAAATGTATATATTTATTATTAGGTTCGTTTGTTGTTGTAAATTTCGCAATTAAATATGTCGGAGATGAAAGGACACCGGAGCCTCCCCTCTGGAACTTCGGGAAAATCCGTAAGATTGTAATTAAAGCTTACAGTTGTAACTAAACAATTTGCCGTCATTCTGCCCAATTGTACTTGTTGGCGATTGGTGATAATAAACTTGGGCTCAAGGCGACCATCAGCCGCCGAACGTAGCCGCGGTCAACGGGACGGGCGCTTCATCTAACAAAGGTATGGAGCGATAGTATGACCCTCATTAAAAGAATATCCATAGAGGTACCTGACAGTAAAACATGCCAACGGTTCCTTCGGACAATGAATACCTGATGTTGAGACACGTACACAGCACAAGTCCAGTTAGCCCGAGGACCCGCTATAAAACCTGGGTTTTTTCGGTAATTAAGATTCTTCAAACGGACAAGCAGTCTTTGTCCCAAATTGACCAATTGACAGCGACGTCAATTTCCCTTACTTTCGGAACGAGGACTATACTCGACGAATCCGATGATCTCGTGTCCGTAGACACACCCCATCATAGTTTTCCTCGGTGGCATCATCGGGACGAAGATTCATTCTTCTCATCGACGAAGAGAGTAGCGCCTTACGATCTGTGAGTATTGTGTGAGCAAGTATATCTATCCTCCCGTTGACCGTGGATTCGTTATCGAACCTAAGACCAACGTCACTGGTATCGTCAGTGCCCAACCACCGCGGTTGATTGTCGAGTCGGTAGCATCCATACTCGTATTAACAGACCGTACCTTCGTTATAACACGACGATGGCAGGTTCCAATGAAGATCTAGCAAATGCCCACAACTCTATTCCTGACGCTTCTCTGACAAATACATCGTGCCAGCTACGCACTGCTACCATGCTAACATGCCCTTGTCATTTTCTGTTCTTCCAACGAGCTTTTTTCACTTTCTCTACCATTCTCTCGCTACTATTTCTCAAGATTAAATTTCTATCCTTATGAATTGCTGCGCCAGATTTTTCATGGGAGGGCAAATTGAAATGTCCGTTTAATCAAACGTAATAGCACAAAAGGATCGATTTCTCTGTGTTAAACTTTAAATCTTTAGATGTATCTCGAATCTTTTGGGATCCTATGATCTAAAAAATGGCAAAGCGAATCGTGTCCATATAAAACTTTCGAATTCACGGACGATAAGAGCTACTATTGTCCTGAGTATTGTGGGATATTTAACTCACCATTCGGATAAGTTGAATTAATTTCACCGGTGATATTCAATTGAGATGGTATCGGTCCAACGAGGATCCTGTCATCCGGAGCTTCCATCAATTCCAATTCAATTTTTGTCACGTATCCTAGACGAACCAAAATAAAACATATAATCACAAATGGTGTAAGTAAATCTCAGAAACTTTGAAATAATAATAAATAATATTATATTAATATTTTTTTCGCTTACATAAATTTATTGCCACGTAGTATATTTTCTTCTGCCTTTTAATGTATTAGGCAAAATAGATTAGTCTACTTAATAATTGTAAGTTAGTTAGACGTACTCTTTTCAAAGAAAAAGTTCTTTAATAAATGTAACGTTCTTTTATTCAGAGGATCGTATCGCGTTGTAATCAAGCGCTGTGCTTATGGTCTGCTAATAGCAACGTTTTTAAGCTTGTTATGTCTAAAAATTAGTTTATGCTACGAACATTCTACAATCTGCTTTTATTCAACCATATTTTTATAGAATTCTATTCAATTTCTTTAAGTATTTTTCAAACTTACCAAATTTTGTAATTATTATCATAGAAAACCTTTGAATATAACTTGTACAAGATATTCACAAAAACAATAATCGGTTTGAAATTAATGAAAATATTAATGAGTAAAAATAGCGTTCTTATTATAAGCATATGTTATATTATTATATATGTAGTATCGGGGAGAAGGGCCTAGGAAACGTCGAGCTAACTACAGACAATGTCGGGAGAGCCGAGGCGCTGTCGGCTCCATCAATGCATTACCGGGTCCTTCAGGTAAATAGCTTTACCGAAAAGACCTACGTGACCCTGGCTACGAGCGTCTGTAGAACACGTGTGCGGTGGGCCCAGGAAAAGACAATAGAGTGCTAAAACGGGCAGAGAGTCAGTCGAGAAGCAGAGTGCGAGTTGAGCGGACACGGAGTGTGAGTCGGCGTGCGACGATATCGTAGTCTGTCCTTTTGTTATCGAATATCACTCATTAAAATACCTTCAACTTTAAACTCTACCAGCAATCACTTGTCCTTACTCTAAGAATCCACCAGTTACTACATATATGTCAGGTTAACATTAGAATTTAAGGCGCGTAACGATTCTTCGTTTGAGTTAGCCATCGTTTTACGAGACAGAGATTATATTTACGCGAATATACAAGATTTTACAAAATATTATGAATATTGAGTTTAATGAATGATAAGATTAACAGACGATAGGTCTAACTAATAATTAGATTAAAGAATAATAAGTTTAACGAATAATAAGAGTAACGAATAATATATCTTACAAATAATAAATTTAACGAATAATGAGATTAACGATTAATAGGTTTTACGAATAATGAATTTAATTAACACTATTAACAATGTTCCTAGGGTCACACGAATCCACGGTCAATGGGATAACTCTTTAATATGCGTAGAATAATTTTAAACAAAAAAATACGATTGCTGAGACACTCGGTAAACTGCTCGATGATTTTCCAAGGCAATCACACGAATGAATATCTGATGAAAATCTTTTTTCGCTATACGACTGCATTTGTTTGTTATATGCTCGCTGGAGACATCGAGAAGGTTCCAATCGTCGTTGCTAGGCAATTTTCTGTCAAAAGTTTGTTGTATACTCTTTGGAAGCATCGAGAAAAATCCAAACGCCGTTGCTAGGCAGTTTCTGTCTGGAGTTTGATTCCTAATACAACGTGTGTCCCATTATATCGACATCTCCAAAGTACAATTCTATGTGATTTCTAGGGAGAACAATACAACCGATCCACACCTTCGTCAGGCAAAACGTTTATCCCGTGACCGTGGCTACGTTCGGCCACCAGTTGTCACCTCGAACCCACTTTTGCTATCACAAATATCGAACAATTACAAATGACAACAATTGCTTACAGCTATGATAAAATCTAGGCTGAAGCATTAGAAGACTTTCCCAAAATTGCAAAGGGAAGGCTCCGGTTTTCCTTTCATCTCCGACATATATATACAATATTAGCTACTTTTAATATATTTATTTAAAGATGTTTATTAAACCCAAGATACAATTTTAAATACATTTTGGTATTCGCAATAAACGGTGAATTTTTGTAGTGATGTTTTAGGCAAAAGTACCGATACGCAACGGTACGACGTAGCCATGCTATAATATGTATCGGCGCTTTACATTTTTCGTGTTTAATATAATTTTTAGGTTTAAGCCGCTGGGGGAGCGGAGCTTCTATGTGATTTTGTTTTTGTTTGTTTTTTCTGTCCTGAAACTTGGTCGCAAAACAGGACGCTTCGGTAGCTTGCTTTTTGGGTGCTGTGTAACTTTGGGGAGGTTTGGGATGAGAGGGATGGGGCGAGGGGGGATGTCCAATAGGATTATTTACAAGTGTTTACAATATTTACAAATATTTACAATATTTACATTTTACACCTGTGTTATGGGGTGTCAGAATTGTGTTCTGTTAGTTTAATGTTTTCTCTTATTTTGCTATGGGTTCTGTACCCACCAGTATTTTTTTGTGTTTTTTCTGTGTCTTTGGTGTCTTTCCGGGGGAGGGCCATGTTGTATCTCCATCTGGAGTCTGCGGTCTGTCCATTTATGTTTTCTTCGTAAAGTATGGTTTTGATCCCTGTTTTTCTTTTTATGTGATATATTATTGGGATGTTGTTTTGGTCCTGGAGGTAGTTTTTTTCGTCTAGGTATAGGAAAGCTTCTGGGGGGATGTGGCCTGTTGTCAGAGTGCTTTTGTAATATGCGTTGTTAGGAAATAGGCATCTGAAAATTAAGCTGTTTTCTTTTATTTTTGCCGCTTGCGCGAAGTGGTTTCTTATTAGCTTTAGGATGTGACAGTCGATGCGGTGAATGTTGGCTAGGTCGTATATTGTTTTGTTTTTTACATATTTTTTGAATCCGCTGTGTTCGGATCTGTATGTGCTCAGGCAAGCCCTGATGCAGTTTCTTTCGAATATGCGGATTTTTTCCATCTGGGAGGCTGATATATTGTACCAGATTGGACAGCCGTAGGTAATGATTGGTCTAATTAGTGCTTGGTAGCATAGTATTTTTACTTTGCTGTCGAGATGTTTGGAGTAGAATAGTCTTTTTATTCTCCAGAATGCTTTATTGGCCTTAGCAAGTTGGATTTCGGTGCGCTGCTTGTAGTTTAATTTGTCGTCTATGTTTATTCCTAGGTATTTTACGCAGTTTTTGTGTGGTATGAGTGCCCCTTTGTTTGCTTTTTCTCTTACTTGGCATTTTCTGCAGCGTTCTCTTTCTGTTGGGTCGATTTCACTTAACTTGGGTCTCAACAGTATGGTTTCGCATTTGCTTGTGTTGATTTTTAGTTTCCATGCGTGGTAATAGTCGTTTATTTTTTCGAAAAGTTCTTGCAGTTCAGTTTTTATTGTCTTAGTGTTGCGGCCTGTTACGTAGGTCATCTGCGAAGGCTATGGAGCGTTTGTGGGTGGATGTATTGAGATTAAAGAAGTTCAGTAAGTCACTGTTGTAAATACTGAAAAGTGGCGGGGAATTTACTGTACCTTGTTGCAGACCGTTTGTTATGGAGAATTCTTTGCTTGATGTGTTTGCACCTTCGATCATTACGAATGTTCTGCTTGTGATCATGATGTCCCAGACTATTTTAATTAGGTGTTTAGGAAGGTTTATCTTGATCAATTTGTATATGAGACCTGGGATCCAGACTGTCAAATCAGACTGGGATCAAAAGCTTTTTCGAGGTCTATTAAGCAGGCGGCTACTCGTTGTTTTGCGTTTAGGGCCCAGCAGATGTCCGACGTAAGTTTGTTTATTGCGTGGATTGTAGAGTATTTGTGCCTGAAGCCAAATTGATTTTCTGGGATTATGTCATTTTTTGTGCAGAAGGAGGTTAGGGGGTTGTTTATGATTATTTCAAATACTTTGCTTATGTTGGGGAGGAGACTTATAGGTCGTAGGTTTGTGGGCGATGAGCCGTCTTTGCCTTTCTTTGTGATAGCTATCAGTTTGGCTTCTTTCCATTTTCTGGGGAAATATGTGTTGTTTAGTGCATTGTTGAAGAGTACTGTGTAGTACCATTTTATTTTGTTCGGTAGGCCCTTGAGTAAAATATTTGGGATGCCGTCGAAGCCGAAGGATTTTTTGTTGTTTAGTTTGGAGAATATTGTGTTTAGTTGATTGTAATTTGTGAAGTAGTTTATTTCTGGATTTGGTTGTTTGGGGTTGTCTGCGGTGTTTTCGTTTGAGAATGTGCGGACTGTTTTGTTTAGCGTTTTGTCTTGTTCCATTTCATTTTTGAGTTTGTTTGTTTCAGCGATGATAATCCGGTTTAGTTAATCTCGGCCCATGTGTTCGTTTTGTGTGTGTATTTTGGAAAAGTGGGTGCCAATGATGTCTAGTTTTTCTGTTGTTTTAGTTATTATGAAGTTACCCTCGGTGTCTTTGGTGGTGTTGAGTATTGTTATACCTGCTTATTGGATGAGGGAGGTTTCTTCTGGGGGTAATTTGAGAGGTGGGATGGGGCTTTGTCCTTTTGGTCTGAAGATTTGATTTATTTGTGGGAACATGTTGGCTGAGTCGTTTTTGGAGATGTTTTTTATTTTATTTGTCCAGTAATGGTTTATAGAGTTTGCGAATTCTTGTTTCATTTGCGCTTTTATTTTGTATAGTAGGTACTTTAGGAATTCTAATTTTTCTCTTTTGTCGTAAGAATAGTTAAGTTTTATGTTGTTTATCTTGGAGATTATGTAGCTTTTGTCTCGATGTAGCTCTTTTATTTTGTTGTTGATATAGGGCTCGCATGAATTTTTTTGTTTTATGTTGCGACAGATTTTTGGAGAGCGATTTGTGTATGTTTTTCTATTTCGTCTATGAATGCGTCGATTTGTCTGTTTGTTAGGTTGACGTTGTTGCAGATCTTTAGGTCGCAGTTTTGTTCGAGTATGTTTTGGAACTTTTTCCAGTCTGTCTTTTTGTAGTTGTACCTGGGTATCTCGGTTTGTGCTTCGAGTGTTAGGAGGTCAGATGTGTTCTTGCTTACGTGAAATATTAGGACGTTATGGTCACTGTCATAGGCTAAGGTTTTGAGGGTGTTATTTGGACGTAGGTTTTGAAATTTTAGTCGTGTATTTGCTAGGCATATGTCCAGGCATGAGCGTCCTTTTGGGTAAGAGGGTAGCTCGGAGCTGCATAAGGTTGTTTTGTAGTGAGTGTTTTTATTGTCTATCCAGTTTCTAATGCAGTTGCCTCTCGTGTTGTTTGTTTCGTTTTTCCAGCTCGTATGTTTTGCGTTCAGCTCGCCTGCTATTATATAGTAGTTTTCCGTTTTATTGAGCTGTAAGAGTTCGAAAAGTTTATTGAATTCGTCGCTAAATTCTTTCTGGTTTCCGAGGGTTGCGTAGACTGCAGTGATAAACAAGTTTTCCTTATTGCTTATTTTTATTTTTATGATCGTTGTTTCTAGGATTTTGAAACTTGTTATTTTGTCATTTAGAATTGTTTTGTGTTGTATAGGGTTTTTTTATGAGGATTGCTGTTCCTCCTCCTTGGCTGGCGTTCGGTCTGTCGTGTCTTATCATGGAGTAGTTTTTGAAGTGTACTTTGTGTTTTTTATCTAGTTTTGTTTCTGAGACGAGCACGATGTCGGGGGTTTCTTTATTTATTAGGATTAGCATACTGTATGTTTTTTGGTTTGAAATTAGAGGGTTGGCATTTATTGCTATTATTTTCAGGTGTTTCAAATTTAATTTATATGTTTTTTGCTGTAATTGTTGGTTTAGTGGATTTTGGCTATTCATCTTCTGCACTGTTAGAAGTGCTGAAGATGGCGTTGATCCTTTCTTCGTGTGTCGATAGTGTTCTTTTTATTTCATTTAATTGCGTTTGTTGATCTTTTAACGCTTGTAGTATGCTTTTTTTGAAGTCTTCGATAACGTTTATAATGCTTTGTTGGGGGGTGTTATCGGTTGTAGTTGCGCTTTGGCTTGATCGCGGATTTAAGTTTGTTATTTGTGTTGTGTTTTCGATTATTTGGTTTAGTTTTGTTTGTTGTTTCACTACGTCAGAGAACTTTAGTTCTGGGACGTACTTACGGCTTATTTGGGCAATTCGTTTTATCTTTGTTTCCTTGTCTTTTTTCTTTTTTTCAGCTAGCTTTTTGCGCAGCTCCACGAGTTTTGGACACCCCCTGTAAGACACGGGGTGTCCGTAGTTTTTGCAGTTAACGCAAAATATTTTCTCCTTGGTTACTGCTTCTTCTTTTTTGATTTTGCACTTGCCTGTGCCGTGGGGCTCGGTGCATTTTACACAGCGGTAGTTTAGGTTACAGTTTTGTGCTGTGTGTCCTAGTTGCTGGCATTTGTGGCATTGGGTTATATCGTTGTTTTTTTTTAATTATTTTTTCCCATTTTATTTTGTAGTAGTTAAAATTTCTAAAAATAGTTGAGATATTCTTAGTAGTTTGCTTATGTTGTTGTCGGGGGATACTTGTATTATGTAAATTGGGAGCAATATATCGTTCTCCCTTGATTTTTTTGTCGTGAATCGTATGACTTTTGTGAATTTTACGTCGTTTATTTGCAAGGCTTGTAGGTCCGTGAGTATTTCCATTTCAGTGTAGCTATTGTCTAAGCCTTTTAGCAAATATGTGTGGTGTTTCTCTGCTTTGGGTGTATACGTGTAGAAGGTTGTGTTGGCTACCCGAAGCGTTTCTTTCGCTGTGTGGAAATCGGATAGATTTCGGAGGTAGAGAGCATGCTTACCTGAGTGTATCCTTCTGATATAAAACTGATTGATCTTGGCTACTTTCTCTATGAGCGTTACTATGTCCTTAGGGTCGTGTAACGTTATGTTGATAGGCGGCGGTTTGTATTCTCTTGTGGTGGATGGGGCTTTCGTGCGCTCCTCTGCAGCGTGTCTTGTGGGGTGTCCGTCTGGGGTGGGACTGTGTTTTCCCATTTTGCCACGTAGTATTTGGTTTTTTGTTTAATTTGCTCTAGCGTTGTGTTTGGCGTTGGGTAGTTTGCTGGTCCCGGCTGTGACTGTAGGTGTGGTTCTGATTCTAGCAAGCTGAATCGGTTATGTGTTGTGATCGCTGGGGGCGAGGCAGCTTTTACGGGTTTCATGTTTCTGTCTTCTTTGGTACTTTCGTCCTGGGCGAAGGGGAACTCTTGTTTTGTGTTTTTTAGGATTTCTTCTAATCCTTTGGTTCTGGCATCTAGGTCTGGTTGGGGGTTGAGTTTCCGCGTCTTTTGCGCGGATAGTCTTAAGCTTTTGATTTCCTTGGCCGCTTTTTGCGGATTTATTTTTCTTTTGGTGGGTTTTCTTGTTAGTTTTAAGGTTGGTTTTGTTGCCTTGCTTTTTGCATCATTCTCGGTAGCTTCTATTTTTTTTTATATACTTTTATTTTGTCTTATTTTTTTTTTTTTTAATTTATATCACGATGATGTCACTGCAGTATTTTTCACTTTTTGCCACTTTTTCTTTTTCCTTTAGAGGGTGGTTGTTTACTTTTACGCGCACACTTTTAGGGCCTAAGCCTGCTGTCCCTTTTTAGTTTGAGAGGTCCGTCCCGTTCGGAGGTTTACGGTCAACTGCTACTTTTAATATACCTACCACTGCGATTGACATCCTGATGTTTGTGCAGTGACACTGTGACATGTCCTCTAGATCGATTTCTTCCCTCCACTCTTACAACTTTTACGCTTCTCTGAAACCATGAAAACGAAATACAAATTATTGAGAAAAGATATTCAGAAAAGATATTCGCTTTCATACTGATACAAAAAGCAGAATGTAGGGTATTTTACATAAAAATAGTGCAAATTAAATTTATTACATAATTTATGTTTGACATTTTAGACAAATATTAGTAAGCCTTTCTTACGTTTGCTTTTTATACAGCACACAATTTACGTCACGTAAATGTAATAGCGCGATAAACTTAACCAAATTGAACTGTCGTAATTCGAAAGATAGACTATACCTAACGTTTGATCAGCAATTCAGAGTTGTAAATATGAAGTTTGAAGTGGTTTATAGGTAATATTGACAATATATTATTGTCATTGGTATGTTGCGCAATTATGGTTAACTAGATCAATTTGATAAGACACAAGGTATTAATGAATATGTGAGACACATTTGAAGTGTTGATTCTAAACAACGAAATGAATGCGAAAGTCAGTTAGTACATATATAAAAGTATCGGTTGTGATGCTTACTTTTCAAATTCTAGCTAATGTAATTTTCGTTAGATATTCCTATACAAATGCAATCTGCTTTACATCATCGTATAGATTCTGCCGAGCGAGGAGAATGTAAAAATTTTCAAATTTTTCGGCGTACTTGTATCGTTTTACATTATATATGTCGGGTTATCATTAGGATTTAAGGTGCGTAATGATTCTTCGTTTGAATTAGCCATTGTTTTACAAAACAGAGAATATATTTACGCGAATAAACAAGATTTTACAAAATATTATGAATAATGAGTTTAATAAATGATAAGATTAACAAACGATAAGTTTAATTAATAATTAGATTAAAGAATAATAAGTTTAACGAACAATAAGAGGAACGAATAATATGTCTTACGAATAATGAATTTAACGAATAATGAGATTAACGATTGATAGGTTTTACGAATAATGAATTTAATTAACGCTATTAACAATGTTTCCGGGGTTCAAACGAATCCACGGTCAACGGGATAACTCTTTACTATGCGTAGAATAATTTTTTAAACACAAAAAAAAATACGATTGCTGAGACACTCGGTAAATTGCTCGATGTATCACTTTCCAAGGCGATCACACGAATGAATATCTGATGAAAATCTTTTTCGCTATACGACTGCATTTGTTTGTTATATGCTCGCTGGAGACATCGAGAAGGTTCCAATCGTCGTTGTTAGGCAATTTTCTGTCAAAAGTTTGTTGTATACTCTTTGGAAACATCGAGAAAGATCCAAACGCCGTTACTAGGCAGTTTCTGTCTGGAGATTGATTCCTAATACAACGTGTGTCCCATTATATCGACATCTCTAAAGTACAATTCTATGTGATTTCTAGGGAGAACAATACAACCGATTCACACCTTCGTCAGGCAAAACGTTTATCCCGTGACCGTGGCTACGTTCGGCGACCAGTTGTCACCTCGAACCCACTTTCGCTTTCACAAATATCAAACAATTACAAATGACAATTGCTTAATTACAGTTATGATAAAATCTAGGCTAAAGCATTAGAAGGCTTCCTCAAAATTGCAAAGGGAGGCTCCGGTTTTCCTTTCATCTCCGACATATATAAATGTAAATGTAACGCTGTTTCGACCGTTCGCGGAGAGACGCGATCGCGAGGTAGCACGTCAACGAGAGTTGTAAGTTCCCGTTACGATTAAATAGTCGACGCCACGAACTGATCGATCCCCTTATTTCGATTATGATAATAAGGGTAGTTCAATGAAATTCCACAGAATTAACACAAATAAATTAATGTTTATTTCAACAACTTATTAACTAGGAAGATATAAATGGAACAAAAATGTAACTTTGGTTGATAAGTAATGCGCGACATATGAGATGTGTTGACGGTTCGACTTCTCGAAAAGTTCTGAACGCCTTTCGATTTTTTTCGTGTTTTCTAGAAGGTGACCCCCACTACGTTCGGATCATGCCACATTCTTTTACGCGAGGTAAAGTAACGGCCACGAGTCGACGTTTCTGGAAGTCGCCCTGCTTAATAAACCATGCGCTTGCCACTACAATGTTTGTTGCCGGGCTGACGCGACGATCCGTCTGTGACATTATAGTGCCGCGATCGACAGTTAAGAATATGACCTATGGTAAGCCGCATGGCGTAACAAACGCAATATATAAAAAACATGAATCATTGTAGAAGAGACTTTCTGTTTTACAAAGTAATATTCATATTCAACCTTTTATTTAACAAAAGCTTAGATCATACATGCCGCAGGAGTTCTACAATGTACAGCACTGTAAGATGATCGTTTAAAACAGTAAATGAATCGGTGCACTACAGTCGTTATTTCTATACACTGATATCTAGAAATTAGCTGAATACGGCAGTGATACTGCGCTACAATTGGCGAATATTTTTTTCTCGTTCGGACTTGATATTTCTCATTCTGATTTCCGCACACAGTAAGCCTAGTAGATTTTTATCCTATTTCACACCCACTTCTTGTTTCTCGTCTCAATTTCCAACGAACTGAATGGAAGTAATAGACGGAAATTCATTTTCATTTTGATCGCGCATTTACACTACATATGTCTAAAAAGAAGAATTTGTGCTGTAATTGTTCGATGGAAAAATGTTTCAAATGTCACAAAATGTCATAAAAGTTTATGCACATCGGTTAAATATAACATATTATAGTAAAACCGTTAGCTCTACTAGTGATTTGCTACATCTTCCCTCATATATTGAATACCTACATTATAGTAATTGTCTAATTAATTCTTCCGTAGCGTCGATTATTTTGGAATATTCTGCCCTATAGATTTGGATAGAGAAATTGTTTTCTAAAGTACGCCGAGGAATATTAGCAGCGCCCATTGCTCATGTTAAATCTATGTAAAATCCCCTTCTGTATGAAATAGTCGTTTTTTCAATATATAGAGTACATATATATAGATATTCAGTATATAGAGTACATATATGTCGGATTTACATTACAATTAGGGTTAAGGGCGTGAAACGAATCTTCATTTAGATTACACATTGTCGTTATGCAATAGAGAAGACATTGACTAGTGCAAATACGATTATTATAGAATTGGACAAGTAACCATGGTAATTAGATACTCGAGAAACTAATGACAATGATCCTAGGTTCAATAACGAATCTGCGGTTAACGGGATGATAGATGTACGTGCTCACAAAATCTAAGTCGGACTCCTTGTTAATAAAACGCGTAATATTCACTGATCGTAAGGCGTTACTCTTTTCGTCGCTGAGATCGCAAGAATGAATGACTTTCCGTCGCGATGATGCTGCAGAGGAAAACTATGATGGGGTGTGTCTAAGGATACGAGATCATCGGATTCGTCGAGGATAGCCTTCGTTCGGAAAGTGAGGGAAATGAACGTTCCTGTTAATTGGTTAATTTCTATGTTGGTGGTTGAAGAAGGATGTTAACCGCCCTTGAGAGAAAGTTGCTAGCGGGAAGCGTCGTTTGTGAGAAAAGCAGATTTCTCGTATCTTCCAGTAGTAGGTGGTAGATTTAGGGACTGTTAGGATAAAGACTGTTTGTCCGTTTGAAGGACTTTAGTTAACTAAATCTTAAGATTTATAGCGGCTCCTCAGGCTAGCTGAACATGTGTGTGGCGAGCCACGGGACCGAAACCGTTGGAATGTTTACTGTCGCGTGCCGCTATAACTATTTCTTTTAAGGAGAGCAATAGAATTACTCCATCCCTATGTTAGGTAAAATCGTTCAACCCGTGACCGCGGCTACGTTCAGCGACATGTTGTCGCCTCGAGCCCAAGCTCACTATTACAAATCTCGGACAATTATAATCGAGTTAAATTATAGAGACTAAAATATTGGAGGTTTTCCGAAGAACTCCAAAGGGAAGGCCCCGGTGTCCTTTCATCTCCAACATATATATAGAGTATAGTAGTAGTAACAGACCTAAGTATTAGGTATTATCCATAGAGATAGCTCTCACAAGTTCTGCCTCAAACATTGGATCTTTATTCTCTGTGATGTTAGCGGCTTGTCAAATATCTGACACGCTATCTTTGTGGATGAAATATAGAGATAGTATTATATATCAGGATATCTTACACCGCATCCAGACTCAGCAGTCATGCTAGACTTGGAATTTAATGATGTGATTTTCTGTCCTTAATAAAATTGATCGTATCGTACGATCTCTTGCAACAGACAAAAATTACATGATAATACTATGGGAAATGAATTAAACCTAAATAACGATCAAACAATTGTATATGATGCAATACCCAGACTGGATGTCTCAGTGGAACCAAAAAAACTACGCTCCGAATCTTCAATTGCACTTGCAGTTGTCTTTTCTGGGATAGGTGCAACGGTGTTGTATTGTGGTAGAACATGCAATGTTTTAAACCCTAACTAGAAGTTTCGGGGATCTTCGTAATAACTTCATATAAGAACTTCATGAGGACAGTAATGTAAACGTGTTCTCCGAGTTATTACTAAAGCTGGGTAACGGAGACTTTACGAACACATGGAAATGTTTCACTTGATAACTTGTCCGTGATATGAACAAGGTCACCAATTAATCAGTTCATTACATTTATTCTGACGTTACTCTTTTCAATAACACCGCCATATGCTGGCTCCAACAAATAAATCGGTAAACAGTATTAACAATTTCATTTTAGATAAAGTCAATACTCCTTCTCAAACTTATTTCTCATTCACGAGCAGCCCTATAGGGTTGCTTGATTCATTAAATCCTTCGGAGTTATAATATCACTCTTTAAAGTTAAAGATAAAAATAATTTTATTTCGTAATCTAAATGCTCCAAGATTGTGCACAATTTGCATTAGTGTATAGTAGAGACAGCTGTTTTGATAGCTTGTGCTGTTGGAGAAGAAGTTATAATACTTTTGATTCGAGTAATTTCACTTATACGATATAACGTTATGTTATATAACGTAATACGTTATAACGTTATACCATATAGCGTAATACGTTATAACGTTATACCATGTAACCATTCCAATTTAAAAAAATTGGTATGCCCTATTGGACTTTATTAGATTATCGCTTTTGAAACATTCAAACATTCAGCAAGCCCGATCTCATGTAAGTTCCAGCATCAATCTTTACTTCCTTGCTTCTAACGACAATCCTTGCTATTAATGTACTGTATAAAGCTCTGAAATAACTAAAGAGATACACTTGACTAGACATCTATAATATGCATGACCATCACGCAATCTTGGGTAAGAACGGCAATACTTTTAAACCAAGTGGCTGCTGAAGCAAGCGAAACTTTCATAAAAAGAAGACTAAAAAGAAAACACCCCACTGACCTCGCTAAAGAAATAAAATAGTCAAACTCGAAGATGGTATCCCGCTGGGGGTAGCCATCCATATGTTATTTATCAATTAAGTTAGAAAAATTTACCAAATGTCCAGCTGGACAAATTGTAAAATACAAATTAAATAATAATAAAAAAAAATTCTTGGGTACAAAAAACAAAATAATGTCAATTGCTTGCTAGAATCATTATAAAGGTATAGAAGATATATTAAATCGCGTGGAATCAGATCGAATCACGTCATGTAGGTAAACTACAAGACGTAGTACTTATTATTTTAAAACCATCGGTGATCCATCGATTGGAATTCGATGCCGTTATAGAAGTACACGATGGAAGCACTTCCATAGCGTAACAGAAACACCGAAATATCAATTTTAATGATATTTCATTTTGAATGAAAACGGAAAAAATGAACCACTTATGTATACTTTTTGCTTTGGTAACACTGTCATATTTTATAAAATAGAAATTTATGTTAATTTGCTTATCGATTGATTTAAATTATTAAATTAGATACTATCGGTTCGTTGCTGCAATTAAATAAACATGGTTAGTATACTTTATGAATATCAGCGAAGAAAGGTTCGAATTAACTTGTAATCTTTCTTAAATCCACACAAAAAGTAGAATTCGATTAGTAAAATATTACGTTGACCAAATTTGCTGATTGCCTTCGCAAAGACAGCTGTAGATATAATATACGATTTGAAAATATTCGTAGAATCTATGCCGCGTAACATGGTATCGATGGTAATTGATGTAATGATAATATTTGCCACTAATGTGATTTATATAATTTTATTTAAAGCCACCTAGAAAATTAAAAAACAATACTGATGCCTGTTTTTGAATTTAGAAATTTTTTTATTACCAAAATGGCTATATAGAAATATTATATGTCAGGGGTTAGACATATAGAACGTTGAACACCAATGCACTGAGATCCAAAGAATAATTGGGTAAAGAGTCAACAATCGATTGTCAAGGTGTAGGAGCTACTTTCGGCAGCGGTCAGAAGAGTCATTCGAATGATTTGTTAAAATTACCTCATTTCCGCTGTTGCGCGGCAAATATTTATTCGAGATATTGTAACTGGAGTGTACTGTATTATTATTTTTAAATATATGATTGCCATACGAGATGAAAATACAAGGACTGGACTACTTAGAAATCTTAAACTCAAGCATAGTGAAATCACGTCCGCATCATAAACCCAGCTTACAACTGTGTAGTTATTGCTAACGGTTCAACAGCTACTTCAGAAAGAGTCCCGAGATCTCGAAAAGATATTGATCAATGCTGATCGATAGAACTGATTAGACGTGTTGATTAGAAAGCAGACCAATCGAAAATCTCGAGGACAATCGATCAGGACGCTAACTCCTTGAGTGGCGAAGAATTAAAGATCAACCTAAATCAAGAGACTAACAAACCTAATGCTACTTAAGTGTATAATTTTTCCAAATAGAATAGAACCATAGAAAAATAATTAATTGTAAGAAGTCTGCCTGATTATTTTAAGTTATTTTATTTGGAAGTAAGTTTGTGTAAGATATGCAGGCCTATGTGTGAGGCCTGATGGGAGGTACAAGCGGGTAGGAAGTGATTCTACATGAAAAGATAAGTCGAAAATGTAACATAACATATTTTCATATGACGTTTCGTTTTCGAGAAAGTGGAGTCTGAAAACTGGTCAAGTATATTTAAACAGAGATTATCAAACGAAGAATTTACGATACGTCGTAATCAAACATATATTTTTTGTCGAAGAGGAGTTTTAATATACGTTATCTCAGTTCAATCGTTGGAGTTTATGGTACGGACATCTACTATTTTTAATTACTATTTTTGAAAATATTTATATATTTAAAAATATTTTAGCGTGTAGAGTCGCAAACTCTGTGAAGCTTACTGACTATTTCTTTACGAGAATAGAGCAGGCTTCTAAGTCAATTATCAATAGCACTTTTCACAAATATTTTCTATCTTTAGTAGAATACTTTTATAAAATAAAAAATTGTGAGCGATGCTGTTATCAATCGAATAGCGTTTTTTTTTAAGCAACTCAAGATTGGATCTCACTGACCTTGAACAGCGCATCATGTACTATAGGCAAAGTTCGCCAATCGAAGTTTCGACCATGCCATAACATGCAATATTTCTAACGTACGAGAATTCGTGACATATTGCATCTATTGATCCCAAACTGACGTTCAATCTGCTATATATATGTGTGTGCTGATATATGTAGTATACTATACATATACTTTTCAAAGTTGTACACTGCTCCAATACGTAGTTACCGAAAACTTAATTCCAATTATTTTGTTTAACGTTTGCGCTGTGTCTGATCGAGCATTATCATGATGAAAAAAGAGAATAAAATTTCTTTCTTTATAATAATTAAAGCCGAAAATGAAACGATTGCACAAGCTACGTATTACATTTGGAACTAATCATTTTCTAATCTAATCTTCTATCTACAGAGTTTAGACAGATTTTAGAAAAAATGGTAGTTGAGTAAATGGAAAATTTAATGCGGGGTTTGAAATGGCGGTAAAATTGTACGTATTACATTTCATTTTTATCATTATTCTCTATGTGTTCGGATGCTGAAAACATATAAAATTCTAGTATATAATCTTCGCACAATGTTTGCCTATTTTTTATATTTCAGATAGCAAACGCAAACATAGTTTGCTTGTACAAGCTAGAGTATACGTAATTTTAACTAAAAGCTATGAACTCTAATTTGGAAACCCATTTGATGTACCCACGGCGCTCGGAAATCTGTTTAGAGAGATCCGGAGGGACACCACTGTATTTCTTGGTGCTTGAGAATTGTGCGTCAACTTGTTACATTGCATGTTTGAAAAGATCAACCGGGGGCTGTGACATATTCGCGAACAATTCGATGACTGTTCGTTATTGGAGACGCATCATTACTAACCGATGCGGTGTTTCGGCTAGCGCGAAAGTCACTTGTGGACGAATTTGGTGCAAAGTTAAGGAAACTGCGTGGACGAATAACATGCGAAGTTTGGGAGTCGTTGGAAAAAACAGCGCAGATTAACTCAAAATCAGAGAGCCACTGGATTGAAAAGATATTCTTTGGATCGAGACGTGCCAACGAACCTGATATAAAAGCGGGGAAGGCAACAAAATATACAGAAAATGTTAGTAGAAGCCCCGTAACTTGATTAATAAAAGTCAACACGTCTTATTAATTGTTAATAAAAGTCGTATCATATCGATAACTTCAACTATTTATATTGTACAGAATATACTATACTGTGTATATACATATAATATATATGTCGGAGATGAAAGAACACCGGAGCCTTTGGAATTTTGGATAATCCCGCAACATTGTAACCTAGAGTCTACTATAGCTGTAATTGAACAATTGTAGTTATTCAATCCGATTGTAATTGTTCGAGAGTTGTGATAATGAGCTTGGGCTCGAGGCGACAGTCAGTCGCCGAACGTAGCCACGGTCACGGGATGAACGTTTTCACCTAACAGAGGAGTGCCAATATTGTGGGACACACGTTGTATTAACAATCAAACCCCGGGCAGGAGCAATGTCAGCTCTACGTGGGTCTGTCTAGCAACGGCGGCTAGGATTTTGTTGGCCCCGGCCAATATGCAACGAACAAACGCGATCGTAAGGAGAGGAAAATTTCCATCTTTTATTCTTGCGAGTTTTATTCTTGGAGAGTTTTCACATCGTCTTTACGTGCAGTATTATACCGAGCGTCGCAGCAAACGTTACTTTGTGCTTCAAAATATATTCTACGTTTAACAAAGAGTTACCCCGTTGACCGTGGATTCGTTATTGAACCTAAGAACATTGTCTTTAATATCTCGAGTGTCTAATCACCATGGCATTTGTCAAACTTTATAAAAATCAATATTTATACCAGTAAATGCAATCTCCATTGCACAACAACGATGGCTAGTCCGAATGAAGATTCATTACACGCCCCGAAACCTAACGCTAACCCGACATATATGCAGGAGATCGAATAATGAGACTACAAGTAGGTGTAATTGTTAATGTATTTAAAAAAGTCCTAGTCGCGAAACGGTGTGTATAAAGTCGTTTGGTCACAGTTTATAATGAATCGTTTGCGATCGCGTCCGTTTATTTATAATAGTCAGGCGAAAGTCAGAAGATTCAAATTTGTCTTGTTTTACGGTTACATGTAACGGCGGCATTGTTTTGCTCGGAGTTCATTACTCCTTACAATACCTGTGACCTAACGGTCTTGATACTCCGAAGCAAAACAACAACATGATTTGAATCGAATTCTAACTCTTGTGCCGCTACATATATGTCGGATCGTCACTGGGAATGGGGTTGTGGGCGTCAAATGAATCTTCTCGAGGATTAGCCATTGATACAGTACACACAGGCGTAGTTTATTGCAATGATAGAATTATTACAGTCTTAACAGTTGATCACGGCGGTTCGGCACTCGCGACGCTAGTGACGATGTTCTCGGGCTCAATAACGAATCCGCGACCAACGGGATGACAACAGAACGTTCACACAAAGTCTAAGTCTGAAAATAATCACTGATCGCGAAGGCGTTACTCCTTGATCGATGAGATCGCGAGCGAGAATACCTTTCCTGTCCCGATGATGCCACAGAGGAAAACTATAATGGGGTGTGTCTAAGGACACGAGATCATCGGATTCGTCGAGAAAAGCCTTCGTTCAGAAAGTAAGGGAAATTGACGTTGCTGCTAATTGGTCAATCTCCATATCGGTGGTTAGAAAAGGATGTTAGCCGCCCTCGAGGGAAAGTTGCTAGTGGGAGACGCCACTCGTTGAAAAATATGTCTCCCCTATCTTCCCGTAGTTGGGACAAAGACTGTTTGTCTGTTTGAAGGACTTTAGTTAACTAAACCTTAAGATTTATAACGGGCTCTCGGGCTAGCCGAACATGTACTGCGGAGACGCATCGACATCTGGCAATCATCTTACTCGAAGAATAGGGTCTGCACGTGGCGAGCCACGGGACAGAAACCGTTGGAATGTTTACTGTCGCGTGTCGCCCCGAATATTTCTTTTAAGGAGAGCTATAGAATTACTCCATACCTTGTTAGGCAAAACGTTCATCCCGTGACCGCGGCTACGTTCGCAACGTGTGTGTTGCGTATAAGTAAGAGTAGTTATGTTACTGTAGTGTTTTTGGTGGGTGCTTATGACGCACTGTCAGTGCAAAAACTAAGAGTAGCTTCAAAATATTGCCAAACAAAATTTCAATCGCCTTACAGATTCCAAAGGATTGACCACTGATCGGAAGGATACATTAGCACAATTTTACTATACTACTTCCGAACGAACGCGACCCGAAGTTATACAATCTGTTTTGTCCAAGGAGCGTAATTTTTCAACTCCTTGTACGTGTATTATGAATAATTTCGAAATTCTATGATTGGGATAGGTCAGGCGTTTATCGTACGCATATAGAAGATGTAATCCTTCAAGATTTCCGAGGATAGTGCACTCTGGATGTTATCGCAACTCATATTCCAGCACAACCACGTGCCTCATTGTTTAGATAAATGTTTTAAAATAAAGATGTTTCTATTTCAAAGAACTGAAAAAGTGCGGGACAAGCTGGATGTTCTCTATCACTAACATGTAAATAAAATGTTTTAAACAAATGCAATTACATAATTTTAATAATACGATATACACATACAGGTATTTAAGATTCTAAAAGGTTTGAATTCATAATGAATCATCTAAATTTACGTGTAACGTTGATTTCTATTCTTTATTGATTAATGATATTCTGTGTAGAACTTTGTTGATTTAACGCAAATTTTTACGTAAATGCATACACATTACGTTAAAATTGTATGATTTTTACAAGTTTTTGTCACAGTAATTGTCACAGTAATTTAAATTCATTTACGTTCAACCAAAGACAATTGCAGGAACTGTAGAAATATATTTTATGATTTTCCTAGTTAATATTTGCATTTAGAATCGTTTGGAGAAAAATAACTGATGTTCTGGTTCTTTTACTTGAGCGCATCATTTATTATATATCGCTTCAATCGATAACAAGATATTATAGAGAGCATCGATTATTCTTGATACGCCTACTTTTTGCAGAAATATAAATAGAATACCATACTGGAAAAGAAGAATTTTTACTCTTGAAAAGCCAACAAAATGACTTAAACATGATGTTCTTTTCAGCTAAAACATCCTTGATTTTATGTTCGGACGAGAGAAAGCTAGCGACTATTAAATTATGACTATGAGAGAGAGAGAGAGAGAGAGAGAGAGAGAGAGTGAGGGAGGGAGGGAGGGAGGGAGAGAGGGGGAGAGAGAGAGAGAGAGAGATACGTAAGTAAACAAATGTGGGAAATGCGTGTGTGAACTGTGATTTGTCCAACATGTTACGTATCCTTGTAACTATCTGTCTTTTTTGTTGTGGTTAAACTATTGAAGTAATTTATCCGAGATGTAGGCACTTCGACAGGGTTATAGAACGAATTCATTTCATTTGATACAGGTTTGTGAACAAAATGTAAGAAAGATTATTTCCGTGTTCGTCCGAATTGAAGGTTTGCAAATGATACTTTTAGAAACGTCACTTGCATTGTCGGTTTCGCTGGGCATCGGTGAGGTCCTCAGAGGTCTTCGCCTTGACATGAAAAAAGTTGACGTTAACCAACGAGGTATCTTCAAGTTCTATCCAAAACATATAAATTAACCTCGTGGTTCTGAATTCTTTCTTCAATGCCAAAAGTCTCAGCGTGGCGTATGATATACGTTTCTTGGTATTTTACAATTAGTGCGATTAAATGTATAATATATTCTCTATTCTGCGCGACGCATACTTCCCTATTTCTTCAACTATTCTTTTATCGACAGTCTCAACGCGACATACAGTATATCTTAATAACTTTCGCCAACTTGCAGTCCATGTGCGACGTTCAATTAGCGATTTAATCTCATCCAATCTGTTCTTGTAGATAATTCAACTACGATTTAGTGCGATACTTCTCCGATGCTGAGCAAGTACCTGTCGGTCAGAGCAAGTATCTGCTGACAGTAACTCAACAAGCTTATCCAATTTAAAAAACTAATTACCCTTCGTCAACTCCAAGTCCGACCCAATTTTGGAGTATCGACAATTGCTGTTTATATTCCAAGATTTTCAAATCACTGTCTATAAATTATAAATAACTACGATGAAAACCATTTGTGAATGAATATAAGAGATTCGAATTCTATGAAAAAAATGTTGAAGCTAACTTTTGTAATAATGCATTGACTGAATATATATATTATAAATATCGAATTATAAACTCACGAAATACAGAATCGATTATAAAGCACAGAGAAAGAAGCCTAACGAATTTAGCGTGTATTGCTGCAAAAGCAATATGAAAATTAGCAATTAGAAACACATTTGTTCCGTTCTTACATACAGCAGGATGTGTACGTGTAGAAATACCCAAATTGCCTTTGAAAGTCTTTCTGGCAAGTGGACACTATGCGAGAGAGACTGGCAGCTAGCGAAGATAGTGTTGCAGGTTCCTCCCAAGCAGATACGAACTAATCTTATTATCGGTGAGCTGCTTCTAGAATATGAATCAGTTTCATATTATGACCGTATTCTCATAGGAGCATCCATTCGAGAATGCTGAATAGATGCTGCAATTTTATGACACGGTTACATTCCCGGCGCGCACGCACGCACACACGCACGCACACACGCACGCACACACGCACACGCACACACACACACACACCTCTATCTTCTTATAAGTTCATCAGGCAAATATCCGGATATCAATACATAATTATAATAGTTTTAATGATCTATTTATAAAAGTAATGGGAGGCGTTTCAAGATCAGGTTAATTTTTCAGGATGGGATATCGTATTATTTTATCCAAAATAAATTAACATTCAGTAAAACAATTTCAACGAGATCCATTACTATTATTTCCACGTTGTGAAAAGTTGTAGAAACTGTGGAAAATCGGTACATGTTCTTATACATCTTCGGCCACTTTAATTCAGTCCTTAACTACATTTGTGCACATATGTATTTTTAATACACGTTCAAAACCAATTTTTTGGTTGAATGATCAGAAAGATCAACGATTAAGTTAGCTAATTAAAATCGAAGAATCGAAATTGAAGGTTTTGGCCCTTGCGACTTTGCGAATCCAGCAACGACATGTTATATAACACATGACTAGAAGCGACAGTTTCAAACGTAAAGCACAGAAATTGGGCATACACGAATCTCAAATTGATACAGTTCTGAGAATTCGGGAGGATAACAAACTCTTGGTAAACGTTTTCCGTCTATCTAAAAGTAAAGCTCTGAAAACTATTCTCAAATACGCAATTTGAGAATATTTTTGAGAGATCAAATGTCGTATCTTACAAAGCCTTCAAACGGACATCTATCTTAAAGGTGAAAGTCAGCCACAATCTCAAGGAAAATTTCAAGAAAAACTAGCTACAATCAAATGTCGCTCGTTATCTATGAGCTGTTGTTAGTAATACGACATTAAACTTGATTTCCTTTATCTGTTTGTCTATTTTGTTACTTATAATTTGCAAAAATAAACATGAAGTTCTAGTATTGCCCCCGTTATAAAGATCAACAAAAGAATTGGATGCATTCTATTGCAAAAAAGCAAAAAATAGGTAACAATTGGGATTCTATTATATTGAGGTCCCGGAGCACTCCTATTAACACGTTGACTGCCACGACACCCGTATTCGGATGTCAGCAAAGTTTCTGGTCAGGCCGCGTAACCCATATTCGGGTGTCGCTTATTCGACTACTTGCGAAGGATCGTCATAGGTATTTGAAAAGATATTCCATAATAATAAAACTGTTGAATTGTTATAAAATAAAAATACGAAAATGGTTTATTAAAAAAGTTATTTAGAATGTAAAACTTTAAAGCATTCTATACATAACTGAGGTTGGTCGGGACAATTTGGACAATAAGTTGTTGTTTTCTTCAAATTCTTTTGTGCTTTTGTTCGGTCCATTCGACGTCTTTTATTTGCATAACATAGTTTGCACGCGCGTCCAATGCTTCTTCCGGAATCATTTTTCCGAACGGCGATATTATACTGACTCCGTCGAAGACAAGGATTTTTTGTATTTTCAGACAACCTTCATAATTTTGCAACGAATAATTGTCTAAATATTCTAATATTTATATTTTTCCTTGTTGCAATTGTTGTAAACCGTCAAAGCGTTTACAACAGAAATTCCCAGAAGGAATTGAATGCCAAGTTTTCTGTACCATTTGATTCCTTTCCTAATTGTGGTGGCATAAGAAACCATTTGGTCGGAATAATCTATACCACACTTTCCTTCGTTATATTCAACAACAGCTAGTGATTTTAATGTTGCGAACAAATGAAACGAAAGATCTTTCTTGAGACCACCGCTTGAGCGACTCGCATTACTAAAATATCGATGGGAGCACCTAGCAGAGAACGCTTGATACTACTGTACGCGTGGAGATTGGAGATTACTGACGGAGATTTCTTTGAAAACACGCGTGGCAGTCAACGTATTAAGCGTTAGGTAGGCCACCGCGTGGTTTTAGTCGGTAAGTTCTGCTTCCCAGAAGAGCGATGGAGTATCCATGAGGATTTCCCCAGGTATAAAAAAAAAGATTCTCATGTCTAAAGAACACAACATACAACACAATAAAAAAACAGTTAAACAAATTAAAACCAAACAAAACTACATAAAACTGTCACACACGTCCTTACTACTCCAATTCGGAAGACGGTTGCAATGTTTGATAATTTGAGAAGCACAACTTAGATACAGCACGAGGCTTTTACCCAAAGGATCGGCGAAATACCTAAATGCGCCAAACCCTCGTTTTTTATATACCATATAAAAAAGATAGGAGTTAGATTTGGGTTAGACCATTATTTGGTCGCAGCGCCGTAAGGCTGATTATATGCCGCTACGGACGCACAATTATAGGCAGAATCCACTGGGACCGATAGCTTTTTGCAAATATCTCGGAAACTATAGTCGACCGTCATTCTATCTGTAGAAAAACGTTGTACAAAACATTGAACTAGACAACATATTTCAAATTCATCGAAATTGGAAAGGGGGTAGCTTTGGTACAATTTTCGCTCAAACCTTTATAATTCACAACATAATTACTTGTAAGCGTTGAGTTGAACACATCGATTTTACGATGCGAGAAGCGAGAAGCAAACGTATACAGACTAATTAGAAGTAAATTACGATTGATTAGAAATTATTTGTTGATAAAAATTATCTATATTGAAGGTCGTGCGTTATAATCGTTCATTAGAACGAACGAATTTTCCAATTGTTGCTTAGAATCGGAATGCGCAGGTTTTAAAAGGAATAGGCAATTACTTCACAAGAAAAAAGAAATTGTTTATAGTTGGGGTGAATGGATTACATTTGAACTGTTGGATATCTTTGAACGATTAAGACATCGGGTTGAATATGGTTTTCATCGATTGAAGTCAATACGTGATCTTGAGAAGAAACTTGGCCGTAATGTAGAATGCGAGCACTGGTCTGTTTACAATAAATAGGTAGGAAGGAAGAAAGAAAGAAAGAAAGAAGGAAAGAAAGAGAAAAGGATATAGGATATCTAATGATGGATGTGAAATTTTTACGATACTAGATGCTATTTTCCCTGCATCTGACTGCGGAATATAAGCACATTACAAATAGAGTGAGTTGGAAAACTAATGGAACTTTAATATCTTTTTCCAGGAGAACGGTTGACTCGCGATCCATGTATCTTGTAAGACTTTTGTTCCTTGTGACGAGTAGTATATGATGCAATAAAAAAGATTGATCTTACAAATCATACTCAAGGTCAAAATTACGATCCACTTTTTTAATTGATTTCCACCGATCCAAAAAGTAAACACCTTTCACCGAAACATGACAAATAATTTTTGACACTGTGTACGTACAGACTAAACGTCATAAAGACTATGGCTTCGAAGAATTGATCAGCCGATCAAAAGATTCCAAGTCTTACTAACAAAGCCTTAATACGTCCGAAAATAGGTTACTGCACCATATGCGGTAAGCTGCATCGTATATAATTCGGCATCATCAACTTCATATTTTAAACCGTGTTCATAACGTAGGAGCCAGAATAGCAACAGGGGCATATCGAACTAGCACAGTCTACTCGAAGTCAATCCCGAAGAAAACTAATCACCCTCTCTTACGCGATCACAATGTACACAACAAGGTGTACAAAATATTATAGAGAATCGCCAATTACATCAGAAAACTCTCGAGCAACCAAAGCATTTCTCATACGAGTTCAAGAATAACTAAACGAAAGTAATATTACACTACCATGGAAATGACCAATCCAATGCATACAATAAAGACATAAAAGAGAAACGATTTGTAGCGAAAAAAATTAAAATACGAGTGAAACAACTTATGCCTAAATTAACACACGTTTTTACATAAAATCGGAAGAGATATACACGAAGTAAGTTCGATTGTAACTATCACAAGAAACAAAACAAGTACAAATGACCTCTATGTATAACATATTTACACTTTATCGAAAAAACGAAACCCCGAATTTTGTTATTACTCTAACGCTAACATCACCCTCGAATATCTAATTTGTTATTGTCTCAAATTTGAAAGCACGATATATAACTTAAAGATACCCAATGATATGCAACATATGCGCATAAACATAAGTAGTAAAGCACAATGTAAAGGATTCCAAGTTTCTTAACAAAAATTCCTCTCTTGCGTCAACTATAAAGTTATACAAAACCGTACTGATCTACTCATTTTAGTACATATAAACAGTATTACAAACATAAGTGTATCTCCATATAAATAATATTATTGTCGCTTAATTATTTGCGAGGTACATGTGAATGTAGTTACTAATATATTAACAGGAGATGTGACGCTAAACAATAAATAAAAAAAGGATTTGATCACACTAAAATTACAAAAACGAAAAGAAAAAGAATCGTACGAAACTGTGACTTTACTTAATGTCGTTTATTATGGCTTAATTATTATTTATTTATAGAATAAATATTCTTAAGATTCATAATGTATACGTTTAGAACGCGTACATTGTATCACAGTTGATCGTTAAATTTCTTAATAAAGCAAATGTTTATGTGCAAAATTTTTGGATTTCTTTTATGAAAATTATGTAGTTAAAGATCGCATAATTTTAAACTTCGTGCACTCTTTTGCATAAAATTATTTTCTTTCAATGAAGATGATCTCGAAAGAGCCGTATCGAGGAGGAAAAGGTTTCCGACATATACGCAATATAAAAAATTCATACAATTGCAGGGAAACTCTGCTAATAGAATGTTGACATGATTATGTGAAAAAAAGGGCGCTATATCGAGGTCTATATCAAGGCTTATATGGAAAAGCATTGCAATTGAACGAGACACTAAGAGAAGATTACAGCTTTAAAGCATCGTTACTTATCAAAATTTAAGTCAGGTTACGGCATTGGTGGACTGAATATGTCAGGTAAAAGTACTATCGTTAAATCGATCTGCTATTAAAATCAGTAAAACAGGATTTATAGAACTAATAACGAGATAAAATTATCTGTTCAGATAATGTATACAAGTAATATAGACGAAATCAGCTTATTACGCGAATAATTTTTCTAGAGACAGATAAGAAAACCCTTAAGAAAATGATCGAAACGTATATAATAATGCGCAATAAATTATTATTTTTCGTATGAAACGAAGTTACAATTTCATTTGTTCGGAAAACTCGATATTTTCCAAGTTTTCTATAGCTCCATTCCAATTAGTTCGAATAGTGCCCGTGTTTTTATTATACTTATCGAGAAAAACGAATAATGTACTTATTTGTATCTATTATGATTTATCAATACTTCATAATTGAATATGTAATTTTTAATATTTATGTTCACACGTCAATCTTTGCAATGCCGTCGTTTCATTAAGTTTCCTTGCTGTTCTCGTTCCTTCGAGATAAAAGGTTCAATCGAATGGAACTGTTTTGAGAAAGAATTCGAAGGAATCACAACGTTTTTCTTATTTCGTATTAAGATGAAACCATTTATTTCAAAAGTTTCCTATTTCGCACAATCATCGGTTACAAACCACGATATAACTTATAGAACTATATAACTACATGAGTTTAGAAAACACATAGAAAGTATTCGACTTTGACCAAGTACTACTAATTACTATTGACAAATTACTTTTAATTAACTTTCGCTTCTGCATCATTCAATTGTATATTTTTCCAAAATATACAATTTTTAAGGTAATAAATGATAAGTTTGTCAGAGTCATAGTATTTCTTAGAATAATTTACTGCAAAATACCTTTATGCTGTAAAATTTTACGCTAATGAACGCAAATACTTTCTTCAACGATACGAGAAATAAAATTAGAGCTACATAATATCAAGAAAATTGAGAAGCCATGAAATTCGCGCAAAGGCAAACTTAAGGAATATTGAAAAATTGAAATCGTTTCTTACTTTCAGCAGAAGTAGCACAGTTTTTAACTTTTCTTGAATCGACCACTGTCGCTATTAGTGCCACTAAACGTATGTAACTCGAAGAAAAGCAGAGCGAAGAAGTTGAAAGAAAAGAAAGAACAAGAGGAACAAACCGAAACCACGCAAGTTCTCCACGTGACTGACGAAACTACGTACGTATACTTGGTCGACAGGCAAAGCCAAACAGAACGCCAGCCAACGCGCAAGTCTTACAGACTTGTAGGTCATAGAAGAACTTATTCTCGTCTATTTTTGCAACAGACTTCGAATCGAATCGAAGAGATAAAAAATAAACGAAGAAAATGTTTCTGTGAATTAGGGCTGAATATAGATACTTATTAATTATTATAAGATACTTATCTTGGAGGATACAATCAGAGATCTATTGACGTTAACCCAAGCAGTGATCAAACCAATTCAAACGCTTCTTGACACAGACCCTTCGCATTTGTTTCAAAAGGCAATGTTTAACAAATGGCATTTCAAGCGCGAACAAGACCACCGTTCCGTGTTTCCTACTCCAATCAAGTTTCTTCCCTAAAAGTTAATAAATTCGTAGGCTCGATATTTGCAAGATTAATTGAAATCGATCGTACACGTGAAAGATTAACGAATTCGTCTACGGAAACGCTAACAACTGATCTCAAGAAAAATGTATAGTTCCGTCAAAAAAAAAAAAAAAAAAAAAAGAAAAGAAAATAAAAATAATTCGGCTTTCGTATCTCGGAAAGTAATATAAAGAAAATCTATTAAGAAATGAAAGGCTGCTCGGAGAGCAGAGTTATACTAATATAAATAATTGATATTATAATAACGGAAAATTTTCTATCGTAATACTACACATATTTCCAGTTGTTAATATTTGACAGACGCCCCAAATTTAATGATTTCGTTTATCGTTAATAAAAAGAAACCCATAAAATGCGTATAAAATATTTGCAATGTGCAGCTGATCAGGAGCAGTGTGCTTTCGTTTGCGGGCAGGCGAAGATTACCACATTGCCGAAAAAAAACCATAAAGATGGAAAACTCCTTGAATGCTATGGCTCTCCGAAATCGTCAGATTCGTCATACATGTCCCGTTATAGTAGGAACAACTTGGATTCGGTGGAAACAGTTGCATATATCTGTACAGAATCGACTTTTCAACTGGCCCGACCACTTCACCTTGCCCGCGGAAACGGTTCCGTATACATGAATAGAAGCACATGTACTCGGATTGATTTAGTTTGCCAATCTCTTATGCTCTCCAATGGGACAAGTATCTATATACACCTTCGGCTCACCAAAACACTTTCTTTATCCATTCTTTATATCTTAGATTCGAATCGGACTCTGTTGCAAGAATAGACGAAAATAAGTTCTTGTATGACCAACAGTTAGTCATAAAAGGCTACGTACGTCCCTTAAATTTGAAATACATATTAGGCTTAGATATGACAACACCAAATTATATACTGATAGAAATTATATACTGAATGCAAAATAATGGAAATAAAAGAAAAAGTATTAAAAAGAGCAGCAAGGTACGAAGAGAAAGCCCTAGAATCAAAAAAGGAATTAGTAGAGGGGTGTATAAAGGAATGAGAGAGAGAGAATGGGGGAGTGGTCAGGAAGGGAAAAGAGCAAGAATGAGAAAGAAGAGACTAGAAGAAGTGAAAACAGGAGAGGACGAAGAAAGGATCACAGCAGACCAAATCATAGAAGAAAGATGAAAGAGATAAACAGAAGAGAGGGAGAAAAGGATAAGGGAATCCATAGAAAAATTACCAAAGTACTTAGAAGGGAGGATGAAGTGGAAGGACAGAAGAATACTGGCAAGATTCAGATGCGGAAACGAGACCAAAGCAAGGGAATACTGGAAAGAAGAGGGGGAAAAAGATGCAGACTATGCAGAAGGAAAGAAGAAGACCTAAGACATGTAATAGAAGAATGTGAAATGACGGGAGGACCAAAGGACATAAGAAAAACGCTAAACGAGACTTGAGAAGGTTTAACAGAATTGAAAGCAATAATAGAGAAGAGAAGGGCAAACGACAAGAAGGAGGCACAGCAAGGAGGCTAAAGACCAAAGTTGCGATAATTTTTAGTCGTTAGTTGCTAATTTATAGTTCCTAATTTTTAGTTTTTAGAGGTAGAATAAGTAAGGTAGTGCAATAGAATAGAGTGGAAAAGAGGGGAGGTAGGCATATAAGAAGAGAAATAGACATAAGAGATGTAAAACCGAAAGTTCGTCCAAAGCCGAAAGGCACGGACTATGCAATAATAATACAAATTTAAAATATTATAACAAACACGTTAACTGCAACAATGCCTTTGATATCAAATTTTCTACTAATTAAACTTAAATATATATTTAAAGAATGATATGTATGACAAAAAAACAGTAAAAATACAGGATACAATTTCCATGAAGAGACGTTTATCATAAAAAACGTAGGTTTAACAAATAGCATTAACAATTTAACAGATATCTTGCAGGCTTAAAATACTTTTTTCCTTGGATAAAATCATTGGATGGTTTTTGTTTTATGCGTTTTACATTTTTCGAATTGTTTTTTGAGTTTATTTAGAGATACGTCAACATACTGAGCAAGCTCAGAGTTATTTTACCCTGATATACAGAGTGTTTGCCTACAAGCGTAAAAGAATTTAAAATATAAAGAGAAATGTTGAAAAGACATTTGCAGCGAATTATTTGGCAAAGAATATGAAGCGAAAATAAATTGCGTATCCATGTCAAACTACGGTATAAGTCAACTAATAATCGATTTGTCTGACGATATTAAATTATTTAATTGGCGGAGAAAATATAAAAATCCCGGTATTATGCAATTCAATTAGACGAATCGATAGACGTATCGGACGATGAAATAATACTGGTATATATCAAATATATTGATCTTTTATGTAAAGATATACAGGGAGAATCGCTATGCTGTTTAAAATTAAATACTTAGAGTCTTCAGCAACGCCAGAAGAAACTTTTAATATTATAAATTCGTATTTCCAAAGAAGAAACATTGCTTCGAATGGTTGTATAGAGATTTATACCGATATAGTATCACGTATAAACAAAGTGATTCATCCAGATTTAATAACAAGCCACTGTTTTCTTAATCGGATCTTCATCGGATACAAATTACTCTGCGTTAAACACGTGCTCGTGCTCGACCAGAATTCATAGTCACGCTCGGCAGCGTGAGCTTTTCTCTGTTGAGCTTTTGTTTAAATAAAGTTTGACATGGTTACAATACGTGCCGTGATTATTCTTTGTTTAGTTTAAGCTCTTCTCTTGGCGTATCGTTGGTGCCGCATCGAACATATGAGTATCACGACCTGTTTATAGCATTGTATCTACATCTACTTGCATGATATCCGTTCTTTCCACAAGTGAAGTAAGATTTCACTAGCTCGACGTGCGGCGTGATGCTTTCGATTAGACGATATAGTTTTACATTTTAGGCACCACTGAGCCCTCGAAGCTGAGAGCACGGTCTCTGATGGTTCCCATACGATTTGTTTCTAATCTAGTGCTGTCTTCCTTCTGTCGAAGCGTTTTGCAAATATAATTTTACATTTGACGAAAAAGCCGTTACGTTTGTCATCTGGAATCCTGGTGCATCGAAATATCGATCTCCATATTGTTGTAAAAAATGATTTCTGGAACCTCTAGGTTCCATGTTATCGTCGCCAATTCTCAGGTGGCTGATAGATTTAACAATGGCTATCATATTGACAGACATGCTCCGTTTGCTTCGTCTTGTAGCGTAACAATAATGAAACTGGTCTTTCGTGTTCTCCGGTATACTTCAATAGTATTTATTAGATTTTCTGGTAATTACTTCAAATGCGCATAACATAATACATAGCACCTACTGAGAATTTCAAGTATTCATATATTTCGAAAGATTTGGAGCTCCCTCCGTTAAAACAAAGCAGACAGTTTGAATCATTAAGTAAATAGTATTAATATTTACGTAAGATTTCCCATCCTTTACTACTACAAGTATAAGATTATACGTAAGAAATCTAATATTAAGAGCAAACATTCTTTTATGCATAATTGTATAATTTTATATATAATACTTGGAAATATTTGCTTATTCTTATGTCACAGAACTAGTTCCTTCTTTCTATCTAAAAAAATTCTGAAAATTCCAATTTCGTGACTCATCGTTGAACTACTAACGATGATAGAAATTGATCTGAAATGTTGACCATGCGCGTATGGAATACGTACAATCTTTCCTATCCCATTCAAATCTCACGTATGTTTGAATATTTATCAACCGTATGTTAATTTTTACTAATACGTTAACTGTTATCAAGCAGGAAACGATAGAAACTTAATACGATATAGGTTTACTGAAAGGTTTCAAGCAGAATATTAACTTGCAACTAATATTCTCGCTGTAAGATTTAAATTGCTCCGAAAAAACGCGTACGGTTCTGCATGTGACCGTATTAATGGGTAGGCATTTTCATGTATTACACGCATCTAGGAAGCAATTTTTATGAATGGTTGACCTAGGTCAACACACCCTAAAAATCTGTTTCTATTACTTCAAGCTTAGATAAAATGTTAGAAATAATCTTGCTACGTATAAAATAGAAATATGTTATGAAATATGAAAATGGAAAAATGGCAAAAATATTATTACGAAGTAAACATTTTTTTTTAATTTACTCTGCAAAGGAGGATATAGTGGTACCCATAGTTTCTCGCAAATATCTCGAAAACTAAGCGAGACCACCGATTATATATGTACTTTATATATGAACTCTCTAAGAGATCAAATGCGGATAAACAAGGGGACTTTCTCTGTTTTACGGATAGCACGACTTCTTTTGTTTCACGGACAGAGCGGTTTTCTTTGTTTTACGGAGAGCCATTTTGAGAGACACGCATTTCCCAAACGGACGGACAGAGATCAAGATCACAGAAGAAAGAGTAATTATTTAAAACATTGAAGATTGACGAAGAAAGATCGGTAGCTCAGGACGTTGAAAATCGATTCTCGATTTTCATGTAGACATTGCACAGAACTTGCTATTTATTGTTTACTGTTATTAATTGGTTGTTGTTTATTTAATTATTACTGTTATTAATTGTTGTTTACTCCTGTATTTCATTTAAGTATTTTCACGATAAACTCGATTTTCAGAATCGATCCCTGAATTATATCTTAGAATTGAACCTTATATATATATATGTCGGAGATGACAGGAAAACCGGAGCCTTCCCTTTGCAATTTTGAGGAAGCCTTCTAATGCTTTAGCCTAAATTTTATCATAACTGTAATTAAGCAATTGTCATTTGTAATTGTTTGACATTTGTGAAAGCGAAAGTGGATTCGAGGTGACAACTGGTCGCCGAACGTAGCCACGGTCACGGGATAAACGTTTTGTCTGACGAAGGTGTGGATCGGTTGTATTGTTCTCCCTAGAAATCACATAGAATTGTACTTTAGAGATGTCGATATAATGGGACACACGTTGTAATAGGAATCAATCTCCAGACAGAAACTGCCTAGTAACGGCGTTTGGATCTTTCTCGATGTTTCCAAAGAGTATACAACAAACTTTTGACAGAAAATTGCCTAGCAACGACGATTGGAACCTTCTCGATGTCTCCAGCGAGCATATAACAAACAAATGCAGTCGTATAGCGAAAAAAGATTTTCATCAGATATTCATTCGTGTGATTGCCTTGGAAAGTGATACATCGAGCAATTTACCGAGTGTCTCAGCAATCGTATTTTTTTGTGTTTAAAATTATTCTACGCATAGTAAAGAGTTATCCCGTTGACCGTGGATTCGTTTGAACCCCGGAAACATTGTTAATAGCGTTAATTAAATTCATTATTCGTAAAACCTATCAATCGTTAATCTCATTATTCGTTAAATTCATTATTCGTAAGACATATTATTCGTTCCTCTTATTGTTCGTTAAACTTATTATTCTTTAATCTAATTATTAATTAAACTCATCGTTAGTTAATTTTATCATTTATTAAACTCATTATTCTTAATATTTTGTAAAATCTTGTTTATTCGCGTAAATATATTCTCTGTTTTGTAAAACAATGGCTAATTTAAGAACGAAGAACGAAGAATCATTACGCGCCTTAAATCCTAATGAAAACCCGACATATATATATATAGAAACAAGTTGCTGTGGATAAGAAACAATTCGAAACTCGTTCACAGAGCACAGAATCACCTAATTGCAGGCGTAACTGTTAATGTCGAGGACAATGGTGTTACAGTGTACTTACATATCTTCGCAACAAGTACCGATTTAATTTTCCAACGATGTAGTGTTTTATTGTAAATTGTTCGAAATTGTATAGAATCGTTAATGCATGTATGTAATATTTTCAAAAAATGTGAAATTTCCATTAAATACCTAATATATCTTTCTTTTTATTTCTCTTGATATCGTTTAAAATTCTTGTAACATATTATTTTCATTGGTAATTAAACTGACTGAATAACACATATCGCATATCTTTAGTGCAAATTGTCCTCAGGGATTGTATATATTTTTAAGCAAATGTAATTATATATTGCAACACCTTTCAAAAACCGTTCAGTACAAGGTCATTGAATATATTACAAGTTATTTCGTAAGAGAGCAGAAGTTATGCAAACATGCGGCAAATACTGATGCGGCCTTACATTATTCCAATTCCTTTAACCTTCAAATATTTCTAAATGTCATCAACGGAGTATTGAAATACAATTATACATAACACAATTATATTGATTCAATAGGAATCTGAATTTCTAAAATAAACGTGCAACTTTCTCTACGATCGATTCTTGTCAATATTTGAAAAATTAGTGACAATATTGAAATATCCTTTAGGAAAAATATAATTGGTTCCTATGTAACAAGCGTAATTCGCGACTCTGTACACCGTTAAATTTGTTTAATTCTAGTTATATAATTTTTTAGTACATTTAATATAAGTTGGTTTTTAAGACTTGGGTAGCCGTTTTCTTTTCTTTTTACGATGATTGGATATTTAATTGGTTTTTTATTGTCGCAATAAACAGATTGTAAATAATGTAGGGAAATAGAAGGAAAATGTTCACACATAGTAGCAGTTTGTTATGTAAATTTAATAAAAAACGTTTTTAGATATTTCTGTCCGTTGAACAGATACATATGTATACATGTATTTACATACGAATACGTTCTTACACGCACGCAGGATATTAATCTTGGTGTTAGAAGAATTGTATTAAAAAAAAAAACAATTTTGCTTAGATTATAGAACTTTGAAACTATAACTCTGACTACAAATATCATTATATTCGTTATAAACAATTAATATGATTTTTAAGCGTCATATATCAATTCCAATTAAAACAATTTATAAAGTAATGACCAAATTAACTACCTTTTTATACCGAATGAAGGTTTACATATAAAATTCACTAGTTCGTTAAGCTTATTCCTTCTTTACATTTCTATTAAATGAACAAATTCTATATTTACACAATAAGATTTGCGTATATAGTTTGAAAAATGAACGTTAATGACACGACAATGTGTGGGTTTTGTTCTATGGAAATGAGTTCTCTTTTGCTATTATTTGGTATCTTACAAAGATTCCCTTCTTCGTCTACCTTTTTCGGTAATATTTATTCTTAACAAGCCATACAGCAAAGTTGCAAATACTCCAGATGTCCTAAGAACGGTGATGGATGTACCATGGTATTTCAGAAATAAGAATACACGAAGAGACTTAAAAATGTCAACTGTGTCCGAACAAATAGTACTAAAAGATACAAAGAAAAGATAGAAAGGGCAACAATCAGCCAACAGCCGAAGGTTTTAATAAAATTAATAGAAGACGACTAAGCACGAAGCATTCCATGGATTTAATTGTATCGGTATAGTGAAGATAAGCATAGTGAAGCAACAATCTTTGAATGTCACCCTATTGGGATTAGCTGAATTAGCGTGGTACCAAATTTTCAACCGATAAAAAAGGATTTACCGAACGTCAAATAAGACAAATTTGTTCTTGTTAGTACGGTAGCTGATTTTTTTCGTTCTTTCTACCTAATTCGTAAGCCTCTTTCTTTCTATAGCAATAGCGTATAAAACTAAAATGTGGCGCCAGAGGAAAAAGTAAACGGCCTTGACTCAATACAAATGACTTCATATAAATACATTTGACTCCATACAAAACTCTCCTATCCGAGCCTTATTATCATATCCTTTCTGGTCCTGTTCGAGAAGGAAAGAGGAAGAGAGAGATTTTCACTATTACTTACATATGCGTGTCTGTTTTGATTTTTTCCAAACGCTCTCCGTCTTACAGCGACGAAACATAGGAGAAGAAAAGTCTCAACAAATGCATAAACATTATTACAAACTTATGATGTTAATTAAAGAGATATGACTTGGCGTTCGTACTTTCTTTATGTATTCGCGTACAAAACGATTATCGACGTCAGATTCCATTCTCCTTGAAACCATTCAGCTTTTAACCGAAACATCATTTTTGGTATTGTTAGTAGCTTTAAAGATATTTACGTAATATCGATTTAGATGAAATAATTATTAATGGCTACTATATTAAAATAGAGGCTTAATATTTCGTACAATTTATTACATAAATCGACGAGAATAATAAAGAATAGAGAAAGAATAGGAACGATAAATATAATCGATTTTGATAAGCTTTATTTATCCGTGAAGACGCGACGAGATCGTAGGCGAAGAAACATATCCGCAAGCACAGTAGTGTGTAGATCGTGAAATCAATATATTTTATATCACAAATGCATTATAAAATATTTTATATCAAAAACATTTTGAATTTCTTATTTAATCAGTATCAACTCTTTAGATCTTATACTGAAAAAAAATCTGCTTTTTAAAGAAGAACGTTTATTATTTTTATAAAAATAATTTATTATACAAAAATACTAAATAGTACTATATAATATCACTAATAAAAATGTTAAGAAATACATTTATTTAAGAAAGTATACAGCTAGCAGCAATAAATATGTAAATATAACGGGAGATGAGCAATAGAGCAATATCTTCAGTAAGAGTACACATCGACATGTCCGCATATATCGGTTTCTACTTTTGGCTGAAATTGTTAATTGCAGCGTATGAAACGGCATACTTTCATTCATCACACCAATTCTTGCAGAAAATGTTTCACTTTTACTTTTAAGCATATAGTCGTAAACAGAGTCAGCAAAGTTGTGTTTGTATTTGTAAATTTACATGATTGCATCCTTCGGGAAACTCTGCATCAGGAGGAATTGATCCATAATTATTTAAGATTAAATATATGAACGAAAAAATCATAACTCAGAGCTTTAGGGTTTCTTCTCTCTTCTATCCTCTCTTCTATCCTAAGAAAAATTCGGATAATTTAATAACTTATGTACTGTATATAAGTATTATATGCAACGAAAAGGAAAGATCGGCAATATTTTGAGCTAATATTTAGTTCCGATTGCCATCGATGGTTGAACGAGACAAAATTTGGTGAATGTCATAGGATGAGATAATAAAATTGAAATATAAAATTTTAGCTTCGGGAAATCATCACACAGGTCTCTGTATACAATAGTACATCTGCGTGCAATGTTCGCCAATTAACATAATAATATGAGTATGCACGATGTATGTATACGGCTGAGAGATAAATGTATGTACGTACAATAGAACTCCGTTTATATGAACCTGTCGGGGGGCAAGCATGTTTATATAACGAAATCGTTCGTGTAATGGGAGTCCAGCTTTTTATATAGCTATTTATAGGAGTCGGCTATTTCTCCTCACCATCTATGATTGTTCGTTTACACAATAGGATCACGTTCATATAAAAGGAGTCCATGAAATATTTACTTTTAAATACATAATGATATTGCAAACCTGTATGAAATGTGAATCAGGGGAATGTGTACATAACGCGTGCTCCTATTGTTTACAATTTATTGTTAGACGTTCGACGATAGTTCATATAATAAGAAAATATATGCGCGGAAAAGACAACCAGCTTCTTTTAAAGAAAAGTATCGGTATTGGTTTCGGTTTGATAGACCGCGGCCGACCGAAAATAGTGCAACGTCAACGTAACTAGCAACATAGCACATAGCGAAGATTAGCAGCGTTGTATAAGGATCGCATATCTTCGGAAAGCGTGAAACAATACTCACCGTGTTTTATGGTTAAGTAAACGTTAGGGTGCAGTTAGATACAAAGAGTTTTGATTTAAGTAAGGGACTACAAGTAATTTAGTTGCGAATCTATGCTAGTCATTGGAAAAGGGCTCATTTCACAATGAAGTCACTAGTTTACAAATAATTGAAATGACCTTAAATTAACATTGGATCTTAAAATATGACAAAATAGGAATAATCGTACCACAACCTAATAATTTACTCCCTGATATGTTTTTACTTGTCTCAAACATGAAATATATCCAACGGACCTACTTTAAAAAATGTTAATGGGCAGTATTGGATTTTTAGATTACGTTGCATTAAGCAAATTAGTATAAATCCATATATTAATCGTAGACGATCGCTTATAGAATATTAAAAATTAATAAAATAGGATATTAATTATAGATGCACAAAGAAACCAATAACAATATATTGTGTGCAAAACTTGCAATAACAAATCCAAGATTAACTTTCAAACGTCGGATTACTAAGGAGAAGAAGTAGAGTATTACACGTGAGAGAGATTAGCCGCAGTAACCAAGGAAGTATGGAAGTTCACCAGCAAGAGGAAATAAAAAAGAAAACAATAAAAAAAGCGGATTGTGAATTAATTAATTACATGGAACACCTATTACACACGAGAATCTTAATATAAAAGAAGCCAGGTCTTGCAAATCAAGAAAATCTGACAGAGTGTCAATAACAAGGTGTAGTTTGCATTTTTCATGCGAATTTTGCTAATCGCACCAACACGTTTCTACAAATTGTAACAGATGCTATAAACGCCTGAAATACCTATAAAACTTACATCTTCAGGAAGATAGTGTATGCTAGAGATGGAACTCGTAGAGTTCCAAAATTTTCTCTTATGCGTGTACCTCTAACCAGTAATTTTCCTTCAGTTCACAATTACCAGAGAGTGGCGAGCAGGACAAATTCTGATTAATCATCAGTTCTATCAACTTTGACGCCGAAAACACAGTCTCTTGATCTTGGGTTTGCTGTTGATACGTACATGGACTGTCCGATCGACCGATAGAATCCCATCCCTTTTGCATAGTATATACCACTCATTCTTTCGCATTGCAGAATTATTCTCACGGATCCCGGCTAACACTGTATGAAAGTTAGTCAATTAGGCTGAAACAAACCCTCTGTTTCACTAAGTTTCCTGCGCTAGTTAGTACCAAACGAAACAGGAACACCTATTCGAAATACACTATCTGAGCCAACCATCATTTACGGTATCTTACTGTAGAAAGTGGCAACTGTTTGAATGTTTGTTTAAACCAAACAGGAAGAAATCCAATTCAAGGAACTAATTACTTTTCTGGACAAGGTGTGTGAAGACTTATTCCACAAATTTTTTACATGACATTAGGAAAATCGCTTGACAATTCATCGATTGTTTCGAGCCACAATGTATATGTATGTACATCACGATAGAAGCTAATCGGTCGACTAATGGTCAGCGGAGAATGTTTGGTACCGTATCAAAGCGTCACATGTCTAGCCTTGAAAAAAAACTTTCCAGTATCGTTTCAGATGTGCGATTGAATACATCCGAACGTAAATATAATGTAATTTAATGTCTATCATTATATAAAATAAATTGTTTGCTCTACAAAGCAATATCCAATCAATTTGTTATTCAATGAAAGCTTATTTGGCACAATGCCGAGTAAAACGTTATTTCAATTTTATTTTATATCATACGTGCAATTTTGCAAGTGAAATGTTTTATTTATTGGAAAACATTTCTAAAATAGTATTCAAAAATAACATTTTATTTGACCAATACTAAATACAGTAGGGTTCTAATTTACTGGGAAATATTTCATTTCTTTAATTTATTTTATTAGTTTATTTTACTATTTCCGAAAACATTAATGCAATGTGTGCATATCGTTCGAATTTTTTATTTAACACTGAAATTTGTAGCACAATTACTCCGATTCGACAATTCTTCTGTGGCCAACTTATGTAATCCGATAAATAGTTTTATAAATGTTTATTTATATAAAAGCTAATGAAGTAAATACAACAACAAAGTAACTTTTAGAAATAAGGTAATAGTATATACAATGAGAGCCAATCCATAACAACTGATTACCATATGTTGCGTTTCAAGGAACTCATCGGATAGATGCTATTTTATTTTTTTACATCTTATACTTTTTGCCGTATCAAGGTGATCTTCGGTTTCTTATACAGCATGGTATATTTTTTATTACATTAGCCCATCGAACTGGACATTCTCTGCGAAAAAGTATTAACCTATTTATACCGAAAAACCATTAGTTTCACATATGACATAACTACAATCTGTCAAATTTAATGTGCGAATGACAGAAAAAGACGTAAAGCGCTATTCTTCGACTTTATCTTACATATTTTAAATTTAATAAATTAAGGTTAAAATATCTGTCAAAGTAATAATTATTCGGCATAAATATGTTAACACCTTTTTCTAGAGACTAATGGACCAACTGGACCGATTGATGTTACAAAATATATACGGTGCCATTCAGAAAACTTCAGGTCACCTTGATATCACAGAAAGTAAAATAGCATCCATCCGATGAGTCCCTTGCAATCAACGTAATTCATTTTAATTCATAAAATTCATTAAAGTCATTTAAAACGATGAGAACAATAAATAACGAGTTACTTAGGCAGTAATTCTTATTGACACGCACTCTGTATGTACACCCAACCGAATTATAATAATTACAACTAAAAATATTAACTTTGGTAGAAGCAACTTCTTAGTTTTAATACGTGAAAGTAAACATCCTCGTAATAAACTATGCTCGTTGAGTTGTTATGTTCACGATGCACAATGGCGAGCATATAAATAGGGATATTGGTCCGCCAATGCATACTACATTGTACCGAAGTTGCAGTTATTATGTCTGTTTTTCTCCTTGCACATATTTAAGAAACCTTAAACTCACCGTGGCATAAAGTTTTGATAATTGACTCAGTTTAATTGTTAAATTGTTGTAAAAAATACGAAACTTAAAATAAGGAAATATTTGGGCAGCATATAAATAAATGAGTGTTCTAGTGTGCATTACTTGATTTTACTATAGTTCTCGTATAATAATATGGAAAACAGCGCATGATTTCATTTAGAAAACTCGGTAGATTTCTTTTCCTTTTTATGAAAACCTCGATTTACGTTGCCTTACGTTGCCCAACGTTTAGTGCAGATTAGTTTTATTGACATATTACCCAGAAATTATTTACTAAACTGAAATCTTCGATTGCATTGAACACTTTAGATAACGTGTAATAAATGAATAACTACTATTAACCAGTTAACTGCGGAATTCAGCGTTAGAAATCTCTCGTGGGGTGAATAAATGAAAACACGCGATGACGAGTACACACGTAAAACGCAGGGTAAATGCTCCTGTTATAAATTTTACAACAAAATTAAAGCAAGATGATGATGGCTTGTTGCGTGAAAACTATTTGAATTTTTTACACTTTTTTAAGCCACGAGGTTATTTTTACTCAAACTAAAAAAAGGTATACGGTCATCTCTACTAGAGATGAAAGAGGTATTCAAGAATGGGAAGGCTGTTACGTAACATTTCCAAGCATGACATCTGATATTTTTACGATCACCAATCAAAATTAAACATAGATATGTATGTAGTAGTGTTTTCGGTATATACATAGCAATAAAAATCAAATAGCATTCCAATACATGTTTTATAATCATATCTTATTATAATTGTATTCTTTTCATCTTGTTCACTCACTCATACACACAAATATATATATATATATATATATATATATATATATATATATATATATGTACATTATTGTATAATGTTAATAAAAATAATTAAATTAGAAACTTAAATTATAGAGAATATGCTTTACTTGACACTTTTGTCGTAATAATATTTACCCGTCGAAAATATTTACCCGTACCTATTGTATTTTTCGAAATATGTATTTAATTAAAACGAGGCGCTCTATATAAATATAAATTTGTGTGCGCGAGTCAGTGAACGAAGCGACAAGATTCAAAAAGACGTAATGTATGCATTTGGGAAGTAAATGTAGTTTCAAATTACATAATTATGAAATGCTTAAATTATATCCTATTCTACTTCGCTGATCAATCATTTTGTCTTATATCAATAATTATGGAGAATGTATGTTTACATTGCTCTAACATACATAACAATGCAAACCCATGCGATTTTAAAACGTACTATGCTATATATACGGTAGAGCTAATAATAGTCAAAAGTTACATTAATATATGTATGTATATGGTTATACAAGCAATCGATTTAGGCAACATGGAAATGTCAAACCAACGAATAAATTTTGCAGAGTTCTCTGCTTGTCTGATGGGTCATTTTTTTATATTCCTGTCTCTCTCTTTCTCTTCAGCTCTTTCTCTCTCTCTCACTCTCTCACTCTCTCTCTCTCTCTCTCACTCACTCTCTCTCTCTCTCCCTCTCTCTTTCTCTCTCCCTTTCGTTCATCCTCATCAACTGTAGCTTCTTCTTCTTCGAATAATATAATATTCGGCGAAAGCGATGTCCAAAGTTTCGTATAAAAGGGCATTCGTGTCACACAGAAACCACATTCGAAATCTCAATCTCTTCCATTGGATTCGCATCTGGTGACAACCAGCTATCTTTCAAAATGAAATTTCTCGTGAGTCTTCTTTTTCACATTTTTCTGACTGTATTAACCTTATCGCCTTTATTTTTATTCTATCAATTATTTAAACTTCTTACATTTGTATAACTTTAGAAACACGCTATATTCTTCGTTGCATTTTCTATGAAAATGGTTTCACAAACAAAATAATATATATTATAGAATATGTAATATGTATATATGCAATAGAATATATATTTTATATAAATAAATTTGTATTAAACACCACCGAAAAATACAAAAGTATATACGATAGTAACTTTTGCGAAAATGATATCTTCTCTCTACGCATATTTTGGGAATTAAAACATTTCCGATATTAAACATCGAAGCTAACGATTCCGATATAATAATTAAATATTGAACCCATTTTGTAAAAAACTATACTATTATTTCAAACTTTACAATACATAAATCTTATAATATACATATATAACTATACTTTATATATTACCTGCTTTTTATTTGAAATATTCATATTTTACTTCCTCCCGTATACATATTCGATCCATTTTGTTTGGAACGGTTTTTAACGAATTTTCCATCTTACAAAGTCAGTATGTCGTTTGTTATGTAATTATTATAGTGAACTATATAACTTTTGGTGATATATTTATTTGCAAACAGAAACATTTACTGTACGTATTTGTGAGTTTTCATAATTTACTTAAACATATAAGTGCATTTTAAAGGATGACTTTAACATTTTCAAGTTCAAACAAAATTTATATACATTAGGTACAAAGACCTGTCTCATAGTATGTTTAAATTTGTATTATTGGGTCAATATTATTGCTGGAAATGCAACCTTATATTTTCATCTCCACATCTTGCAGTCAATTTAATATTAAATCATTGACGTCCATCCTCGTGTTGCATATAGTAACATTATTTCTATCGTCATTATAAAACACAGTAAACTCGCTTTCATCAGTTCGTAGAACCTTTGTCCATTGATCAAATGTTTACTTACTATGCTTCTGGCTTTTAACAAACGTCAAGCGTCGTTGTTCAAGCCTTTACGGTGTTCTTGTTGCTTCATCATCCAGAGTTATTCATCTTTTCTTTACCCCATTTTAAATATTACATAATTTATACATAATTTCATTTAAAAATACAGTAAATAGTTAACGTAAATATATAGATGATTTTTTCTATCAAATTTGATGTAAATATCCATCTAAATATGTATTAATGTTTAAGTACATAATATAATATTGTATCTACAAATTGATGAGAATAATATTATGTTTATAATTGACATATTGATAAAAGATATGAAACTTTTGTTTTAGGTAGTGATCTCTGTTGCTATGTTGGCTATGGCTTCGGCTGATGTGGCTGAGCATCAACCAGTTATCGTTAAACAATCTCAAGATATTTCGCCTGACGGATCCTACTCTTATTCCTACGAAACAGATAATGGAATTTATCATTCTGAAAGTGGAACTCCAGTGGTGACAGATGCAAGGAGCGCACCCGTTGTTGTTACCCAAGGAGAGTATCAATATACATCCCCCGATGGTACACCAATTAAGGTGACATATGTTGCCGATCATAACGGATTCCAACCACAGGGCGAACACATTCCAGCTATTTCTCCATTGATTCAAAGGGCTCTTGAATACATCAGAACGCATCCACCACAAGCCGACCAGCCTAACCTATAAATTCACGTTCCGCTTCCTTTACCAACTTCCTCCACGTCGCCAAATGAGATTACATTTTGTACATAACAAGTGCACGATAATAAACATTTATTGAAAATTCTTATGATAAAGACATTACTCCTTATCGTTCTTTGCTTTAAATACATATACATATAACAAGAATTACGTGTATAACGTACATATAACTAGAACACGTATACAATTTTAAATTAAAGTAGAGAAACACTTGATAACACAAGTGCGAGTTGTTACACGTTACACACTTCTGCATAATTAGGCTCCAAATGAAATTAGCCGTCATTGTACTAGAACAACACTTGTTAATGTAGAATGAATAATAAAAAAAGTATCTTAAATTTGAAATTGCTGTAGATAAAATACTTCTCCAATAATTACGTTTCACGTTCATACGTTACCTACGTATTCTATATTTATAAAAGTTCATTTTTATTTATTCATACGTCATCGTTCTAAAACGAAAAATAGATTTTAGAAAACTCAACAAATCTAGTATAATTTCCTTGCTTTTCTATATCACTCTTAATCGTTTCATTGTAAAGTAGATATTACTATAGTAGCACAACGTCGAACGCTCGCTATATTCCAAAGCTTAAAATTCCGACAATTGTTGGCAAACTCTCGCCAATGACGATGCGCAAGAGAGAACGCAGCATTTCTGCTGCGCGGTGTCCTTGCTCTCGCCGCAGTGATGGCAGAGTCCCGTCACCTGCGTCATCCGAAAGGTAAGCGGGTCCCCATCAGTTCTCCCAGCTCAGAAGTATCGTCTCCATTACTCGGTAGCCCGTACCACCCACTTCGCCAACTAGCTGGGATCGCTACGGCTCCCTGGTTTCCCGGACGTCCAGGACCGCCCGTCTGGCAGGATCAACTCCCGATCCTGGACCCCTTAGGTGCTCGTAGACCTGAGTACCAGAGTCCGAAGCTCGAACAGAAGCAACGCCGCCAGATCAGTTGCCGCTGCATAGGACACCGTCCGGTATCCGCTCGTATCCCCGTCTTATGCACGCTTCTCAGCAAGAGGAGACTGCGACGGCTCGCCACCAGATCACCAGCAGTTCACATCGGGTCATCGTACGATGGGACCGGACGACACTCTCGTTCCAAGCTCAAAACGCGGCGCGAACGTTCGTTGACTGTTGTTCATCGCCTCCACTCGGTCCAGACCCAGGGTCACGTTACAGGAAGCCACCCTGGTCGCGTCGTAGAGTTCCCTCTCCGAGAGTTCCCTCTACAACTAGCAAGGGAACGTCCTCAACCCGAAAATTCAGAAAATTATGAAACTTCAGAGATATGTATAACGCGATTTCGTTTGCCGCCCAAATCCTTTTCAAGGGATTAAAATTGACAGCTGCAAACTCAACTATTTGTAGTAGATAGAACTAACTAGTAGTAGATAGAAAAAAAGTTTCAGGGCAAAAGTTATTTCCTTTAACGGGGACTGTTGGTTGGCAAAGGATTTATTAAGCGTTTATATAATTAGAACAAAAATTTATGAACGAAAATATAAATAATCTGTTTTAATTCATTTTTTCACGGAAATCTTAACCGATGGTTTAAATAATTATGAAACGACATACTTCTTTTTAACACAAATACAGGCTTTATCGTATTGGTGAATTATGTTCCTCGTAAATCGAAGAACTTTTGAATCTTGTGTATTATATAAATATTTCTTTTTATAACATTTCCTAATTATGTGAACAATTCATAAATCTTTTATCAAATTACAGTCCTAATTAAGAGATGTAACTTTTGCCTCAAAACCTTTTCTGTCTGTCTGTCTGTCTGTCTCTCTCTCTCTCTCTCTCTCTCTCATATTTTGCTCTTTATAACAAAATCGAAAAATAGCTAAATTTTCAGAGACCAATTTTACTCTCTAAGAGGGAGTTTGAGCAACAAACGAAATCGCGTTATAGTATATTCGTATCTATATATGTTTTACACGTCCCCAAGATTTCATAATTTTGTAAATTTATGAGTTGGGGATGTTCTCTTGTAAGTTTCTATCGACGTGTGTACGAAAAATAGCATGTTCTTTTTGTTTTGCGAATACGAGCACATTTCAATTTGTCTCAAAATTGAAGTCCATTTCATCGTTTCCACCGGTAACCAGCATTTGAGACTTTTTTTTTTTTTATTTATTTGTTGAAATTACAATCAATTCTCGCGTTGAGAATTTTCAGTAACTTTTCTGGCGTGGCGCAGTGACATGGCTGTTTATTTACAATAAGTTAATACTTATTATAGATAGGTATAATTTATAAGTATTATAAGTAAGTGCATATGCTTAATTTGGATAATTAAATGAATCTACCGTTTAGGTCTAGCGGGTAGTGCCTCTTCAGCCTGCGAATCTGGTCCGTCGTATCGAGTAGTCCAGTGATTAGGGGGTTTCGGTGTTTGTTGAATCTTTTGCTATATCTGTCGCTATATTTTGCTATTTCCTCTCTGACTGTAGGTATCTTGAGGTCGCGATGGATGGTTTCGTTGGTAACATACCAAGGTGCGTCTATTAAGGCTCTTAGCATTTTCGATTGGAATCGTTGTAGTATTTCGATGTTGGAGTTACTTGCTGTTCCCCATAGTTGGATTCCGTAGGTCCAGACAGGTTTTATTACGGTCTTGTAGAGGGTAATTTTATTCTGTATGTTTAGTTTGGAGCGTCGGCCCGTGAGCCAATAGAGTTTTTTTAGTTTGTCCTTTAGTTGCTTCGTTTTATCTGAGATGTGTGTCTTCCACGTTAGTCTCTTGTTCAAGGTCATGCCCAGGTATCGGACTGTGTCCCTGCTAGGAACTGTTGCATTGTTGATGGTGACCTGGGGGCAGGTTTGTTTTCGGAGCGTCAAGGTTACATGTGAGGATTTTTTTTCGTTAATTTTGAAGCCCCATTTATGAAACCACTTTTCCATGGAGTCGAGACATCTCTGGAGAGTGAATGAGGCTATTACCGGGTCTGCGTGGGTAACTAATAGCGCTGTGTCGTCTGCAAATGTTGCTATTGTTATCTCGTTTGATATAGGTAAGTCGGCAGTGTAGATGGAGTACAGTACGGGTCCGAGGACACTACCTTGGTGTATGCCGGATTCTATCGGGAATGTTGCGGATGTGGCGTCTAGGCATTTAACCATGAATTGTCTATTGGTTAGGTAGGATTTTAGGATGGAGTAGTAGGGGTGAGGTAGGATCTTTTTAAGCTTGTATAGTAGCCCTTCATGCCATACTTTGTCGAATGCCTGTTGGATGTCTAGGAAAACCGCTGAGCAATATTTTTTCTTTTCGAGTGTTTGGCTGATCGTATGAGTTATGCGGTGGATTTGCTCTACTGTTGAATGATGTTTCCGGAAGCCGAATTGGTGGTCTGGGAGTGTTTTCAAGTTCTCTAGGATTGAAAGGAGTCGGTTCGTGAGCATCTTCTCGACTAGTTTGGACAGGATAGGTAAAAGACTGATTGGGCGATAGGAGCTGGTTTCGTATATCGGTTTACCGGGTTTAGGGATGAGGGTAATCAGTGAGATTTTCCAGGCGTTAGGATAGTGTCCAAGGCGAAGGATAGCATTAAAAATCGATGTGATGAGTGCGATCCCTTTTATGGGAAGTTCCTTGATTGCTTTATTGCCTATTAGGTCGTGCCCTGCTGCTTTCTTGGGATTTAGGCGACTGATTGTTTCTATAGTCTCTGCAGAAGTAAAGGGTTCGATAGGAGGGGACATTTGGAAGGGGGTGTGCAGGTATTTAGTAACGTCCGCGGCAGCTTTGGAGGGATGGGGTTTGAATACTTTTGACAAGTGTTTAGCAAACAGGTCGGCTTTTTCTATAGGGCTTCGCGCCCATCCACCTTGCGGACGGCGGATAGGTGGGATTATTTGTGGGGGGCGTGTGAGTTTCCTGGAGGCCATCTATAGTGAGTAGTTGGAGTCGGCTGTGGGGGATAAGCTGGCGAGGTATTTATGGAAACAGTCGTTTTTGTAATTTTTTATGGTTTTGGATAGCTTTCTAGTTGCGTTGTTTAGTTTGCGTTTGTCATCCGGTGTTCTTTGGGTCTGCCATACTCTTCTTAGTCTACGTTTTTCTGCTATTGTTTTTAGTATGTATTGGGGATATTCTTGTTTGCTGTTAGATGGCTTTGTCGGTGTGGAGAGGCGGATGGCGTTTATTATGCTCGTGTTTAAGTATTCCGTGGCTGCTTCGATTTCTGCCTTAATTTTTAGTGAAGTTAAGGCTGAAGTTGAGTGTGTAAAGACTTCTCTAAAGAGTTGATCTGGACGTGTCTTGATGAGATATTTTTAGTTATGAAGAAGTCGAGAAGGTCGGGTATTTTGTTGGTGTCAGTGGGCCAGTATGTGGCTTCGTATGTGGTGAGGTAGTTGAGGTTGTTGTTTATTATGCTGTTTAAGAGGTTTTTGCCTCTTGCTGTAACCAGTCTGCTGCCCCATTGGATGTGCTTGGCGTTATAGTCTCCTCCAGCTATGAATCTATTGCCCAGGGTGTCCAGGAAGTTATCAAAGTCTTCTTTGGCGATGGAGTGTCTGGGAGGGCAGTATACTGCTGAGCTGGTGATTGTGCCATGACAGTCTTCTATTGCTACGTTTGTTGCTTGGAGGTAGTCTTTCTGGAATGATGGAAGTTCGTAGTGCTTAATACTTGCTTTGATTATTATTCCGGTGCCACCGTGGGCCTTTCCGCTGGGGTGTTGGGTATGGTAGAATATGTAACCATTTATTTTCAGGTAGTTCTTGTCGGTGAAGTGGGTTTCCGATACGAGCATTACGTCGATTTGCTGGTGTTTTAGGAAGAGTTCTAGTTCAAGTTTGTGTTGCGCTAGACCGTTGGCGTTCCAGAGTTCTATGCGCCTTGGTTTTATTTTGAGTCGGGGCGTGCTAATTTTTCCACGATGAGTGTTAGTAGCGATAGCAAGTGATTTATTTGCTCTGATTGTTTCTCTATTAACTTTTCAAGCCTTGAGAAGTTGTCTGTGTTAGGTGGGTTGGGGACACTGTTTTGGGGAAAATTCCTTTGGCTGTTCGGGTTATTTTGGATGCCTTGTACTGCTTGGGCATAGGAGGTTGAGGTGGAGATGAATTTGGTAGGACTGGGTGTTTGGTTGGTTGAGGGGGTTGGGGTAGTCGTGAATTTCGGCGGGCTGGGTGTTTGGTTGGATACCTCTTTTGCTCTGAGCTTAGGGTACCTGTTCGTGTATAGTGTTTTATATGCTGGGCAGCCTTTGTAGTTGGCAGGGTGGTCCCCTTGGCAGTGGATGCATTTCGCTGGGGTTTCCGGTGATTTGGCGCACTGGTCAGTGGAGTGAGTGCCTGCGCATTTAACGCAGCGGAAAGTATGGTTGCAGTATTTCTGCGTATGACCGTACCTTTGGCACCTTTTGCATTGCACTATTTCTTTTTTCACAAGCGGTGGTTCGATCTTTACTATCGCGTTCATTAGGCGACTGATGTTGTAGATTTCTTTATTGTTCGGCTTTTGTTTAATGTCTAGGAAGAATAAGGATAACGGGTCTTTCGAGACTCTATGCCTTATATTACTTACGTTGATGACTTCGTGGCCGAGTTTTGAAAGTTCGTATTTGAGTTCGTCTATGTCTGCTGAGTGGTGTATGTTTCGTAGAACCACCCGGAAAGGCCTTTCCATTTTGAGTTGGTAGGTGTGGAAGTTGGCGTTCAGGGTCCTGAGTGTCTTGGTGAGTTTTCTGTAAGCTTCTGGGTTCGTCGGCAGTATTTTTACTTTATTGTTACTTATCTTAAGGTTATATTCCTCCTTGCAGATATCTCTCTCTAGGGACTTGATCATTGTCTGTATGTCGATGACATCGTCCACAAATATTGGTGGGGGAGGGGGGATTCTCTGTGAGTGTTGGTTTGGTGGCGGTTCTACGATTTCCGTGGCGTCGTTTGAGGATTCCAATACGGCGAACCTGTTGTGAGTGTTTATTTGTGTTGTTGTTTCTATTTTCCTTTTCTTTGTAGTATTAGCGTCGTTGGTGCGGAGAGTTCTGCTACACTTCTGCCACGGGGGAGGTAGCGCGTGGTAGCTGCGAGTCTGCTCCGGAGAGCCTGGTCGCGATTGCTGGGCCATCATCGAGCTAGTTAATTCGGAATGAATAACTAGTCGTGAGGCTATGAAGCTAGTATTCGGGTTGGGGTTAGGTGCGTGGGATTTTCTTCTCCCTAAAGGGTAAAGGTCACTTGGCTGTGTTCTCTTTCGACGGTTGGGCGACACGTGTTGTTTTCGGACTACGCTGGGCACTAGAGACACGTCTGCACGCTTCGGCACTCCACAGCGAACTGAGATTTGAACTAGCATTTGAGATTAACCACGATATCGAGCATGTTCACTACAAACAGCGGTATATTTCGGATATTGCCTCGAAAAGTTGCACGTTTTATCCATCTTGCAAAGATTCGAATGAGAACAATATGGAGACGAAAATTTTTAAAAATTTCAACATGAAGTTCAACTATTATTAAAAAGAAAATAGGAGATTTAGCAGCACTGGCGTTTAAAGATCTTATCTCGAAAGTATTTATTCAATTTTATAGTAATATCGCTAATTAAGTAAATTAGTTTATGTTTATTTATATTTGATTGAATCCATTTCTTTCGCTATAGATTTATGTACTTTAATTAAAAGAAACTTTTAGCTTCTTATTCCTGCAGTAGAATGTTAGCCAACCTATTTAATGTAATATTTTTACAGCCAAAAGCAAAACGTGTTACTTTTCGAAAACGTATTAGTCGTTCGGAGCTACAGGTGTTCGGCATCATCAAACTTTGAGAAAACATTGCCATCTCATCTATCGACGTTCGCAGCAAAATACTTGAAATGCGGTAAGGAAGGTGAGTTTCGTCAAGATCGCCGCGAAATTATTTAAAATTCCTCGGACGAATATATGCCCGGACAGCCGATACAACAATCGGAGAAGATGAAATACGCCGCAGAATGGGGACAGAAGAACGAAAACGATTCCTCACTGACACCGGAGTCTCGAGCAACGTCATCAAGGGCTCAGTCGGTAGTAACGTATTAGTACACAGTGCACTTTTCCTCTCTTAGTTCATGCCCCAATCGGCTGATCGCTATTGTTTCTGCTTACCAGTTTATGATCTTGTTGCGATTAGCAAGCAAAATTTATTCGAATGACGAATAATAAAGAAGGAATAAACAATAAATATACAATTAACGTTAAACACTTTGTATGATAATGATGAAAAAGTACACGTATTTGCTTGTTAATATTTGACGAAACCTAAAATCTAACAATTTAATGATTTTCTCATTTGTGATTTTTAACACTTTCAAAACATTCTAATTTACAAAAAAAACAAATTTAACAAACGAACAATAAATAACAGGTAGTAAATTTTGATAGTAAATGGTAAATTCTTCATATATAATAATTACAACTGACTCGTTGAAAAGCACCAGATCTATTTATTGTTTCTAGTGGAATGAATCATGTGCGACAGATCTGATGACTCGCTGAAGGTCGTTTTTTCAACGGCATGACAATTTTCGCCTACTCGCTAACTGTATATTATAAAACTGTCGAGTGCCAAGGATTAATGTTATACCTAAATGTTGTACGGAAAATATATTAAAATGATTGCATCATTTCACTGATCCGTTATCGCTTGAAAAGCAACATTCGCTTTCCTTCTCTAAAAACATAGTGTACAATCAATTTTTCTTTCTTAGGCAACTTGCGATCAGCTGAATTATTGCGCGATTTTATTATACTCATAATAATAGACTCATGTCTATCTTGAACATAAGTAGATACCAACTTTTCCGTATAGCCATATAATTAAATAGATTCTTGTAGCGTGGAACAAAAAAGTTTTTGTCTATATCAGCGTGCAACCAAACAGGGCAGATCCCTAATTCGATAGGTTCTTGTATATGCTAACGTGGATTACCTTCCAGTATTATCCGTATTGTGCAGCACTAGTCATTTCCTCTCTAACGGTATACTGTATATCATATGCGGCAATTGCAAATGCACCTGATTGCAAATTCAATCGTTTTTATTTCCTTTATCACAGACTCTTCTTCCCATTAACATAGCGAGAACCAGAAAAGAGGAAGATTTTTATCGTGATTCTTTTTATATCTATCCTGTACCTTGGCCTTGTACCTGTGGCCAAATTCACGTATTCTAAAGATCTCGCGCGCATCGGTTCCTAGTTAAGCGAATAATCCTCTTTGTTTGTTAATTTTTCTTTGAGTCTAATACATGTTAGTTGCACCAAAATATGACGTTTCCAAAAATCTTCTGCTTTCATATTCTCAGTTATCACTCGTCACTCCACATTCTTCATACCTTCACGAAGTAGCTCTTTAGCTCATTCTGCTAAATAGAAATTATACTTTCTATTACAAGCGTTATTCACATTAACTTACCGCTCATATACGCAACTTGCTCTTGGAATTGCACTTTTTTGTCACGCGTTATTTTTCTCTCTCATTTTACCATCTATGTTTTGTTATAACGCATTGCTCCTATCGTTGAAAAGAATAAAAAATGAAATATAAAAAATAAAATAAAGAATAAAAAATGAAATATAAAAAATAGAAAATAAAATAAAATAAAATAAAAATAAGAGCTGAAAGATATACTCTTTGGACTTTTAGAATAGAGACAACCTGCTTAAACTTTAAATATATAATTATACTGGGTGTTTAGCTACAGGTGTAAAAACATTTAAGGGGTGGTTTTTTAAGCCAGGATAAGATGAAAACTAAGAATTAAAAAATTGCGTTTTCGACTTTGTGCCTCAGTTACTGGCAATTAAAGATTAGCCGAGATACGCCTGTGCACAAGCGAACCTCTTTACACGATCGAAAGTACGTCAACCTGAACAGCGGGGTGCACATCGATCCTCATATCGAACGGTACGTAGGCAGTAGCTTACCTCGTACAGGTCGTAGAGAAGATTATGATTATTATGCCGTAAAACGTATACTATCTTGCGCGACGTTTCGTAAGAAAAATCGTAGATTAAACATTATACTTGCTGAAAATCGCCTAATGGAATTTTCGAGTGGAGAAGATTAATGTTTCTTCCGATTCTTTGCCTCTATAAATAATTAATAAATAATACCACATATAAATAATGTTCACGCACACACACCACGATCGTCCTGTACGCGGCTGTCCACTGAAAAATCACATACGCGTTAAGTATTCTTGAGATGCTACCAAATGTGGTCGAACGCTGTCTTGCACGAACCACACACATTTCCACATTTCCCACACAAATTATTGATCACTGCATATTACGATATTCACATACATACACATGAAAATAAAAAACGAAGAAACCAAAAGAAATTACAAAAAAATTGTCTAAACTTATATTCGAAGGATTAATTAAGGTATCCTTTTATAGATTAAAGTGTAATAATACAAATTAACGTACAACCAAATGAAAAATTATATTTTGTCGCGTGGAATAGCTTTTTCAAGTTTTCGATTTCGTTGCCGAAATGACGCTATCCTTGTGAAACAGTCCTAACCATTCTTACACACATCTGGAGAGCAACCTGTTCGTTTTCTCAACAGGTATAGCCAACCATGCTTTTAAAACGAACGCCTCAGATATAAATTTTTATGTACCGCTTCAAGCTCCTAAATGTACTATGTTAGTACTTTATACGATGATTAGCCAGGCTAAGTTAGATAACACATCGAAAAGATTCATATATTCGTTAGCGTGCCAAGTAATCTCTGTGATAAGATGGTTGGCCACTAATTAACTTTAGTCAGTGTACATATAAAGTACGAAGAAAGTATATAACGTGCATGATACGATGAAGAATGAGCGGTAAAAAAGTAGAAGAGTAAATTCCGTATTCGAACCAAAGAATCAGTTCCTTCGTTAAATTCATACACTTTCAGTTCAAATTAACATTCTGCACATTTACTGCTCTTTACCATTATTTTTCACGCTTTATTTTACTTGAAACCCAGTAAAACACTTTTGAATGTATCAAGATAATATTAAATTTTTATTTTCACTGTCTAAACGCGCACAGAATACTAAATTCGGGAAACTGCCAGTTTATACTGTTTCCTATCGTACACAAAACGGACGAGCGTTTCCCAAACATTCACGTTTCAAATTCACAAGTAATTTTGACAATTAAAACAGGTGTTGTGTAATTTTTCTGTCATTTGCGGCCTTGCAACGAAAAATGTTTCGAACGGTACTTCAATGGCGTCGAGTTTACTACGAATAACGATAAAAAGATTCCGAAAATACTTTGTTTTATATACGCCTTTTTCTCGTGATATCGTAGAGGACTTTACGACAAATTCAGGCAGCATATTGCGTAATATCTTCGTTAATCGAATACTAGGTTTACAGTTTTTGAAGTAACGTTTCACTCGTTGATTCATTTCAGAATTACTTACATTTCAGAAAGGGAGAATTACCACAGCGTGTCGAGTATAGTGTTTACTTTCAGTCACTCTAATAACAACAATTCATTCAAGCTAGTGCAAGAGAACAGAATATCGTATCGCGGGAGGCGATATGCAATTTGAACAAGCATTAGAACAAAGCGTGCCGTAAACCTGGTATAGAGTTAATAAAAGTATTATGTAATATGCTTTTTGAATTTGTTGCAAAGTCCCCTGCAGTCTCATCCTATTTACCCGAAGTGACGTTGGTTTCTCTATGAGAGCAAAGTACTTTCGGTATTTGTTTCACCGTCATTCATAGTACACTCAGCACTATTAAAGTACGATTCAAAACATGTTTCGTTACATGGCCGTAAATGGCAGAAGAATACTGAGTCAGCTATATATTTTTCATTTACAGATATTTTTCATTTTACAACCATACTCAGTGTTCCCAACAAGTGTTTAAATGTCGCTGTTTCAAATAACGTTAATCGTTCTTGGGTGAGATTAGAAGAAACTACCGTATACTGAAACATTTATATCGAAGAGACGTGTGTTTGCCGTACGAATAACTAGAGAAGCGACGTTTTATAATAATAATAGATGTTCTAAGACGTTAATGCGGTAAAGGATGGTGAGCGTTGATTCGACGGCGAATTATGTACGGCGATGTGCTCTTCTTAGCTAATGCATAGCATAACTGAGAGGTCATATCACGCCTCAGCATGAGATTTGTGGTTTCTCGGCCCACCCATCTTCACCCGATGAACAATACAGATAATCGATAAGTCTGAGGTTGGTAACGGCTTTGCATTCCTCTGCTATGTTTCTTGCATGTATAATATTTCTCGGAACGAAAGAATTTAGGAGGCAGACATAGACCAATCCGAGTGCTTCGATAACTGTGGGTATACATATCTTTAGAGAACTTCAAAGCAATGTTCATTATGCTCGGATTACCATTAGTTTCAGCAAGAGATTGTATGACATTTTCAAAGTTTATTAGTAAATAAATTTATTCTTCAAAATGGCATTTAACTGGCTGTAGTTGAACGTTTAGCGTTAGTTGCCGGTGAGGTATTAAATAGATAAAGAAACGTAGAAGTGGTAAAAGAAATGTAGGAAAATGCCTTTCTTGTATATTAGTACGATGTTGCAATACCGATCGACTATTTACATTTTCAGATGACTGTAGATGCTAACAGATGCAGTCGAATGAGTGTTGGGTTCCATATATTTAGTATTTTCCCAGGTGATCTTCTTCTTGCATAAAAATCAAGTCAGCTTTTTCCTTCATAAACATTATATTATATGCAATATTTTACGTTTACACATACAACTAATGTTGATTCCTCTAACTTACTGACATTACCTTGCTCGATGTAAACTTGTCTTCTAAAGCTGTGAATGTAACAAAAACTTACATCATCCTATCCACTTCTTATAGTCAAGATTTTAGATTATATATTTATATCAAATTCCGCTAATTTTCTTTAGATTACGCTACCTGCCTTCGCTCTTCGATAGTGATACATTTAATTTTCGTTATTAAAGGCTTTACTTCCAGAGTATTCTAATTTACGCTTAGGAATTTATGCGCTTCTTCGAGGTTACTATATTACGTATTCTTTAAATGGATAACATATTCTCAAGGCCTTCTGCTTCATCGCGATAACGACAGCTTGCCCTGTTTTCGGGCACACGTCCTGTTGTGCGATTCTTCAGTATGAAGCTTGTTGCTTGTTTATTAGGTTTGCTGCTTTTTCAGACATTATGGATGAATGCTTCTGCTACCGGAAATATCCATGTTGGAACCTTTTTTTGTAAATGGAGAAAGGACGCTTAAGCCAGATATCCACCGTGGCCTTAAGATCAACACGTGTTATCGTCACGGAAGCTCAAACTCGACTCTCGCTACTATACCTGTTTATGACAAATAATTTTATCTTAATTATCTTTAACAACGTTATTACGCGTTAAACAACGTTGAAATGATATTGGATACGAAGCAAACTTAAAAAAAAAATTCCGAACCGAATATAATCATAAATCAAATTTATGTAGTACATTTCCCAATTTATCTGCACAAGCGAAACAGATGCTTGGAAAAAAGTAACGTTAATGTTACCAGGACTTTGAGTAGCGCGAGAAGCTGACGAGAGTATTTTAGGGAATACGGTTAGGAAATCAGGCAGTGCTAAGATTATTGTTTGCGAGGAAGAATCTAATGCAAATCGGGCAGCCTTTGGGATGAAGTCACTTGCGGATAAACCTGGCGCGAAGTCGAGGGGTCGCAAGAGGTATGAACGAAACCGACGCGGGGAGTCGCTAGGTTCGTCGCTAAGTAGAGAAAGACGGCGGTGAAATCGAGGAGCTACTAGAAGGTTGGAAAATAGCACGGACGAACTTGATGGAAATGTCGTGCGGCAATTGTTCAAAAGTTGAAACCTTGAACCGTTCGGTGAAGTTCTATTTTTAAGGGAGACCGGGAGGTTTAAGAAATAACGATTCTTCCAAATTTGACAAAAATGAAATTAACGAAGATAATATGAAAAACATATTACTCTCAAAACTAAACTGCGAACTCTGAGTGTATACATAACGTTTTGTCCTCGTTAGTTTTTCTTTTATCGTTAATGAAACAAAGTAACTACACAAAAATCACAACGTGACTTTCTCTTCTACGTTTATCCTGCTTTCAATTAAATCATACTAATTAAGTAGTACTAATTAAAAGAATATTCCAACTTTTACATCTTACCCTTAAATATCTGTTCGAGCGTACCTGATCATCCAAAACATTTGTTAATCGGGGGTAAAGTAACTGTCAAAACGGGATTCTTACAAAAGAGTTCAAGTTTCAGTGTACACAGATAGTTTAAAACAGAAAAGAAATTGTTCGAAAAAGTTTGGTAAATAATTTTAATTTATAGAAATTAACAGTTTCATTGGACCCCTGGAATTAGGGGAGGAAAATAGAGCAGAGTATCTGAAGAAGGAATATATGATACGATAACGAGAATCAGATACGGTAACGTAATGAGGACAGAGTTAACAGATTTTGTATACAAGCAGAGGAGAAGATCGGTAGATCGTATGGACAAGAGGTAAGAACGAAAGAAGAACATAGAGAAGTTGAAAGAGAAAAACAATTAACCAGAAGGACGATGATGCGCTGGCAAGAGAATCAAGACGGGAATAATAAGGAATAGGGAAAATGGTAGAAAGGAGAAGGGAATTGGCTGAATAAGATTCGCGAGTATTTTAAATCTCTTAAATATCGTAATTGTCTTCAATCTATCGTATGGATGTACATGTATATTGATTTCATAGGCATAACCACGTAGCCAAATTCCTTTCCAAAGTCAAAAAGTAAGAAAATAAAGCTATCTGGCTCGTTTTATGAATGTGCACGAGTAAACACTGAACCATATAATTATTTTCCATGTTAACTTTTTAGAAATTCCGTAACGGAAGAATTTTATTCAGCATGTTTTATGTAGCTTCTTATGAAAAATTTGTTTTCCAATTTTAACAAAATTAACGTCAGAAATTGTAAAGTTTCCGACAAAAGTATTCGAACGAAAAAGTTTCATTTAAAACTTAATTTAATTTAATCGACGTAAAATGTAACTTACGTAAAATGAATTTCACTTTCAGTAACACATTGTATATTAGATACTATGATTTAGAAATATTCGTGTTCTATGAACAGATACTTTGCAGCCCAATAAGATTATCTTGTTGAATGAAGAACCGTAAATTGCGTAAAACCCACTTGAAGGATTACGTAGAAACTTACTGTTACATCTATTGAAATATAAATGTTAGTGTAATAAAGTCACGATAAAACGTATAATTGCAGCTATTGCATCTCATTGCTTATAAGTCAGTGACAAAGTGTCTGTTCACCATAGAATTCGATACATCTTGAAAGCGGATTAACTGTTAAGCAACCGCTAAGATTTCAGAGTTCTGTAATTTAAAATATGTGTCAAATCATTCTCACTTGTATACTCCTTCGTTGTTTAACAATTGTGTTTTTCTGTACTCGTATAACGTTTAAGACGAGTCGTAACGCTCTTATAAATACGAAAGTGAATAACACGTGACTTGAATGATTTGCTTTTAAATTCGATGTTTTTCGTTATCTGCATGTATTTACGTAAAGTTCCGAAAATTTGATATACCAATATTATCGTTAATTTTTATATATCCAACCTTTTATTGATAAAAGAAGTATATTTATAAATCATACAGTATACGTAATAAAAGCAATCATACGTAACGATTTAATTGAACACAATTTCATATTTAATCTTTACATTTAATATTTACATTTTATTAATGTATATATTAATATCTAATATTTTTCACATTTAATTCCTGTTAATCCTGTATCTACATATATTTGCGTATATATTATATTTCATCTTAAAAAGTAGCATAATTAATCTATATATTGTATTATGTTTCACTTGTTTACGTTTAAATTTCGTTAAAAATAATATCAAAACTACTTTTTTCGCTCAACCGATTCTGTACGCTACTAATTAAGCTAATCAAACTAAAAGATAACATTGTAAAAATGACAAAAGTATTAAAAAATGTACGAATAGCCGAAAATAGTTGAGAAGTTTTCGATAGAACGAAACTAGGACGAGAGCATCGCTTTACAATGAGAACAATTTGATCTTTAGAATCCTTTGTAAATGCTATGTGCAAAGCTATCTATTAGCATCCAATGAATTAACATGTCAATTACTGCGCTTCTTCGTTATGTATGTATATAAATGGACGAATTGGAAATAAACAAGTGTCACTGTGGCAGACGGGACGGGGAAGGAAAATCGTAAGTTGGATCAATTCTGGAAATCTCGATCTATCGAGATGCGAGGAACGATAAACGAGAATGCGTTGGTGTTCCACCTAGGGAGTGTCGCAAGGATCGCCGATGCTGTGCAGCGAATCGTTGCATCGTGCATCCTGCTCGTAACAGGCAACCAGTGAAAGGAATACGCCCTGTGATGATCCGTGGCAAATCCGGCGATCTGAATCCTGTACCGAGGTCGCTTCGGTCCGTGTCTTACGAGACATTGCAAACTGGCCGATTTAATAACGCCTATTTGACGGCCGTCTACCATCCTGTTAGAAGCTCTACTCCAACTCTTATGCTATGCATCATGAATAATCGTTATTAGATGAACACGCGAGAATTAAGATTACACGAGTTAGACAGTTTGCATACCGCTGTAATTGACGGTCTTACAAGCAAAAAGCTTTTTAAATGTTAATAAGGGAACAACTGTCGAATGCCAAGTAGAAAAGAATCCTATTAAACTGTAGGGATTATATCTCTTATATACATATGCATACGAGATGCGCGTAAAGTTTACGAAATATATTCGTTCGTGTATTTCCTTACATTGCATTGTGTGTAATTATACATGCAAGTATAACAGATTCGTGCATCGATACCGATACTATAAGATAAGATGTCAAGTTTTAAAGCCAATGATTGACCTATCCTTTAATGTTTAACAGAGTCATCTTTAATATATCATTGTTACACACGTGTGTGTGTGTGTGTGTTCTTTCTTTTTTTTTTTTTTTTTTTGAAAACTCCAGTTCCTTTTAGAATTCTCTTTCAGAACGATATTTAAATGCTTGGTAAATATTATTGGAACAAGAGAGTAGAGTAGTAATTATTTGACTGAAACTTTTATTAAAAACTATATTAGAGACAACGACAATTAAATAGAACTAAGTAAAAGACTGTCTATAGGTTCTTAATTACGAACAATATCTGTTTATATTTTCAATTGATGTTATAACAAGGTTCTCTTATACCGTATTTTGTTGTAAAATATGTGTCCTAATATAGACCTAGTTATCTTTATCTTTTCACCACAATCATCGTAACTCCGAGTTTATTCTTTTTTAATGAATAGACTTATACATTACGCATTGCATATTTATACTATTACATTCTTACCAAGTATTCTATATTGAAGCAATTCCTCAGTTAAGATTAAGAAAAAGGTATTCAGTATCCAAATTGTACTTTGTATCGAATTACACGATAACTGATCCTAACCCCAATCGAATGATAGACAAATTAATGAGTATATGTTAAATGAATAAATATAGCAGATTCTTGTATTTCTTCAACATTCTGTGTGGATATACGCAGTTATAAATGTTTTTACGAAACATAGGAAATTTGTTATTTTTGATGTTTCGAAACTCCATTGCATATTACCAAAAATGTAACCCCGTGTTGTTATCTTTCTTTATACTTTGTTTAGAACCTTATTTTGTTATAAATTAGCAAAGTTAAAGTATATAAGCATATGTAAATGCGCAAATACCTTACCAATCGGCAATATTCGTTAGGAACGCAATCGCTACCCTACTTATAGATTATACGAATAGATGAAACATATTCTTTCCCCTTCAACTTGTTTGAATGAGTGGCGGGGCGGGAAGGAAGTAGAAGCATAGGACTGTGGCGACTATAAAACCTCATCGTAATCCGTCTGATGTCGTACTTCTAAGCACTACAGGATAGAACGAACTCTTATCACGTGTCTTTTCGAAGATCAAAGTGGACCGTGATTGAATATTACTTTTCAAAAATCGTGTCGTGCCTGGTGGCTTCGTGACTAATTAAAGGATTTTCAACCTTTGCTATTGCGTAGTCATCATGAAGATTTTTGTGAGTGCAATTCACAACTCTAATCCCATTATCTTCAATTTGTTAGTCAATACTAAAATACATAATCCTCAAGATACTTCAAAAATATCTCTATAACTGTAACAAGGGGAAATTTGGAAAATGTTACGCAAGTTTTGTTCGTTATTAAAGTTATTAAATACGTTACATCCTATTTTAAATACACATTAATGCGATTCCTGTGACGAGGTACAGTTCTTAAAGAACTTGTTCTTACTGAGTAACTTTTACAATGAAACCAAATAACCAACATCTTTAATACACGCGTTCTGTCTTAACATTTTCTAAACAACTGACAATTACATACATTTAACGATTCTGAACCTATCGATTAACAAAAACTGCCATTCCCATTACTAACGCCTACTAAAAAACAAATAATCTAGTAATATGTTTATCGGTCAAACATAAAATTCATCTACATCCGTTTTTAACAACATTTTCCTATCTCTTCGCATATTCCCTAGCAATTACAACCACAGCATCGATCAAGTTATGAAAAATTGTTAGAATCGTTACAGATCCCGAATGCTATACGCATCATTTTCTAAATATACTATAAACTATGTGCAATGTATGTTAAATATTATAAAATACTGTTTTAATATTATAAAATTATAAAATTACAAGGTATGTTTTAGTATATCTTGACTTATTTGAAACGCCTTTCTTTCAAATGTCTCGTAGTTTTGTTTCGGCGATCTCAATAATAATTTCAAACCAATACATGATGAATAAAACGTTGCACTACCAAAGATAACATTTAATCTAAGATTACATTTAATCAGAGATTGATCTATTGTACGACAATAATTATATTTAATGTAACATACATACGTTCAAATATAAAATTAACTATTTAACTTCACGTACATTGCACAAACTCAAGGACACAACATTATTTTACAAACTTAAAATCTTGATTATACAATTAAATTTAATCGCGTCACTGACTTAATTTCGTAAGTACGTTAAAATTGTGTAGATGTATATGAGGGGCAGACATTTATGCATATCGCATACATCGCATTCATTGAATTCGATTGAAACCGAGTTTTCTTCTACTTGAAAGACATATATTTTAAATAACTGTAATAAGTTAATAAATAGAGAAATAAATCGGCAGTTTATGTGCACGTATTTTCTATTAAACAATAAAATTTCCTTAATAATGCAATATAATTAGCGTTAGACGAACAGATCGATAAAGAAGATAAAATACGCAGCGCATCAGATGCATATAATTATTCATAACTTACATAGCTGTCTGCCCACGTGCGATTCATTCTATTAGTTCTTCTTTGTTATTAATATACGATCTATGCAGTTGGGCAAGTACGCTATTCTGTGTGAAAAGCAAAGTCAATTAAAAACGTAGATATATCTACAAATTAATTATTACGCTATTGCAAAATGAGAAATACTCTTCCCATCTTTTCCAAAGATATTTTCATATTAACATTTCACACGGCTCTGAAAAATATTATTACTATTTATAACTAGGAAAATTGTAATTAGTTTGCCACTTATCCCAAAAACATATATACAAGTGAATTATACGACAAATGAAATGTTAATTTATAAACCTGTCAATAAAAAATAATCAATTCCACGCTGCATTGAAAATAAGTTCATCATCGTTTTCATAACAGTTTATATCTTTGTCACAACTTTTTGTTAGAACACTTACGAGATTCCCTTCGTATCAAAAATGTTTTTTTTCTCATTAAATATCATTTCTACGTCGTGCTAATATGACAGACGATACTTTTTAAACGTACACATATGTATGTACATAATAGATTATCTATTTTTTTCGTGTACTTTCAGGGACGCACGAATCGTCTTGTGTCTCGCTAAAGTTTGTTAATCGAAGTATAATAAGAAAAATAAAATTGACATTCTTTTTCTTCTCTTCTGAAACATTTAAAACGTAACCTTTTCTTAAATTATAATTGTCTCCTCCGAATCTCATTTCTATACACATTTTTGTGCTCGTGATCAACCGTTTCATTCTCCTTAAGGAAAAATATAACCCTCAGGTATAATAAATTGTTTATTTCATAGACTAACATATCCAATACCTGATGTAAATAATATGGAAACAAGTGGTCCAATTTAAAACAGACAGCTTTAAAAGGCACTTAAGTTCATTTACGTTCTCTCGTAGGTCTTTTTGGGATTCACAACGATGGTCTGTGCACAATTCAACAGATACCCGTACAACCCTGACTACTACGGTCGACGTTTCGCTATATTACGACAGTCACAAGATTCTTCTCCCGATGGATCGTATTCCTACAGGTGAGATCGTCCTTCCACATCGTCCTGAACGTCGACAGAACGATAAGCGTCGTCGAGGTACGTTTCCTCAAAAGCAATCTCGACACGCTCGAAGAGGCTCGCTTATAATCTCAATCCTAAAAACACTTTGTCATCTGTTCGCGTCATTCTTTGTTTCAAGTCTATTACAGGCTCTGCATTCCTCTTACCTTATTTTATTACCAGGACCAACCAATGATTTATCATAATGTTATAAATATATCAACTACTTTATATTTCATAACTTTCATTAGAAACGTAAAGTCTATGTGGAAGAAACAGTACGTACACCGTTCGATAACAGAATTCGATAATGTAAGTTGATTGAAAAAATTAGCAAATGAAATATTGCGTTAACGCGTGTCTTAGTGGATATTAACGATATGTCATAAAATGTATACGTAATTCTGTACATATGAAAAATATATCAAAAATATGCAAAATTACGTACATATCATAATGACGTAAGAATAATATATATAGCGAGAGAGGGAGAGAGAGATGCAAAAAGTATAATTTTATACTTACTGAATTTTTACCCTTTGCAAGCATCTTTTTTCTTATGATTAATTAAACATACGCGATATTCATATTCCTTTGATTCTATAATAAGTACTTACATTAATATTTCGCTAGGCATATAAAAATCGGTAACTGCTATTATGAAGTTATAAAACTTGTACGTTTGAAGATATTGTAGAAACGCCTGCCTACGTATTCTATCTATTATATTCGTTCTATCTCCCACGCTAGAGTTTGATTTTCACGAAGTAATTATGTAAATGTGCGCATCTCGGGTATGTCCCTAACAGTTTTTGTTACATTCTGCATTACAACATTATGTTCAGATTAGACAGATAGCAACAAATTTCACGATGTATTTTCTAACCAATTCGGGAATAAAATATGTTGTTATTGATTTAGTCTTATCGCTTTTTCATTGCAAATATGTGCATCCGTTAATGCAAAATATAGCATAAACGATAACTTCGATTCGAAAGACTGCAACAAATTTTACACAGTTAACCGGTATTTGGCGATTTGTGTAGTAACTTAACTTTCTATTGCACTTGGATTTTCCCAACCACAATTAAATACGTTAAGGTCATGAACAAATCTAAGGTCAAGTTAACATCTATTCTTGTAAAACACTCGAATAATTTTGATTCCTTAAATGGGTTAGGAACTCCTATATATCTATCATAAATATCACACAATGACCTTGTAAATCTACATATAAATATATTTATTAAAATTAGTCTAACTTATCTTGTGATAAAATGTTCCTGACTTTAGATATCCTTAACGTAGCTGTTTAAAATTACTGAAATTAACGTTGAAATATTATCTTCTTTGTTCCTTGAATATAAAACTTTTGAATAGAAAAATATCGATCTTTGTATTTAATTGTTTCAATATTATTTTTAATATTATACATATATACATACTTACATATACAAGTTGTATATTCTATTATATTCTCACTATTAAAATATTCTAATTTAATATACTATTTAATTCTACTAATTCTTTATTAAAATACTAAATTAGTTCCTTTGATCATCATAATATTTAAAAATATCAATTTATAATCTAAATTCTATTAAATTCTATCTGTTCTCTCTTCACTTATAGGAACCTTAATTCATAGATTTTTACTTAAAAATATTAGAATTGCAAATATTTGCAAGTAGATGTTTATTAATATTTTGTTTTATTAATACGTTATTTATTTTTGTTGTGCTAGTAATTTAAAGAAAATAATTATTTCAATCGATAAATGTAACATACGAAGATGGTACGTGAATTCTGAAAAATATATATAATATAATTTTCCAATATCAATTAGGTTGTTCCATAGCTTGTTCCGTTAAATGCAACGCACGAACAAATACAAATTGAAAATGAAGAGTACGGAAGCGTAAACAGAGAAGTGAAAAAGAAGGAAAGGAAGGACTTACAGGATATTCAGCTGTGAAAAGATATATAATTAGCTTTGATGTTAATCATTCGTGTTAGTCGGCTGCGCAGTTAGCAATAATACATTACACAATAGAATAATTACGATCGACCTACCTACTTACCTACCTACCTACCTACTTGGTAGCCGCTGTCTACTTACTGTACGTACAATGTACAATCCGAAGATCGCGCCTAGAACTTGGCCTCTCCTATGTCATATAACGTTTAACGTCTTGCATTTTGCAGGTGGTACTTTTACGAAACGACAACCCTTCGAAAAATAACCAATATCGATCTCTTTATAACGAATCAGTTTTACATTTTACACTTTTCACATATTTTCACATGTATAATAACTTCCTATTAATTGTCAAATCATACCTAATCGGCATTTGGTCAAGTTAAAGTATACATCCAAATCTTCAAACTCGATTTTCTCAGAAACAAAGCGTCGTATGAAAAAATTTTCTTTTTTACTTTCTACTTATCTTTAATATAAATTTATATTTATAACAATCGATCTTTTCCCTTCTCTTCTTTCGGAAGTACACTAATATAAACTACAATATAGTTATAACGAAATACGTTTGTTGTACCGAAATAAGATTATAAAGCAACATAAAATTTTATTTATAATATACGCGATAAATTAATTCGCAAAACTAGAAAATGAATATTTGAAAATAAGTATTATAATAATATTATAATGTTGTGCGAAAAAATTGCATCATTTTTTTCTATATAGCACGATAAAGCACGGTATGGAAAGGTTTCTAAATTATCTATGTACATTGTTATAGTTACGATACAGAAAATGGTATATCCGTAGCAGAACAAGGCGTTCCAAAGTTTATTGGACCAAATCAAATTGAATCTGTACGAGGACAATTTAGTTATACCGCACCAGATGGTACACCGATTTTGGTTACTTACACTGCTGACGAGAATGGTTTCCAACCTAACGGTGCTCATTTACCAACACCACCACCGATTCCAGTAGCGATACAACGTGCTTTGGCTCATAACGCGGCTCACCCTGAAGAAGAAGAACCCTACAGAAGATACTGATCAAGATGAGGCACGTACTAGCTACCGGAAGCTCATGTGTAATAAACTGGAACAATACAACATAGACGAAAGAAGAGTTTTACAACCGTAAGCGATAATCCTTGATAAATTTCTGACATGCGATATCCGAATGCGTGTGCATTCCCGTAAATTCAGTATATTCAATCTTTGCGATAGCATTCTCAGTTATTATTCTATCGTGTTTTAAATATAAGAAAACTGATTGAGATTTGTCGTTATAATTTCAAATTCATAACAAGTGATTAAGTTTCGATACAATGATCTTAAAATACTTCTAATTAAAATTGTGCATTTCAAAATATCGATAGTTAAAATAAGATTCTTGTTAAAACATTATTAGGAGGTTGTTTACTGAATTTATGCAATTTCGTAAGATCTCGTGTCATAAACGACATTTCCAGTTGTGCATCAAAGTATTAAATACACTTTCTATGTTGTATTGTCTAATATCGTTCGAATCTACTGATCATATTGACCTTGTTCTAAATGCCTGCCACGAACATCATGTACTAGAATGTCGCTTTATAAATCCTAATATGAAAAGACTACTGCTAATCTTAGTAGACTTGTATTTTCTACGTTCTTCAATCTCGTTTATTATACGTTATTTCTTTGCACGTAATACAAGTAACTTTTATAAGTGTACTATTTTTATGTATACCGACAAAGGTGCAAAGAAAATGACGAAATAAAAGAATTATGGAAAAGTAAGAAGGGGAGGAATACGTTTTATTTTACATTTTATTATAATGTATATTATGTATGTATAAATAAACATTGATATCGCGATCATTCGTGTGTTGTATACTTTACTGTTTGATTTTACTAAAAAAACAACGAAAAGCTTAAAAGAAAAAATAAATAAATGTGAACTTTCAGTCTGCACGACGCTTTGCATCTTAATTTAAAAGTAATTTTGCAAAAATGACAGTATTCTTTCGGTTCCTCTGATTATCTCGCAAATGTTTTATACTTTCCATAACTTAAGCTATATCGAAATAAGTTATACGCACTTAAGGCGTTAGGCTACTAGTATCTTGGAGCGAACAAAGAGATATCTATGTAGCTTAGAGCACTAAAGCCTCTAGAGTATTTAGCGTACGCGAGTACCACGATGATGCATTTCAGCGTATAACCTAAAATAGTCGCTAATGATCTCATAGTTGATGCGACTATGTATAACTAACACACACACTACCTTACAAAAATGTACGGACACCCAAAAATAATAGTATTTTTGGCAGAATATAAATTAGTATCAAAGTTAGAAATAGGGTGACTCGAGATCCCTTTATTACAGCTACCGTCGAGTATCACGACACGATAAACGAATAATCCAAAGAAGAAGGGATTATTTGGGATTATATTGGTGCCACGATTTTGGAACGGAATTTTGTGCCAAATGATACCTTATGACGAGGCATCAATTACAATAAAATTTCAACTTGAGCCGACAATTCGCTTCTAGGATACCAAAGATCAAAGAAATCGAAATTCATTAAAGCGGCAGCCTTTACGAGCTTCGATATGCGGACTTTAGGCCAGTTCAATACTTTAAAAAGCTATTTCCGAGGGTTTTTGCAACTACTAACGACGAATTGAAAGATTTTCAAAATTCATAATGACCCTTTCCACGTGCTGAACGATACGATCTTGTGATCAAAAAATCCGTGCAATTTTGTAATTTTCCGCTCTAGAATATGCCAATTGAAAAGGCGATTATTTTATGTTGTCGATTCACTTGTTTGTGACCTACTTCGGTTTGCTTATTCAGATTGATCGATTATATATCACAGATTTTGTTTTCTATTAAGTAAGTTGTAGCCTTGTGATGTCGTCGATTTTGTGAATGCTTGAAACGAAATGTGCTCACGCGTCATTACTCGTTCGAAACTTTTCGGTAAAGCTCGGTTATGATCTCTCAACTACCGCCAGATCGATATAAATGGATATGATAGAGCTGTTATTCGCCAGACATGGCACTGTACGACTTCTTTCTATTTTCGCAAAACTGAAAAAAATCTGTGAAAGGACAATCTCAAAGCATCAAAGACATAAAACGAAAAACGTTGTGCGAACAAAGAAGCATACGACGAAGTAAATTGCAAAAATGTTTCATGGACTGGTAAAATCGTTGACAAAAATGTATTATCGTTAATGGGGACTACTTTGAAGGGGTCAATATAAATATTGAGGAATAAATACGTATTTATGATCCTAAAAGACACAAGAATTGCACGAACCTTTTACTTATTCTTCAATATTAAAAAGAATACCTGCTATATAAGCTTTATTCTATCAACAGCATTCCCAATACATTGATTGTTGCGAAAAACTTAGGTCAAATTTAGAACAGCAGCATCATACTATGTAAGATATGGGATTTCATTTGAAAATTCTCTGTTAGTGGGAGGCAACGCACATTTTCATATTTATCGATAAAATTAAAGCCGGAGGAGAATCAATCGCATAATATTACTGCGCGTGCGGAAATAGTGCTCGAAACTGCTGACTGTTGCAGCCACGTTATAACGGTTGCATGGTTCACTGGACCACTGGATACGGCCAATATCATGCGATGCATATATTCAGTTCTAATGTATCTAATGTATCCATCAACATTTCGAAAAATCAAAATCAAGAAAGATTAATGTCAGTACAATAGATGATCTTAGTTCCAATGTAGGGAAAAATGGGGGAATATCGATCGCTTAAGAAAAGTTAGTTGAAAACAAGCCTCCTCAAATTTGCTAAAAATACTGTTCGAAATAGGTAAATTAGTTTATTCTTTGTATCATGATGAAATATGCAGTGAATAAGGTTAATCATTCAAAAGAAATATCGAAAAGAACGAAAAGTAAGCTTTAACCGGAATTACTCTACCGGAATTACTATGGGATAATACTAATCAGTTTTTCTTTCATACTTTATAAATGGAAGAAACAAAATTACTTATAGAATTGTTAATAAAACGACTATTTTGTTTATTGCATTCATAACATTCATTATATTTATTGCACATAAATAAAGAAAAGTGTAAGAGTGAACCGTTTATAAATGTAATATTACTTGAATCCGTGTTACAGGGTCAAAGAAGGGTAGCGACGAGCTCACCTCAAAATTGGCTCTTATTTTACCGTTTCAGCGCTTACCGTTTGATATGGTCGCGGTCCTGTGTCGATTTCTACAATTAAAGCCTTTGTCGGCCAAATGTTCGTAAGACCGAATTTTCAAAATCATTCATTTCCATAGAAAATGACCGTCATTTTCGATTTTAGCGACCCAAAATATCCGCGAAAAGACACATTCAGGTAACAAATTTTGTAGTTCAAATATTATACTTTACCCGACATTCTTTTTCGGCCACTGTGAATTTTGGAAATCTAAGTTTAAATTTGTTGTTGGCAGTTGGCAAAACTCTGTCCAATTGACACAAAGTCCGTATATCGAAGCTGATAAAGGCTGCCACATTTTAATGAATTTTGACTTCTCTGATCTCCCCTGTCTCAAAAATTAATTATCGATGTAACTTGAAATTTTGTTGTGATTGGTGTCTCGTTATAAGGTATCATTTGGCACAAAATTCTGCTGAGAAGTCGTGGCACCAAAAACCGACGATTTCTGCGGTTACTTTTTGTTTTCAAAAGTTAATACGCTATAAAGATATCGGTGCAGCTTTTCATTTGAAGAATTCGTATATATTACTTATATTCGACTCGTATAGTTTTCAAACTACGGATAAGACAGAAAAGGATCCGCGTCCGCGTTCGCGCTCACCGCGTGGGTGTCGTAGAACCCCGGCCAACGACGGCCGATTAGACCGCCTGGAGCGAATGCTTGTGGACCCGGCGGCGAAACGTTAATCCCCCTATTCGGCCCCCTGAAGGACGATGTCGTGATCGAGCAGTGAACTTGCCAAGCGGTAAGATCGGGACGACTTGTCGGTGATGCGGTTGGTCGCCACGCGACTGCAGGGCCGCAGAAACTACCATTTAGCCGTCTATTCAAGGAGGCAGCGTCGTATGAAACACGGCCTGGCCAGAACTTAGGAGACTATTGTTTCCAGAAGCTATGCGAATTGTGGAAGTTGGACATCGACATACCTGATAAGTATCAGCTGGATATAACGATCGGTGGCATTCCGGACGACTCCGTTGCCCACACCGTACGCTCGGCGTAGCATGATGATGATCCGAAAGCGTTATACGCGTTTATTAACACCGCCGGCGACATGCCATCGCAAGGGCGGGAATCGACGGGGACGACCGAGAAAGGAAGGCTACGGATGCTGAGTGGATGATGGTGGGGTGTTGCGGTGCAACAAAGGAGGGTGATACTAGCAAACGGATAAATATTCTCGACCGCGTAAAACCGGTGGCAAATTTATATGAGATTAGCGCGTGTGTCAACGGGAAACGAATGGATAGTCTCGTTGACACGGATAGTGCGTACACCGTGATGCACTGGTCGGTAGCCAGGGAGCTTGGCATTGCGACAAAGTTTATCGCGGATGCACTGCTTCGAACGTTTGCGGGATAAACGGTGGTGGCGAACATGGTAGCTCGCGTGACGATCGCGATCCAAAACGCGAAGGCCGACATGGACTCATTCGTAGTTGCCGACGAATACACGCGGCATCCCGTCATCGTCGGACGGAACTTCATATTACAAGATCTTCATATTAACAAAATTCCTACGTTCGGGCGCAAGCAAATCGCGACGACAAGGGATGTCGAAGTCTGCGAAGTGGTCGCGAAAATCAAATTACAATTTGGTGAGATCGAGGAAAGAGCGCGTCTGAAGTGCGTTGCGTTGATCGACGAATTTCGGTGTTGCAACTCGTCGTCGACGCGCGACTTAGGAAAAACAGACGCAACGGCGCTCGAAATTAAATGCGTGACGAACTTATCGTCTCGCGGAGCTGAAAAGAAGGACCGTAGGTGAGATGATCAAGGAACCGAAAAAGAATGTGCGTCGAAATGCCATCACGATGAAGGACAGGTACTCACCACCGCTGATCGACGATCAGATCGACAAGCTCAGGAGTCATAAATATTTCACGGGCCTGAATTTGTCACGATGTATCTCCGACAAAATGGAATTCAAGCTTGGTTTCGCTCGTATAGTAAATTATTTACAGCTGTGTTCTTTATTTATCTGAGAAGGTATTTGAATTAGAGAAAATCAGGTGATTTTTCAAGATGTATGTGCTTCTTTAAGAATTTTATACTACAAATTTTACACTTAAATAAAAAATACTGACTTTATATTTGTATATTAGAATACGTATAGTATCCTCGTTGTCATTATACGATACTAACGTCAAAAGGCAATACTCTATATAAGGTTCATATAATATACCATAATATACATAGTATAGTAGCGCAAATGTATTTTGACCCAAGCTGGAAGGACATTATCGCATTATTTACATACAATACGCTGTGGGAATTAGACAAACAATTGCTTGATATACATTAGGGCATTAAATAATTATAGTCGTGTTTTGTATACGTGATATAAAAATACTACGTGATAAGTTAAATAATAGTAAAACGAGGCACGAGCTGTTTATCTTAACGTAACGATTTACATTATGTATTGTGATATTACTCTTTTGTAGTGAGAAAATATCAATCTTAGTTAACCATTGGAAATCTAAATTTAAACTGACCTATTGTTATTTTATTTTTTATTGTGTTACAAAGAACGCGATTAGAAAATTGTTTCATATATTGAAATAAACGATTTCTCTACAGCCACACAACTTTTATGTTTTTTTAAATTAACAAACATAATCATATTAATTGCGTTTTAAGGTTTAAGGAACAACGTACGCACTTAATTGGCGTTCTGTAGCTGGATCATAATTTTACTGCGTTTGATGAGACTAAAACCATAAATATATGGTTATTCAGGTTTTTATAAATTATTTTTCAACAAGACGGCAAATACATGACCTCAATTCCTCGTCATACGAATTTATCACTACCTTTGCTCCGGTGATATTTCTTTTAATAAACGAAAATAAAATATAATATAATTTTTCAAATTTATACGTTTGTCCTTAGCATCCCATAATCAATTTTTTAGTAGCTAGGTTAATTACTGCCCCAAAAATCTTTTCATTCCTTTTATTTCCATAATCGATAATAACACGGACCTTTTAATTTGTATTAAAAGCATCTAAGATGCCCATATTACGAGCTGCTTTCACTCTTTAATTGCAGACTATTGTTCATAACAAGGTACGTGTCGAATATATTGCTTGACTATGAATTTGCAAAGTTTTATGAAAATCCAAGTATCATATTTAAGCGACGTTCCTTGTTAGTTCTCGCACTACTAGTACATCAAAGCTGAGTGCCGATTATGTAATCCAAACCTACACTTATTTACTTGACATATATGTCTGTACTAGGACTGATTTATTGTAGTCTGTCACTTCTGTAATCATCATTTAATTCACCAATCCTATAATTATAATTGAATGTTCTCACGCTATGAAATCGTGCTTCGCGAGTTTTATCGACATTTAACAAAATATTTAGCCAGTTAACTTTTTATACGACACTCTGATCCCGCATTATGTAAATTAGTTCGTATAATTCACACATCAACGAAAACTTATTTCTACCGAATGATTTCCAAATTTCGCATCGAATTCGTTTATAAAATCTTAATCTCTTACGGCTTCCTAATTTTACACGAAATTCGTTAGAACATTACTCCAACAAAAGTTACCTACTTCAATTACTCGATGTTCATCCTCAATGTTCAACAATTTTAACAGTTCTAAGAGACAGATTCGTCACGTACTTCTCACGACGTGCTAACTTCTAGCTAAAGTTTTACAGAAAGATAATATTTGAAAGTATAACATGTATTATTAATAATAATAAAAATAAGAGAAAGAAGAAAATAAATAAAACCAAAAATTAAATGAAATATCGAACAAAAACATCTAAAGTATTAAAGCGTAATATCGAATTGATCGTGATGTTATTAAACAACAAATACGAAACATATTACTTGAAACAAATTTTAATAAAGATCATTGTAACGCCAGCGTTATATACGAAAAAGTTGCATAAATAAAATACCACTATATTATCTATCATCTTTCCTAGACATAAATATGCCGATAAATTTACCTAGAAGTATTACAAGTCGTTTTACGACAATCTCGTATGGACAGCAAGAAATTATATTTTTTAAATTTATGGATTCTGTAGAGCTCTTGATGGAATACATAAATAATTTCTGCTCTGCTAAGAATGTGGTCAATTTTAATTTTTTTAAATAAAGCGATTATTGCGAATTAGAATAGCGTTGTTTTTGTTCAAAAGATTTTTCACATTTTGCATGGTTAAAAAGACATTGCGAACAATATTTCTCAAAATGTTACCATTAACTTGGAACTTGATCTGGGAGGTAATAATCTAATTTTATAGTTATATAACTTATAGGGAGTTAGTTACATAAATGTTTACGAATTTTAAATTCAAATTCAGAACAATACTGTTCAGCTCGCTTTTATTCTTCAAATTTATTTAAATTTTAATTTTATTTAATCCAATTTTGCATAAAAATTATAGATTTTTAGTGCTAGAATTATAGTGCTATTCTGTGATAAATAGAAGAATACTTATCAAATATTACATTGAACCTACTTGGTTTAATAAAATTTATATTTATATTTATGATATACTTTGTACATTAAGGGATTCTAGTTTTTTTCATATCAGTGTATTGGTTAGAAAAAGAAAAACGTTGTACCGATAACACTCGAGTTTGCTTACATAACAGTAAATCGCACATTTTTCAATATCTTAGAATGTTGGTATATTTAACCACGCCCTAATTCAAATTTTTCTTAAAATTAGAGGTTTTGTATTAATTAATACAGGACTGTAACGGGCAAACCACATCTCTTTCTTTTAATTATAAAGAGGAAGCGATGCTGGAAAAAAATATATGTGTAAAATAATCTTTTTGCGGAAGCACGTCGTTGGCTCGACGATGTAAGATTAGGGCGGAGAAGTAGTTCCCTCCGTTTTATAAAGTACGGTCCGAAAAAGCTCTTAGAGAACCTAATGCAACATGATGCGTAAAAGGTGCTCGAAACGATCACTCTCAGTATGTATAAAGCTTGCGGTCATTGCGTGAAAGAATTTCGCAATCTTTCAAAAATTCCAGGCGAAATAAATTTACGAATTTGTCGAATCACACAGATCGAGAATAAGCATTTCCAGCAACTGTGGATTATTGAAACACAAAAATGGCTATAACTTTGAAACAAGATAGTATGCATATTTATATAAATCTTTTTTTATTGTTCTTGTGTGCCCTGTTCACTCCTGAAATCGATACCATATGTTATGAAATATCCTGTATATTGAAAAATAAATTTTGATTTTCTGAGAAATGCTAAAACTCGACAATCTTCCTTTTTACCGTGGCCACTGCGTATCATCCACCCTTATATAAAGCAACAAATACAGAAAGAATATGCTGCTTCGGAATATTAATACGAGCTACTGTAATTAATTATAACTAAAGTCGACGTTAACTTTGTAGGAAAAAGTTATCAAATATTTCCTACGTACCATCTAACAGATCTGAGAAATAAGAATAGCGATGAAATACGAAAACTGGAGAACTTTGATACAAAAAGTTTGAGTGGACAATATGTAACATATTTTTTCACGTATTTATGTATATTTATTGCGATATATATTTAATATCCGTAGTTTGTATTTGACATTTAATTTTTCCAATATCTAACTATTGCAAATAAAAAGGGCCCTCGCTAATTGCTAATCGATAAACCGTAACTATCGATTAGATATTGATATACAAAGTAAATACCGATATTTACTTTGCAACCATATATATATGTATATGGGAAATTCTTCTTATCCTTTTCTACGATAGATATTGAAAGTTAAATAGAAAAATGTTAATAACATGTCCGCAGCGATTCCAGTTCTTCAAACCGTGCGTCTGACAAAACAATCCGTAATTTATATGATTAGTAATTTAAGAATAGCATAGGCATAATTTTAAAGAAAGTTACATCATCATTTGCATTCTGTGCCGAAACTACTATTTTACGTGAGAATGCTAAAAGGAATCATTAGTCAGTGACAAATTATATAGGTTTAGTAGGTGCGAGATTTTAGGGAGAATAACCGAAATGCCAGTTGAATTAATGTTAATAGTAATCGTAATACCACGGTAAAGGTGAGTCAGTGAAAGCAAATCATCGGTCTCTTGTCCATTGCACAACGATTGACCGACCGACCGAACGATCGCATAGATGTTGGTAAAAGGATTCGGTCCATACCATCTTGCCGATCAAATCGCATAATTTTTATATTAAACCTCATATTATTTTATATTAATCTTACATATATATATACATATACATATATATATTACATCATATATATATAATATATATATAATATATATATATATATTATATATATAATATATATCCTTGAATAAAATATATCTTAAATTCTATAAATTGTTTCAATTATCAAAAAAGCACAATACTAATTCAAACATAGAGATATTCGTCTGTGCGAATATAACTATTTCAATAACTATTTCAATTCAATTTTTTTTCAACAAATAAGCTAAAGAAAATTTTGTTTCATATTCCCAGTTTATTTTTATATATAGACTCAGTCACTCGATTATGTCAATTACCGATACCATTATTTAAATGAAAGTTAGTAGTAGTATAAGCAAAGTTAATGATATTAATTACAAAACAATTAGACAGAGTTTGAGTTAAAAAAGACTGAGAACCTATTGTATCTAACTTCAAAATCTAAACTGTAAATCTAAATAACCAAAATCAAGAAGATTCTTAATCATTTAAACGTAACAGATATATAGTTATATATTAGAAATACACATCCATTATTCTGTCCTTTGAACACTTCAATATGTTTGTTGTATACAAGAATATTTTATTTCATATAGGTGTACTGTAACGTTGTTTTACTAATCTAAAATTATAAAATGCGTATTTCCCAGTACACGGATACTAGGGCAAAGTCCTTCTAAAAGATCCATTTAACAAGAGACCGTACCACATGCATGAAACTAGTTGCAAGTAGTGACAAACAATTATTTATATGCTTGTTAAATCAATACGAATATTTGATATCAATTTTCATTCTTAAAGGGATTAACGAATAAAAATATCGTTATATCATATGCCAATTGTATCAAATTAATAGACAGGCTACTTTCAGAAAAATTGCATAGTCATATTGTTACTAATAATAGTTATATATACGGGGCAGAACTAAATGTCTGGTACAACCGGGTAGGGAGTGACTGTATGTGAAAAAGTCAGTCGAATATATGTAATAAAATGTATTTCGCCAGGCTTCGTTTCCGAGAAAACGGTAATGAAAAAGTTTTATATTTTCAACTTATTTTTTCAGATACAATCAACCCGTTCCCCTATCAGTTGTACCACTTTGAGTTCACCCTATGTATATTGCTACAATATAAAACTATAGTATACAGTAAGGAACAAAACTGAACACACATCTTTTACAACAAAATAACGTTTTTCAGATTGATAACCGTACATGCTTTAAAAAAAAGACATCGTCATTTTGTGTATATATATGTGTACATGCATAATATATACAACGTACATGTATGTTTATGTAATAGTAAAATGCCTTTTTCTAGAGTATGCATGGTTATTTATATACAGGGTGGTTGGTAACTTTCCGCTTGTACCACCAGTTATCAACCACCCTGTATACAACTATATAATGTATATAATGTATGGTCTAAACTACTAATATACTCCAGGAATCTACATAATGCAAATCGCGTCCTATTCTAATGCGTGTTGTCTATCTTTCGCACAAATAAATGATTATTCTATAAGCGACAGTTAAGCGATATCGTTTAAGTGATGCGCCTTTATTGCATTTAAGTACATTTTGCGCGTTATTCGAGTGCATTTTCTATTCAGTATTGCGTTACATTACAGTTGATCTTTAAAAAATGTTGTAGTCACAAATACTGCTTGAAATTAGTACTGGCAATCCTCTAAAATTGATTGTAAATCCCCTAAAATTTCGCGAACTGTAAATTTATTTTATACACCTACAAATAGGTCGATATGAATACACGAAATACGCAAAATAACCATGTTCTTGATTTTAATCGATACGAAAAGTAGAATATTTAGAGATAAATTAAATGTGAAACGCAAATGCTTAGCTAGTAATATAAGCAAGAATGATGATATAAGTTGATAGTTGACTAGGCGTGAATATGACAGGATGGATTCCTTTCGTCTTTCGTCACCTGTAACAAAAAAGAAAAGAAGGGTAGAGCATCAACGAAGGAGTTGTCTGAATGCCAGTTAGATTTCATAATTTGTATACAGGAGGCAATCGCAGAAACTAAAGCACCTTCATATTTATTGTTACATCATTGGTACGCGCATTGTTCATAACCCACCAGCTTGAGTTCGAGGTTCGATTCATCGCTCCTGAGAATCTCTCACTAAAGATCTTCCTGATCACACCTTGGCAATTCTATTCTGTTAGAAGGCTAGAAAAAGAAAAAAAAGAAAAAAGAAAGAAAAAGAAACACATCGAATTCTATTGAATTTCCCAATGTAAGAACAAAACTGTACATACTGAACAACAATACGAATGAATATATATGAAACGTAATATATTAATTAAAAGTAAGCGAATAACAATTAACCTTTTACTTTTTCTAACTTTTGATTGTGTTTCTTCTAAATATAATGTATATTTTATTATAGATATCCGCCGTATAACACGGTACTCTTACATACAACACGAATTTGCTCTAACACGTTCTGAGAATTGGGGAAATCCCCGTACAAGAAGGCAATGAGAATTTTTTAATGCAGGCACTCAGGTTGCGTCATTCGGTATATTTCATTCGAGCAAAGCTACGCATTGTCTCCGATCTGCATACAGAATTATAGAATATTGAATTCTTTAATTCGGTATTAATTTGTGGAGTATTAATCCTGTGCATCTGAAAACTGTTTCGCTATAGAGAAGTTCGCAACTCGAAGCTTTACGGATAAAAAGTCGACCACATTTTTTTATAACTGACATAAATAATACCGTGTGGAATGTAGTACTTTCAATTAGTTATCGATCTTTTTAATAAAAATATATCTCTTAGTTATGAAAATCAATAATTTATTTATTTTTATTAATTGTTGGAACCTAACCCTTCCTCTCTTGCACTAGTACTATGTTTCGTACAACACGAATTCGCATAACACGGCATTTTTTGGGATTGCAATTTGGTATTCAAATATATTAAATATTACATAATTTATTAATATAATTAACATTATAATATATATACGGAACCGTAATTACTATGATGTAGTTTAAGCTCTTACTTACTTTACATCGCATCTTCCAGATTTCAACTAATCGATTGTTTCGCTTGATTAACAGGAAAATTAATTGCATTAAATAATCTCCTCGAAACTTTTATCTAAGCACTTTCTACCTTTTACCTTTTACTTATACTTTTCTTATATATCTCTCCATTAGATATTTGGAACGAACAGAGTCAAGTCAGGAGTCGTTTTCATTGGGGCTACTAGTTTCAACTGCAATACGTATGTACTTTTAGAAAGATTCCGTGAAAAATTAAAAAATTATAATTTACGCTTTTGAGTGATTAACAAAATTGTGAATAACTTAATCGTTCTTTGATTTTTCACGGACGGATCACAGATGAATTCTGTCAGAATCGTACGTCACTTGCTTATTTGGAAACAAATGGCTATCATTCATTTTTAAAAATGTAAAAAAGTTATTATATTCTTTGACATTTAATCGCGAATATCTAACACTTTTACGTACAATTCATTTGCCAATTAAGTTCAAATTGGAGATTGCTGTAAAAAATAATTCAGGCAAGCGCCTCTCCGCTTTTCGCCTACTTCCGATAGAGATATAAAGATAAAGTACGCGAGTGATTACGTTACCGCGTGAGTCTTTTCTATTCTAAAAATCCGATATGCACGCTGACGCCGCTCTTTGAACGGTGTTACAGTTACATATTTATTGTACGAATGTGCATGAGTTATTAAACAAGGACACAAACGGTCTCTATGTAGCCTATGTCTTTCTCTTTATACTTCTATGATTATTGCCGATTCCCCATAAAATGATATTGATATCGCTGTTTGTTTTAAGCTTTAAAAATCCATTCCTAGTAGGAATTTCCTACACGAGATATGCCGAGATGGGCCGTATACAACAACGAGCCGACAAAAGTATTCTTTCATTCGTTTCGAACAAAACGATTGTTGTACCACCGCTATGTTACGAACGAATGCCAGTTTTGGAACTTTTCAAAAATCTCGTACTGCGATTCGGAAGAAATTGAAAAATAAAGAATCATTTGTAATTTCCATATGTCATGACATAAATGGAAAAGAAGCATAATTTTAAAAACATCCTTCGATGACCTTACCGAAGCTACTTTCGCATGGAATAGAACAAGACTCTATTAAACGACTTTTAATGTCGTACGTATAACAGGTAAAATAATAAGAAAGGAAAGTCGGTTTTCCATGATCTTTAAAAAGATAAAATACTCTGTTATTTATCGAAAATCTACATACACATCCACGGATTTCAACGGGACTTTTCGATCGCTGTTATGACACGTGAATAACAGAAAGAATAATTGAATAAGTTGTTAACATATTCACGAGTCATATTAAACACACGAATCCATTTATCGCAAAATTAGTTTGCACTAGTATAACCGAAAAATAATGAATGCCTCAATTCTTATCTAATAATCACGAATCAAATTACACACTCACGCATACACTTGTATAATCCGACTGACGCCCTACTAGTGTCAACGGTATTTTATTCTTTCACGACCACTGGCATCCAATCACCCCTTTTTAATTACGTTGTGTTTCTTGCTATAAGTATGTCGCAACAAGGAGAATGAAAAACGTCCCTCTAAAATCCAAGAAGAAATAGCTATCCGTGATGTTGAGCCAGATTCTTTTGGAACGAATTATAAATACATGCGATTAAATATGCATACATTAAATACGATACAAATTTCGGTCATCAGCAGTCATCTAATGTACATATACGTCGGGTTTGTCGGGTTGACGTTAGTCTTTGGAGCTCGTTGCGTATCTTCATTAGGACAAGCCATCGTAGTTGTTCAGTGGAGATTATATTTACAATTATATGTACAAGTGTTGATTTAACAGAGTTTAACAATTACTCGTGGTAATTAGACACTCTTAATGTAAAGACAATGTTCTTAGGTTCAATAACGTATCCACGGTCAACGGGGAAAGCTCTTTGTTCAATAGAATATATTTGAAACACAAAGTGACGTTAGCTGTGACGCTCGATATCATTCTGACTGACTGACCAGACGTTGTGTGCAAACTCTCCAAGGTGATCACAAGAATAAAAGACTGACACGATCACATTTGTCAATTGCATATTGACCGGGGTTATCAACAAAATTACGGGCGCCGTTACTAAGCAGACCCGCGTAGAGCCGTCATTGCTCCTGCTCCGGGGCTTGTTTGTTAATACAGCGTGTGTCCCTCAATATTGGTACTTCTACTGTTAAGTAAAAACGTTCATCCCGTGACCGTGGCTACGTTCCAGTTGTGTCACCTTGACCCCAAGCCCACTGTCACAAACCTTGGAAAAACATAATCAGATCGTATCACAACAACTACTTCTAAGTTCTATTATTTAAGTACAGCTATAATAAATAGTTTAGACCAAAGTATTGGGGATCTTCCCAAAATTCCAAAAGAAAGGCCCGATGTCCCTACATCTCCGACATATATATATATAAATGAACGACTGCGATTTGGCAGATTTTTATTTTATTTCTAATAAGAGGGTTGCATGTTTGCATAGCAACGTCACATAGCTTAATTGCTCGTTTTGGAATAATAAATTAATAATAATAAAAGTGTGCATTTCCATTTAGAAAAATTATGTTGATATCGAAATCTCCAAAACTATCGATTCTTTGAAATATCCAAATATTATATTACATTAATTAATTACATTAATACGTTTAATCGATATTATATATCGATTAAAACGACTTTCGTATGAAATATTTTCTTGCATTTTTGGTAATTGGAAGATGGAGAATACTTTATAAACCAAAACGGTAATAGTGCGTACTCGTTTAAACCAAGTTGGAGTCTATCGCTGCCAGCAGCTCTCATTGTCAGTAGGGCGACAGTTTTTTTTTCGAGAATTTAACAAACAAAGACGAAATTCTGATTTTTTTCCACGTCGGTATTTCAAAACCTGAGACAAAAAGTTCCATTCAATATTACGTCTATCTTGTCCTTAGCCAATGTAAAGCGTATACGCACGCAGATCTAACGTTGAGAGTGTCACAGACGAAATTCGAGCAACTGTATATAACAAACCGAAATTCCGAACGCCTTATCGCGTGTGACCGTCCGGTCAGCACCCGTTCTCAGCCGCCTGAGTGGCATTCGATCACTCCAGCCGTTCTCCGAATTTTACACTAAGTATAAACAAAACCTTCTCCCACTCCAACGAATGGAAGAATATAAATGCTCCCTTCAAAATCATCCAGTCAGTCTAATAAAAAAATTCTTAACTAATCCAAGTATCGAAAGTGTATCATCGCGAACCGAAAAATTGTATAAATTGAGTAAAAAATAAAAAGAACTTAATCTCCTTTTCGGAAATTAACAAGTTCCTTATTTTTACCTTAATTTTATACGACAAGAGCTCCGCTCATTGGCGACAATCTACCGCTGTCACTCGCGTGATCCTCGGTGCTAGCTGCATGTCACACCAACCGAAAAACAATCGATCGTAAAAAAATACAAGAGTGTCTATATACGTCAGTGGCCCTTCGCACGGCGACGTAAAAAAAGAGATCGATAAAGGAACGGTGAAGGTAAAAAACGATAAATAGACTACGTAAAAATATGTCCACCTAAATAGTGTAGAAGTGTGATGGAATTTTTGTAAATATCTCTGAAAGTAAGGTCGAGGAGCAATAACATGTACAGGGAGAAATTGTTCAGAATAATGGTTTGAAGAATATATTTCAAGGTGGTTAAGATCAGCGAGGAGTCACCCTCTCGAGAATAGATTACCCGGAATTTCCTTCTTTTTTTCCTGCATTCTCACTTTTAAAAATAAAAAGAAAGATTCAACAACGTTAATAAGTTCTTTAACATACCACCTCCTGAGCGAGTACCGTCTACTGTTTGCTGACGGGTTCGCTACGTACTGCTCGCTGTTCATAAGTGTCCATCCTGCCAGACAAGTAAATATGATAGTTTGCCAAGTATAATGGTTATTGTTCGCACAGTTGTGCAAAGTACACAGTTGTGTTCGCACGCTATATCAGTATAATGGGGTAAGCTCGAAGAAGCGGGATCCGCTTTAGTCAATGAGACAACGAGTAGGAGGGCGTGTGATATTTTCGTCGAAAGCTTGTGTTTCCAGGATTAGAATGGCGGTGGTCCGAATTGCTGCGGATTCATAGTTTTCGATATATTAAGAAAAGTAAATTAGTGTATACGGACGCAGCCGATCCGATAGTCTCTTTGCACGCCTTTCGATTTATTATTATCGATTATTAGCGTAATCCTTGAGGCATAAGCTTTCGATCAAACTATCGCACGCCCTAGTACTCGCACGAGTAGAAACTCGTCGTGCCGATAACTAAAATCGTGCGAAGAAACGGACTGATCATTCCATAATTCCTTTTGTTTCGACGAAAAAGACTCTTTTCAGATTGAACATTATTGAAATAAACTTTTATTCAAACAAAATTTTTATTCCATTCGTTATTTGCTCTTCTCTTAGTTACTCTGTCATTTTCGATGATTTCGTTTAAGTAACAATATATTTGAAAAATAAATTATTTGATCATTTCTTACTTCGTTTGGAATTTAGATATTTGTTATTTGACTTCACTGTGAAAATATTTTCTAACTACAGCGATATGGAACTTTCGTTCCAAAGTCACAGCATTTTTATAACATGCATCGTCACTAACGATTACTTCGACAGCAATGCTCATTTTATAGTGTTTTATTCTGTTTGTATTACGCTTCTTATTCTTAGTTTTATTCGATTTGTGTTCCACGAGCAACATAGCGAAGAACGTTGTTGATCAAGGTAGATATTGTTAACAAGTGCTACAGTTCGATAATGATGATTTGCAAAACATAAACAGGATGGAAAAAGGAGTGCGAGGTAGAAATAAATTATTAGACACAGCATTAACATCATACCAAGTGGTACATTTTACGATATTGTTGTCACGTCCCGCGCTGCGCACGCTCCGTAACGTAGACTAAAACTACCAATAGTGCGAATGAGCGTTTCAATTTGAGACTCAGATAAAATCTAACAATTTGTATAGAAACCAAATTCGAGCCTCACAACCCCCACGGAATAACCCGTCACATGACGACCCCTCCACGGTAGACCTAATTATAAATAAGCGTAGCGACATAGAAGATAGAGAGATAATTCCTTAGTTCAGAGTAGTTAATTCCTCAGTTCTGTGTGATTAGTTCCTCAGTTCTTGGTGATTAATTCCTTGGTTCTTGGCGATCAGTTCCCCAATTCTTGGCAAGTAATTTCTTTGTTCATAGCGATTAGTTCTTAATTCCTTTAGCTCTCAATATCTCAGTTCCTTTGCCTTTCAATTCTTTAGTTCCTTAGTTTTTCAGCTCTTAGTTCCTTTAGCTCTTAGTTTTTGCTCTCAGTTCTTAAGTTCTTTAGTCCTTTAGTTCTTTAGCTTTTAGTTCTTTGTTTCGTTAGTTCCCAGTTCTTGTTAGTTTTGTTAATCGACGTGTTTGTATTTGTCAGTTTGTAAATTATTAAAAAAAACAATTAAATTAAAATCTTGTAATTAATAAGAGTGAAAACGTATCGCGAACGATTGTAACTTCGAGTATCCGAAATCTCAACGACAATTCTGTCAATACCCAATTAGAATTAGAATAAACATTTGTTGTGAAGAATATTTGTCTAATAATATAACAGGATTAAGCGAACATTTATTTTCACCAACTTTGATCCTCTCCCGTGCCAGTACTCCTGCGCGTAGCAGGTTAGCCGAAACGTGAAGTTTAATTGCCAATCGCATTAAACATCAGACAACGCTACCATTTAATCTAAATTCAAAAATTAACGGCAACACAACCAAAACGAATCAAACAAAAACGTAACATTGTACTAGAAAAGCTGTCGATAAACGGTATAGTCACAGCAATGTGTCGAAATTGAAGGTTTGTCTGCGTGCACGTCAAATTTTAGATCGTGTTTAAAACAAAAATGTGGAAGTAGAATTTCAGAAGATTTTCGCGAATATAAAGCATTAAAAAAACAAGGGGAAAACAATTTTATAACTGCAGCCAATAAAGATCAAATTGGAAGCGACAATAGAACTAAAAACAAAAACGAAAAAGTATGCAAAAGAGAATGTACGCGATCATAAATGTATCACTAAAATCTGTTTTTCGTAAATATTATTGCGACATCGACTCTTTTCTGCACTATGTAATACATTCGATTTGCTTTGCTGCTTCGAATAGAAATATCGAAGAAATAAATTTGTTTAACGTCAATATCCGACAATTGTGTTTACAGGTTCCTTTACTTTTAAGTGCAAATATATAAATTGATATCTTACATATAGGTGATCGTATTTGCGATGTGCGACGTATTTTCGAGAAAAATGTTGGATACAAAAGATAATCGAGTGAGCGTCTCGAGGCTTTCACGGCTTCGGTTGTCACAATTCACGCTGTTACATTTGGTCTTATTATACGTATTTAACACTGCTTCGTCTAACGTTGTTCAAAGCTTCCAAGAAAGAGCCGTGTCCAAAAGGAAAAACATTCCGACGTTTCGCAGTCGCAGCAGTACAGTTGGCTTCATCAAGGTGTCGCGCCGATATCCATATGATATCGACGTGGACTTCCGGAAATAGAGGGAAACGATACAGAGATCGTGAATCGCTCGAACAACATCAACGTAGATACGGATTTTCATCTCAACGATGTATAGTGCACCCTGTTCCACTCTTTTAATCGATTAGCTGACCAATTAAAAATACTGTTAGCTTATCGTCCTAACCGGAAGTTTCCGTCATTTGGATCAACGATCTTGAACTTGTAACCCCACCTACGTAAAAGAGTGTTTTTCCAGGTGCATGCCAGTATCAACGCGACTGCCCGATGAACTGCAATGCTGACAGAAAGTCGGAATTCATAACAACAGTGTCAAGGATAACAGTGTGGATTGTAAAAGTTTCACGGTTTCAAGAGGGGAATACAACTTAAATTTAAAAATTTCTCTTAAAGTGTCATTTACTTGCCAATTTCTTCCCTGATATTTTATTTGTTCTACGTTCTACGTTACTATGTTCTCAACAACGTGTTTATATATCTGTAAATGTCAGAGATTTAATATTTATATAATTATATGACATAAATTGTTATACGAATATTAACATAACATAAACATTTTAATTATATATGCAAATTAACTGAATTAGATGTGCTTGTATACAAAATAAAACATAGTGATAAATCTGGGTAACTGATCGTTATTTGTGTCTAGTTAAACGTAAAATGTACAAAGATGCTAAAAATCCTTTGATATAGCTAAATAAGTTGTAGCTAAATAATAAACTTTGTCATAATGAATATTATCAATGTTTGTTTATGCCAAAGCGATGCGCGGTCAGTAATAAAATTTAAAATATAAAAGTCATACTAATTCCTTCGTCGTTAACACGTGTAATAGGCATTTATCATTTAAAGGTAAATATAAGGAAAGGGCCAACAAATGGAATTTCTTGCATGTAAGAATTTTTACATGTGGATTTACTTTCATACTCGAGCAAAGTAGTTAATGTTTCTAATAACGTCAATGTTTTGTAAACTCTTAGTTTTTCTGCCATATTGCTTACCTTTAATTTTAATATTGTAACAAAATGTCGCCTTACGTTTGTTATTTTACTATTTATTTCTTTTACATGAGACTCTCAATTAGAAATCGCAAATTTAAAACTTATTTTCTTATATTAATTAATTGACAAATTATCCTAATTTACCCAGCTGACTCCAAACAAGATATCTACGTTTACGCGTACGTGATGTTACGCATATATACGCAATAATGCACATACACGTATAAGCCCAGCAGTGAAATAAATGTGCAAATGATCCAGTAAAATGCAAAAATTTCATGATTTATAGGAGGATCTAATCTAATTAAGGTAAAATACTCTATGCTACGGCGTGGTCGCTAGATCTTGAAAGTTATTCGGATCCAGTCTGACCTTTCTCGTTTTATTAGCCACGTCAGCCGAGGTATGCCCCATCATCTCAAGTATATCTTACCGTCTCGTAAAGATACGGATAGAAGCGCATAGCTACGGGGTCCTCCCAGATCAACTGTATCTAGGAATTATGCAAACTGATCGTCTCTACACAACCTTAAATAGCTTCTATTTTTCTTTCCAATCCGTTTCTCCAATAGGTCGACATAGATCTTTTTTCACTTTCTGATTCTCCTTCGATCTCGTTTACATACAAGGAACAAATCATCTATCGCTTTTAAACAATGTTAATCGCTGACTAAATTAAGAGCTGCTTAATCAAATGTAATATCGAGAATTAAACAAATAGCACTATTTATTTCATTAAAAAGGTACTTTGATAGATATTAGAAGTGCTTGAGTAAATTATTTATTGTCGAACTCATTTAAGTAAATAAAATCTGTCTATCCAATGATCAACATTTTAGTCTCTTAATTATATTTTTAAATAAATTTTTACGATTTGGAAAATAAAGTACAAAATTTACACGTTGCTGCATCTTGCTTCTTTTTTAAACTAGAGACACTATTTTTTATATTCGTTGGATGAAACGATGAAACGAATCCTTTCCTGAATCTTGACATATACTCTAATTTAAAATGTTTAGAATATACACGGATGCAGGAAAATAATAAAGAAAAGTATGTAGTAGCAACGTATAGTGATATAAATTATTATTAATATAACATATATAAATTATTACAGTTTCATAAAGTCAACATATGTAAATAATAAAGTCAACGTTTACTTTACAGAATTCGAAACTTGTACTTTTATTTTATTTTGTTTTTCGTGTAATGAGAAATTTATATTCCAATTGTTCTATGCATAGATATTCATAGTCCAAGTACTACTATTTCAAGGTAAAACTAAACAAGATTCTAAAAAACAAGTTTCGAGTTCAGTTATGAACATTCAAGTACGTAAGTTAAAAATCTGCTTAAGGATATATTAAAATAAAATAATATATAATATCGTTATTATTAAATTAATAATTGAAATTTATCAATATTTACATATTTCGTTAAAGAAACTCGAGTCTTTAATTCATAAATCTAATTTCTCAACGCAACAGAAAATTATCATAGGCTCTGGAATGGATGTATAAGTACTTTCCTTTGGCAAGAGTACTATACATATTATCTTCTCTCCTTAGACATAACTTGGAGACATAACAATTCTTAAGTTATATTTTCACTGTATCGATGTAAATTCTCTAGAAATCTAAATAAATCAGTTCTTACTCAAATCACTTGTTATTTGATGCTTTTGATTACAGATTACTATTTCTCGGTTGTTATATTCGTTGCAACATATAATAAAATAATTATACATATAAGGTGCCGTATAGTAGATAGTGTAAGAATAACATCCTTCCGCTTGGGTCATCAACATTTGAGAAAAGCATAGTAAAAAATACGCAATAAGGCAAAAGATCATTTCTTTTTAGTAATTTCTTCAATTATAACGTTTTAAAATAAACGTATAAATTGCTGAAATTGATAATTTTGCCACCAAAAAAACACGCGTACTTTGACGTGTTGCTCCTTTTATCCTTAAAATAGCTCTTTATTCGAGACTCGATTTTTATTCAATTTTTTGAGAATTACCAAAATTCTATCAAACTCCCCGATCAATTGAAAAATCACATATGTGTATGTCGTTATTTGTCTTTTATCTAGGTACTGAAATAATTTGTTAAAAATTGAAGATATTACTTACAGATTATGACAACTATCGCAGCAGCAATATATATATATATGTATGTATGTATGTATGTATGTATGTATGTATGTATGTATGTATGTATGTATGTATGTATGTATGTAGGTATATAGATTATTTCAGCAAAGTTGGTAACACTTTATACATAACATTCTCAAAATCTACTTTCTCAAAAACGAAGCCTTAGGCAAAAAGATTTTGTTTTGCATTTTCCCTTTACATTTACATCCTTTCCTTATACCTTCGTTACATCGTCTTTCATTTCTAAAGTTTACTATCGATTCAATACAATATTACACATTTGAATATTAAGAATGTCGTTACAGCAATTACTGCGAAATAGACAAAAAATAAAAAGATAAAATTATTATTCAACTGTTACAAGTATATTTACATTCAGTTCTACGATCTGCTCACAAATGGCATGTTCATTTTTCCATGCGCACCATATGATATTTCGTTCTTTTCTATATTTTGATGATGTATGAAGTGTATACACCTACAACTACACATAATGTACAGATTAAGCAAAATTGGTGGCCTTAGGTGTGGTCTTACTGAAAAGCAATAAGATTGCATAAGCTGTAAACCATCAAGAGCATAGTACAAACGTTACAAATGTGCTCTACCTTGATCACTGGTTTTCGATATTTTAACATTAACAAAATAAGTATTTATATTGAAATTTCATGGAATTACACATTATGCATAGTATATAAATATTATACGTAATAAATGAAAATTTACTCGTTTAAAAAATTTGATAACTTCATGAGTTTATATATGTAATATATATAATAATAAATCACAGGAAACATAGAAAAGCGATAAAACGTTATTGGTTCGTCGACGTATCTTTGTAGTCATCTATTGCTTTTGTTCTCCTTTATCTCGTCAATATGCATCTTTGATTAAGGGATTTTGCATTCTAAAAGGTATATTTACAACCTAGAAAAGATGTACTAGAAAGTAAGGTTACAATCTTCTATATCTTGGAACGACCTTTTGCTATAACGACTCGAACCCGTTTTAACGACTAATATCGAAATTAAGATACAAAGCGTAGCTCTTATAGTTTCAAAATTTTTGTTATATATATCAAGAAAATAAATAATAATTATTCTTATTATTATATACATAGGTATCAACAATAATTATATATATAATATATATTATTATGCATATTGTATATTGTACATATATTTATTTATTTATTTATTTATTTATTTATTTATTTATTTATTTATTTACTAAATTATGTTTATATTTCTTTTCCGTTTTAACGAAATATTCATTCTATAATACCATCTATAATAAAATTCTTATTTAACATACATGTACATTATTATATTCCAATTATACTTTATTTTGCTTATGTGATATTGTTATAATAATAATAGTTTGTTTATCGAAATATAAAACAAGGCCAAATATTGTGCAAAATGATCTTCTACAATACGAATGAAACAAGGCTTAGAAATGCCAAGTAATGAAATGCTCATCCATACTTACTGAGACGAAGCCCACCCTTGTCATAATCTTGTATATTATTGTCATAAATCTTTGATAAAAATTCCAAATTACAGAAATAACGGAAAAAATATGAAATTATTATAAAGTGTCAGTCATAAATATGAAAGTTGTACAAAATATATGATACAGCAGGCCCGACTACGTAATTGCTGATAAATGTCTCGATAAAAGCAATAGATACGCAATAGATATGTAGGTGACAAACAAATTGCTATTGACTGATACTCGTTCTTGAAAGATTTGCGTAAAGAAACATTAATTCTAGCATGTAAGATGATCGAGAACATAACTGAGGTGGGGCAAAATTGTGAGGGCGAGTAACTATGAGGAGAATGGTTAGACATATGAACAGAGGCAATGGGAAGGGAAAATCTTCTTGCGCGTCTTCATATAAATGCTGGCAGTAGGTACTTGTACACGATACTGCAGATTCGGTCTTGCTCAAAGCGACGACACACAGCAACCATCATCATGCAGCGTATAGTGAGTGTTCGTTTTACACGTCTATCAATATATAAGTGATTTAAAATTAAAGTGAACAAAATTTTCAATAAAATAATTCAATAATAAGAGAATTTACAATATTCAAAAATCATAATTATTAATATACATGTATAAATCAGTTCACAAGGTATTGCATTATTTCATTACGTCGCATAAAACTGATTATAGTTTCTTTGCAGTTTTATATTCTTTACCTTAAATAATTAGTTAGTTACAAGTGCAATCTGATCGTGTGGTTATAGAACAAAAATTGTTTTGACAAATTTCGTTTTTCTCGGCGAAATTTCTTTATTTATGCGAAATTATATCATAGCAGTATTTGATTATCGTAGCATCGTTATCTTGCACCGTAAATTGTTAAAGTACGATACAGGTTATAGCGATGTAACGTTCTAAAACGATTTTAAAGGTACCACAAGTATTGTAAATCTATTAACAACATGAAATATGCAATCAGACGGTATTTATATAATAAAATTAGCACGCTTTATGGCGTTAACTTGGAAAAGTTGATATTAAAATTGTTGACGATTTCAGTTATTGGCGTTCGCTTTATTTGGCTGCGCTTTAGGACAATATGGTGCATTTCGCGGTTTCCCAAATCAAAATGCTTATCGACCGACACCTAGGCCAGCCTATCAACCAACGGTTCAACCACAATATACACCCCAGTATAGGTATGCATTTACATCATATTACTATTCAACAATACTGTCTAGTAATAATAAATATCAAATATTATACTAATATTCTTGAGCATAACATCTTTTATTTTACAAATATTAATATTCATTTTTTAGTCAATAATGGGACAATTTATAAACATATAGTTATCAAACTGTCGCAAATAAAAAGGCATATAATGACATTAATATAACATATAGCTCTTCTTTTATATTTACGTTTTAAAGATATTACATTTTAAATGCACTTGGATCATATTTAAATTTCCGCATAATAGAATACCTATCTCTTTTGCGATAGCCCTGGGAGGTTTATAGCCATACGTAGTCAACAGAAAGATACCTATCCAGATGGAACTTACACGTTCAGTTACGATACCGAAAATGGGATTTCGGTTGCCGAAAGCGGACGACCTCAAGGCACTTCACAGGGACAAAACGAGGTAAGATTCTATCATTATAATATCAATAATTATCCTAAACGAAACAAAAATTAGTTACCTTAGAAAAATACTTATTCTTGCTCTAAACTATATTTGCAATTTTTACTATGACTATGCCGCAAGTAAGCAACGTGTATTATTGTAAACAATATTATTTTAAAAATGTCATATCACGAAAATGATTGAGAAAAAATTTATTTGTTCACATTGTTTTAAATACAAGTTCGTATTGCGACTAATCATCTGTTTGTATTATATATCAGTAGGATAATTAGTTTTATATGTTGTATAATATATACAATATGAATGAATTCTAAAGCGTATACCTTGATAGGTTGATATCATTGAGTTGTAATTTTCTTTTTTCGCAGGTTGTCCAGGGCAGATATTCATATTCCGCACCGGATGGAACTCCCATCACCGTAGAATATACAGCAGACGAAAATGGTTTCCATCCACAAGGTGCACATTTACCAACTCCTCCTCCCATCCCAGAAGCAATTAGACGAGCTCTCGCCGCTAATCCACCCGGGCCTGATGACTCAGATTATAGGCAACCATATAATCCAAACCTTTACCGAAGATATTAAATAAAATATTAACTAACTAAATGATTTTAAGAACTTCTAAGCTTGCATTTAATCTTTACGGCCTTACATTACGACCAAATGTCTGTACATATATATATCGTATATAACGGAGATACCAAGATTCAAAACTATATAACAGTCACTATACGATAGATGAATAAATCTTTTTTATCTTTTCTCACTCTATTCCATGTCCTTTTGTATTTTTTCCCTTTATTTAAAGATATTTCCTATAAACAGTATATCTTCTTATCACGCAATTCGTTTCTTTAACTTTATTTACTGCTTGAATCACATTTAAGACAATGTTATTTATTATGCAACGCTTAAGTTTATGTAATGTCCATAGAAATTATACGACCATCGTCATAATGCTTCACACCTAGAGCATACTAAAATACAGGTGTCGTGTAACCTGGAGAAACAAGTGATCTTTTCGAAGTGATAACTTGTTCCTCGTTTATGTTGTATTTAAGAATTTATTAAAATCCAGATGATCCGAGAATCCGTCCAATGTCTGTATTATACAACTCAAATGATGTAAAATATAATAATCTAATAACTAGTAAAATATAATCAGAATTAAAATTACATGTTTGAATAAGCAGTCGTATAAACGCCATAAATTGACTAGCGTGCATATTACCTCAACTTTTACTTCCCAAAGAGATTTTAAAGTACGTATGCTGCCATATACAATCATACCCCTCTCTCTCTCTCTCTCTCTCTCTCTTTCTCTCTGATAAAACTTTGCCAATGTTTAAAACGAGAAAAATATTAACTAAAGACGTACAACGAAAGTAAGAGAAAGAGAGAGTTATATATAAAAAGAATTATATAGAAGTAGAAACATTTTTTACGAATATAAAAACGAAAATAAAAGACATATACGAAAGAATATAAATCAAATAAGAAATATTTTGTGCAATTGAAAGAAATTACGCTACTTAACGAAAACATCTTTCCACGTGACGTCCTATTAAGAATAAGAACGAATTGCAAACGCGATTTCTTAATGTAACGGCATCGCCTGTACAAGGTCAAAAATAACTGAAGTCGATTACAAGAAACAAATCAACTTTTTCGCGTGTATTAAGCAATCTGTGGACTCGGTAGCACTCGACACCACTCAATACCAAATTGTAATTATGTGTAATGAACCACAATGAAATACAGTGCACGTATAGTATGACCTGTATATACATAGCTCGTATCTTAATAGTGCGGGAAAGCATGCTAGTTGAACTTCAATTGCACCATGCCTCTGACTGATACGTAAGAATTGCGGTAAAAGAAGAGGGCTGGGATGAATCCAGGTGAAAGCGTTCTATTGGATCTTTCATTATCTTACATTTTTCTACAGATCATCCCGGTCAAGGACTGTCTAACAAGAACGATGCAACTTGGGCGGTTCCTACACTTCCTTCGAACGTTCATCCACTAACGATCTTGTGCAAAACGTAAATTCAACTAGAATGCCCCTATTTGTCTAAACATACCAGATATTCGAATGTTATTTTCTGTATTAGGCTCACAAAATTCAAAGAAAGTATATTAACACTGCTCAATTGTGTTAATAGAGTAATGTATTACTTGATATGATAAAAGTTGTATTCGTAAAAACTTTTAATCATATATACGTTACGTACATACTAAAAATCTATATTTATTCTCTCGTGTTCTGTTGACATCTTTATAAAAAATATTAATCCTTTTTATTATTTTTAAAAAATTATTACGTCTTTTTTAAAACTTACACAGATTTCCATATAAACAATTTTTTAAGTGCATCTTCCTTTCTAATACACTCTAATTCTAGACTCTTTCCAGATTGACAATATTTCAAAAAATTAATATTTTATGAAACTTGTACAGAATGTATCTATATGCCCACGAGAGAAAATTAAAATATATAAAAGGTAGAACATGAAACAAATTTTACGTATCTACTTCTATGTACATGAAATCAATTTTGTGTATTTGAAAAGTGTTTCTTTCGTAGGAATCCTACATTCTTTTTATAGCACTAATCAACGAACCTTTTCATACTCTGAAAAAGAAAAAATTACATAAATTATTTGCTCAAAAATTATTACAATTTTAGGTCTTTTCAATTACATTTCTATTTATCAGTATTCTTTCGTTAACGCATTGTTATGTAGTAGTATTGTATAGCACTACTGTACTGCTATCTACTATCTACTGCTGTATCTACTGTACTATGCAATCTGTTGCTAATATCGATCGGTGTAAGGTGCTATTAGTAAAGTTTCGTTCATTGTCAGAAAATGCCATTATTTTATATGTGTCTTGGCAAGATACATGTGTGGATCACAACGGACGAAAATACTTTCGACGTCGCAAAGCTATCGTAAGAAGCATCTTAAAGCATCGTAAAGAAACATATTTTAAGTCAAAACATCCAACACCTGCGTGCTTTTAAAAACGTGTTGCTTTATTAAAATTTATTAATAATACGACATACAATGTGTCCGGTTTATCTGTAAACAGTTAAATATCCCGAAAAATGTACATGCAAGATACGAAAAATGAATGAAACAAAAGTTATAGCGTATCAGGTGGCACATATCATGCTTGTGCGATTTATACGACTTTGAAATGACTCTGAAATACCCTATCAGCACTGCATTTACATTTTTAAATACATATTCTTGTAGCTGACGTGAAAACATTTCCAAAACCCTATATACGAATGTATTTTACACAAGACAATTTCGAGATAAGAGCTTTCCCTTAGATACATCCCATAGGAAAAAGAATACATCTTTTTATTCATTTCAAAAAATATTCCCCAACATTTTCCTTATCCATCCTCATTCCTGGATCATGGTGCTGAACCGTTTTGAGCTGCACCACATTACGTTGCATTACATTACATTACTCGCATAAAATCGACACCTTTTAGTACCACCGTAACGTACAACATCCAAGTGAGTAATTTATACCTCGAAATTATCTTGCACAAAATACATTCGTATGTAAGGTTTGGAAGATGTTTTGACGTCAGCTACAAGAATATGTAATAGAGAATTTAGAGATTCGTTAAAAAACTTAATCTCAATCCGCTATGACTTTCGCCTGAATCATTTTTTCGTAGCTTGTATATTTTCCGAGATGTTTAGCAGTTCACGGGTAAATCGGATACACTAAAGATATTTCTCTTTCTTTTAAAATAATTCAAAAATAAAATAGGTTCCTGCAATTTGCTCTGTAGAACATTCGGCAGAATGTTTTAGTTATTAAGGATAGTGTTACGCCATGCGGCTTGCCATAAGTCATATTCTTAACCATACTACTCGTTTCAGAAACACACCTCACAATAAAAAGCTACATAAAAATACCGCACTACATCATATACGACACCAAACATCCCTCAGGGAAAGCACACGGAGAGACGGCAGTAGTAATAAAAAACGACATTAAACATCACCTACACAGCCAGGTCAGTAAGGAACATATACAAGCAACCACCGTTACCGTACAGACTAACAGCAACCAACTGCAGTTGTCAGCAGTATACGTACCGTCGCGACACAAAATCACAACGCAAATGTGGGAAGAGTACTTCCGACACTTAGGTGACAAGTATATTGCAGCGGGAGACTATAACTCAAAGCACACACTATGGGGATCAAGAATCACCACACCTCAAGGCAGAACCTTGGAAAAATACATCAGAAATTATAACCTCAATATATTATCCACAGGAAGACCGACATACTGGCCGACAGACCTGAGCAAAATACCTGACCTGCTAGACTTTGCAGTTACAAAGGGACTAAACGCAAATAAACTAAACACAGCACCCAGCCTCGAGCTTACCTCCGACCATACGCCCATGATAATTACATACAGAAACGAACCAATACTTTACAGTAGTACAGAGAAGCTATGCAATAAAACCACCAAATGGCAAATATTCAAAGAAATAATAGAGAGCAAAATCAGCTGCAACATCCCACTGAAAACACCTGAACACATCGATCAAGCAGTAACAATATTCACAGAAACTATCCAAGAAGCAGCAAGGGCAACCACTATACCGGAAACAACCAACAGACAAACAAAAACAGTTCCACTAGACATCCTCGAAAAAATTAAAGAAAAAAGAAAAGCGAAAGCAAAATGGCAAAAACACAGAACAAAAGAAAACAAAAAACTTGCCAAAAAACACCTAAACAAACTCGCAAAAGGAATAAAAAACAAAATAAAAGAACACAACAACAACGAGTTCACAAAGTTCATCGAGTCACAATCTGCTCACGAGAACTACAACTACTCCCTATGGAAATCTACAAAAAAAAATAAAGAAGACAATAAAAATGGTACCAGCAATCAGAAGAGCAGATAACACATGGGCAAGAAGCAACGAAGAGCAAGCTGAAGAATTTTCCAACCACCTATGCAACACATTCACCCCACATAACATCAGCAACAGCAACCACAATAGTCATACGGACGAGGATGCGCTAACTACTAGTACACCAACTGACAACCACTACACCATACCTAAAGCAACAGCACAAGAAATCAGAAACATAATTGAGAGAACAAAAAATAATAAAGCACCAGGAATCGACCTAATTAACGGCAAAATCCTGAAAAACCTTCCGCCAAAAGCGATAAGACAAATCACAATAATAGTTAACGCAATACTAAGAATACAATATTTTCCAAAAACTTGAAAACTGGCACAAATCATAATGATACCCAAACCAGGCAAGGACCCGCACGAAACCAAATCCTACCGACCAATCTCACTACTTCCGGTGTTCTCTAAGATACTAGAGAAAATAATTTACGATCGGATAAAACCCATAATAGAGAAGAATCAACTAATACCGGATCACCAATTCGGATTCAGAAACAAACACCCCACAATAGAACAAACGCACAGACTCGTCAACGAAATCTTACAGGCGCTGGAAACAAAACAATACTGCACGGCACTCTTTATGGACATTGAAAAAGCATTCGATAAAATAAACCACACTAGCCTACTACAATCAATCAGGAAACAGTTCCCGGGGCAGATATACCAAGTAATCAAATCATACCTAAGCAGCAGAAGCTTCATAGTAAAAATCAAAAACACACACTCGGAAGCTAAAGAAATCAAGGCAGGAGTTCCGCAAGGAAGCGTCCTAGGACCAATTTTATACACATTATACACGGCCAACATACCAACAACTAACAATAGCAAAATACTGACATTCGCGGATGACACAGCTGTACTAGTCAGGCATACTAACCCTGCAACAGCAGTTACATTACTACAAGAACATATCACAAAAATAGAAAAGTGGCTTCAAGCAAAACAAATTAAAGCAAACCCCGATAAATGCAAACACATTACATTCACACTGCGAAAACAGAAAACACCAAACATTGTACTAAACGGCACACACATAATACAAACAAGGCAAGTCAAATACCTACGACTCCACTTAGATACACGACTCACATGGAAACAGCATATTAAAGCAACAATAGACAAAATACAGATGGCAAGGAGACAGATGTACTGGCTAACACGTCGAAAATCCAAACTAAGCATAGAAAACAAACTAAAAATATATAAAATGGTCATAAAACCAATCTGGACGTACGGAATAGCACTATGGGGAACAGCAGCAATGAGCATCGTAGCACCACCCGGAAAAGCCTTTCCTGTTTGAGTTGGTAGGTGTGGAAGTTGGCGTTCAGGGCCCTAAGTATCTTGGTGAGTTTTCTGTAAGCTTCTGGGTTCGTCGGCAATATTTTTACTTTGTTGTTATTTATCTTTAAGTTGTAGTCCTCCTTGGAGATATCTCTCTCTAAGGACTTGATCATTGTTTGGATGTCGATGACATCATCAACGAATATTGGTGGGGGAGGGGGGATTCTCTGTGCCTGTTGGTTTGGCGGCGGGTCTGCGATTTCCATGGCGTCGTTTGTGGATTCCAATACGGCGAACCTGTTGTGGGTGTTTATTTGTATCGTTGATTGTTCGTTCCGGGTGTCAATCGTGTTTGATTTTGGTGTTTCTATCTTTCGCCTTTTTGTATTATTGGCGTCATTGGTACGGGGGGATCTGCTGCACTTTTGTCACGGAGGAGGTAGCGCGGGGTAGTTGCGAATTTGCTCAGGAGAGCCTGGTCTTGATTGCTGGGCCATCATCGAGCTAGTTAATTCAAAATGAATAACTAGTCTTGAGGCTATGAGGCTAGTATTCGGGTTGGGGTTAGGTGCGTGGGATTTTCTTTTCCCTAAAGGATAGGAAACAAATATAAAGGATAGTAAATAAACATTGTAGTGGCAAGCGCATGGTTCATTAAGCAGGGCGACTTCCAGAAACGTCGACTCGTGGCCGTTATTTTACCTCGCGTAAAAGAATGTGGCGTGATCCGAACGTAGTGGGGGTCGTCTTCCAGAAAAGACGAAAAAGATCGAAGGGCGATCAGAACTTTTCGAGAAGTCGAACCGTCAACACATATCATACGTCGCGCATTACTTATCAACCAAAACGCAGTTATATTTTGTTTTTGTTCCATTTATATCTCTCTAGTTAATAAGTTGTTGAAATAAACATTAATTTATTTGTGTTAATTCTGTGCAATTTCATTGAACTACCCTTATTATCGTAATAGAAATAAGGGGATCGATCAGTTCGTGACGTCGATTATTTAATCGTAACGGGAACTTACAACTCTCGTTGACGTGCTATCTCGCGATCGCGTCTCTCCGCGAACGGTCGAAACAGATAGCGTTTGGCTGCTAATCTCGTAAGAATACGTTCGTAAGAATATTTGAGTTTGCGTCACCAGGTCCTGCTGTTGTTTCTTTTTCAATCGTCTAATGGCACTGTCGATGTACGGTGTATCGGCTAATGGATTTGAGTGGTTTATTGTTTTTGATTTACATCTGTCGGATACTCGCTGAATTTCCTCCCTTACAGTCAGGATTTGAAAATCTTTGCGCATTTCTTCATTTCATATGTAGCAAGATGCGTCTACTACCAAGTGGTACCAAGTATGATCGACTGCACGGCTTCCACTTCCACATTCCATAATTGGATACCGTGCGTGTTGCTTTGATTATGTCTTTATAGATTAGTAGCTTGTTTTCTATATTTAACTTTAAACGGCCACTCTGTATACAATAGATATAGCATAGATATAGATATAGATGTATAGATATAGATATAGAATAGCAATTAGAAAGAATGTAAATATTCCATTAAAGTACTTTTAAGGTTTTGTATAAAACATTTTTCTGCATTGTCAATAATCGTAGAAACAATAACGCGTATACGCTTAAGACGAACCTGCTGTGTATATCTTATTTTTTAGAAATCGAAGAAGATTGTATCAAAACCTTTTTCAAATAATCCCGATATGCCCATTTTTTTATCTTATTGTTATTTATTAATATTTATTATGTTGTTATTTCCAATGAATGCGACATGCCAACATTTTCTTCTTATCAAATTCTTTTTTTTGAGATTTTGAGTTGATAGAAATTCGACGAATAACAAAATACTGTTGCTGGCACTTCGTAAGACATATCTAAGAGGATGTTAATTTCGTTTTTGGAATTTTGTAAGTAGACGAAGAATTATTACCTCTTAGCTAGCTGTACCAGTAATGGGACGTAATGACCAATCAATGTACTCGATTATCATGTATAGAAAAAAATCTAATAGTTAAATACAACACGTTTCATAAAATATTAATTTCTGATCTGGCATATTCAATAAACAGACTAAATAAATGTTTGGTCAACCTATCGGTGCATATCTTTTAATTACTCGGTTGCGCTGTGCATATAACAAAAAAACTAATGAAAACGGTCAATCGGATCCAGTGACTTTGAAAAAAATAGAATATTGTTCACACAAAGCCACGAATCACAAGACGAGTATGAGTGGTTTTTTAGATTGCATTTTATACCTTGTGTCCTGACTGTCGTGAAGCAGCTATTCTGGCAACAAAGAATTTTCGATGAATTCATTGATGCAACAAAACGAAGACAGTAAAGCTACCTACTGTAGATGATCATTCCATCAAATGCGATGTAATTTCGTTTTGCTTCTTGTTTATTGAATGGTCTTTTATTTTTTTTTGTATATTTTTACTATATTTTTTTCAAAATCATTGAAATCCCACCATGCGTTTTCATTATCTTTCTCGTTATATGCAAATCAAAACAAAGTAACTAGAAAAGATCTCGTCAAATATCGAATAAATGGGTCTTACTTTTAATTACATGATAAAAATATTCCTTTGCCTGTATAGTAAGTTTACTTGGTGCATAAGTACTTTTAATAGAATTTAGTTTCTCAGCATATAAACATAATTGTTAAATTACATATTACTGAATATCTAAATGAAAGGTATAATGACAATTGACTCGATACATCTAATTTATATACGTATATGTATAATCTCATGGTCGCAGTTTAGTTTAACGCTACTAGCAATTTTCCATGAGAAAAGAACGCCAAAACATTAAAGGGCTATATTACTAATATATGAAGTATTCGACAATACGTTTTGCTAAAAACAGAAAAAATTACGGTAAGAGACAACTTACGTGTTAAGTAATGTGAGAAAAAGAATGGAAAAGTGATTCAAAAATTCATTATATCATAAATGACATTAACCGATATATCGAATCAGTTTAATCAAGTTCCAAACTTTTGGACAGGATAGAAAGATGTATCAATCGATACTACTACAACAATATAACTCGTATAAAAAAAATCTTCTAAGCTCCTTTCTAATTGTTCGAATGAAAAATGGAGCTTGGTTGAGTCACGCGTAACGTGCAATTGTTTTCACTTTTTATATTGGAATACATAATTATTCATATTTTTCTAAACGTTTATTCGGCTACACGCAATAATTATTTTCACAGAAACCATCTATCTTTTCAAAAATTATTTTATTCTAATTATGAATATATATTTATGGATTCTATCCCGTTTATTTAAAAAAAGACCGCTAAACACAAATAGTGGCATTTAACTTCCAGAGTTATTGGCGAATTACGATACAATTATATTGTTCACATCCTCACAAACATCGACATCCTTTTTCTATTTCGTTGGCTAATTTTCATTTTTAACGTATTACACATTTCCTTCTACGTATTTCAAAATTTATTAATGATAATTTTCTACGAATTGATCGATTTTGGGTCGCTCAACTGTAAATGCGTCGCATGTAAGCATAAAGAACAAAGAAAGATTAAGTCCAAAGGGATTCAAGCACAACAGTACGAGAGTTCAATTAATTTCTATTTGTTTAAACTGGTCTGTCTAAATATGAATTCTGTGAAATATCTCATTGTATCTCAATTATTTTCTTTGTTCCTTATTCTTATCTTTGCAGGTAATAGCGAACAATTAGTAGAAAGTGATCGTTGATAAATTTTCAATTACGACTTAGAAGAATTAATACGTTAAAATAAAAGTTACCAAGCAAAATAGAAAAAGAATCACGATGTTTATAAGAACGTGAACAATTTCATTGTAATTCGCTAATTACTCTGACAGTTGAATGCAATTCTAAATTTCAAAAAATGATATTTCAGGTATGCATAATCCAAGATATCAAAAGATATTAAAAACAAAAATTGAGCCACGTGTGGAAACAGAACCGGATACCCTTTCTTGCTACGAAACTTCGGGAACGTAGAGGCGCATGAAATCATCGGGCGAAAACGCGAGTTACGCTTTCTCTGCGACCGTCATCTCCTTATTGTAACGTCAAATTTAAAATCCTTCAGTGACTTATTGCAGTAGCAAGCGTACATGTTACACTATTGTCGTTTACATGTTTTGGCGAGCGCACGTTCCGAGTTAGTTGTATCACTCTATACGCATGCTAAACGTAATTTCACATAACTGACGATATTAATACTTAATCAACCACGCGCGCGCCACAGCCAACTATACGTTTCTCACCACGCTTGGACAAGCCTAAACAATAGCTGATAATAAAAAAGAAAAAAAGAAAGAAAATGAAAACGCGTTGCTAAGGTCAAAATGGGAGACCTCCCCAATCGATCATGCAACGATTTACTTTAAAGTGGAGGGATCTCTCCGATCGGTCATGCAGCGATTTACTTTAAAGTAGGCAGATCTCTCTCCCCATTCGGTTGGCTAAGTGTTAAGGTAGTACTACAATCAGTTTCGTGCGGTAACGTAACAATTACATTACAATGCGTATGCGTTAATATGTAAGAATCGAAAATCGTCTCCTAGAAAAAGTAAACAAAGTAACAAAAATTAGCCAAATTTATGAACACTTAAGAAATATTGCTTTATTATTTCGTATATTTTATATTATAGTTAAAAATTTATAAATAAATTATAGGCTATAGTGATTTCGTCGTCGGTGATGTTATGTTGCTTATTTTATTTGCTGTTTACCGATTATCAATAACGAAAGGAACTAACTAAATCTAGTTACAACTAGATGGCACGTCGGGAGTCAGTGACGCAGGTCGCTACAGAGTTTTTGCTAGTAATGGAAAATACCTAACCTTAAATTCGGTTTACATCAGTTTCTTTATCCGTCGAATAAAGTATCCTTAACATTTCTTAATATTTGAAAAATTTAACTAATATAACAATGCCTGATCACTTAGGAGAAGACATGCGAAAAGTAAAAAGCGAAGAAGGAAAAGAAGAGAAAGAAATAAAGTGTAAGCTTTAAATATTAATTATTTGCCTTTAACTGTGATTTAAAAGAATTTATTAATGTATTATTTCAGCTCTCGATGAAGGAGATATTGCTCTGCTTAAAACTTACGTAAGTGAAATTGTATAATAATTTTGGTAATAATAGATAATAAAATATTAATAAAAAATAAATTTAATTTAGAATAAAGATTCTTGGAATTATTCTAACAAAAATAACGCTAACATATTATTTTTTATACAGGGTCAAGGACAATATACTAAAAGTATTAAAGCAGTTGAAGAAGATATACAAACAATAATTAAACGAGTTAACGAATTGACTGGAATCAAAGAGTCCGATACGGGTCTTGCACCGCCTGCTTTGTGGGATTTAGCTGCGGATAAACAAACTTTACAAAATGAGCAACCATTGCAAGTTGCACGCTGCACTAAAATAATTAATGCAAACTCAGACGATCCTAAATACATTATAAATGTAAAACAGTTTGCAAAGTTTGTAGTTGATCTAGCAGATTCAGTTGCTCCTACTGACATCGAAGAAGGAATGCGAGTAGGAGTGGATCGTAATAAATATCAAATTCATATTCCACTTCCACCAAAAATTGATCCAACTGTAACAATGATGCAAGTTGAAGAGAAGCCTGACGTCACGTATAGCGATGTTGGTGGTTGCAAAGAACAAATTGAAAAATTGAGAGAAGTAGTTGAAACACCCTTATTACATGTTAGTATCTTATAATCATTAAATTAATTTTTTTTGTACAAGATAATTGAAAAAAATAATTTATTTATTACAGCCAGAAAAGTTTGTTAATCTGGGAATCGAGCCACCTAAAGGAGTATTGTTATTTGGTCCACCAGGTACAGGCAAAACTTTATGTGCTAGAGCTGTAGCTAATAGGACAGATGCCTGTTTTATTCGTGTCATTGGTTCAGAATTGGTTCAAAAATATGTTGGCGAAGTAAGTATAACATATGTCTTGACTCGAAATTATTAAGTAATGCTTAACTAAGAAATAAAGTATGCAGGAGTAAACAAAAAATCATTTTTAAGGAAATATAATGTAGATTTGCAAACTAATGATACTTAAATCATTCCTTTTGTTATTTTGTTAATCAGACTTTTGATATTTCTAATAGCTTAGGTATTTATAACTTGTTAATGGTGAATATACAAGGTAATTCATAAATGCATGTTGATATTCTGGCAATTACTCATTAAAATAAGTAAAGAACGTCATATGCACATATCTCCTGTATACCTTAGCTTTCAAGTTATGAATCGCCTGGTGTAACAAGTATTTTAAAAATGTGCTTAAAAATCAATTTTTGTACACAAATGTACGTACTCAGAGATGTCTAAATTCTCTAGAATAACTTGATAACAGTTTTTGATACACTATCTGTAAAATCACTTATATTTTTGTGATAAAAATGTGTAAAATATCCCTAAAATAAGATTTTTATACCAAATTTAACAATTTTCTTAATATAATTGATACTATATACATATTTAGTCAACGTACATTGCAAATACAATTGATTTTATAATATACATAAAATTATAGTAAAATTTTGATTCATCAAATCAAATCAAAAAGTTAAAAATTTCAAAAACAATACAGTTACTGGTTCAAGGTTTGATTCATATGCTTAATAAATAATAAGACTTATTATATTTCTAGGTCTGTTAATTTTTTGAGTTATTAGAGATAAAAATTTATGTTGTTGAAATCTGTTAAAAATTATTAAATTTGTTGTAAAGTATACATACAGTCAGTGTAAAAAGAATTTGTACGGTAATTAATTTCAACAAAACAAATTTTAACACATAACAAATATATACATATTCTTAGAAGTCTTCAAAATAATTTCCATTTAAAAAAAATGTGATACAGTTACAGTTTAATGGAAAAATATATTAAGATTTAATATCTAAATCACGAAATTTAATTATTTTAATACTTAGTGTTATTCCCTTTTGATTTTATTATAGCTTGAAGTTGTTGCGACGTTGAATTTATCTAATTAATAAGTAGTCTACTAAATAACTAAAAATATCATCCCATTCTTCCAAAACTGCTCCCTTTAAATTATTTCGTGATACATGATGAATGAATGAATTCATTGAACATGGTGAATTCGTATTTTTCGTTTCAGGTAATCCAATGTATATATTTTAATAATATTTATATCTGGGGATTGTGCAGGTCTTTTAAAGTGTTTCCGAACATTATATAAGATTCTGCTCGCATATTATCAACGTTGTGTTTTTGATCATTATGATCCCAACATTTTTATGATGCTTGCATCAGAATAAAATTGTCTTTTAAACCCATTTTTTCTGCACTTTGGTGAAAATTATTTTTTTTAATATCCATATATATATGTCGGAGATGAAAGGACATCGGAGCCTTCCCTTTGGAACTAAGGGAAAATCCCCTAACACCGTAATCTAGATTCTATCATAGGCGTAATTAAACAATTGTCGTCTTTCGATCCGATTGTATTTGTTCGAGATTTGTGATAATGAGCTTGGGCTCGAGGCGACAGCCAGTCGCCGAACGTAGCCGCGGTCACGGGATGAACGCTTTGCCTAACAAAGGTACGGAGTAATTCTATAGCTCTCCTTAAAAGAAATATTTGTAGCGGCACGCGACAGTAAACATTCCAACGGTTTCTGTCCTGTGGCTCGCCACACGCAGATCCTATTCTTCGGGTATGATGGTTACCAAATGCCGACGCGTCTCCACAGTACGTGATCAGTCCGAAGGCCGTTATAAACACTAAGATCTAGTTACCTAAAGTCCTTCAAACAGACAAACAGTCTTTGTCCCAACTACGGGAAGTTAGGGGAGATCTATTTTTTCAACGAACGACGTCTCCCACTAGCAACTTTCCCTCGAGGGCGACTAGCATCTTTTTCTAACTACCGATATGGAGATTGACCAATTAGCAGCAACGTCAATTTCCCTTACTTTCCGAACGAAGGCTATCCCCGACGAATCCGATGATCTTGTGTCCTTAGACCTACCCCATCATAGTTTTCTTCTGTGGCATCGTCGGGACGGAAAGTCATTCTTTCTTGCGGTCCCATCGACTAATAGAGTAACACCTTACGATCAGTGAATATTACGCATCCGACTTAGATTTTCTGAGCATGTTCATCTATCATCCCGTCGACCGCGGATTCGTTATTGAACCTAGGATCCTTGTCATTAGTTTCTCGAGTATCTAATTACCACGGTTACTTGTCCAATTCTATAATAATCGTATTTGCACTAGTCAATGTCTTCTCTATTGCATAACGACAATGTGTAATCTAAACGAAGTTTCGTTTCACGACCCTAACCCTAATTTTAATGTAAACCCGACATATATTTTATGATTCATAGTGTCAATGAAATGAAGAGATATTCAACACCATCAGCACTTGCACATCCCCAAATAAAACAGATGCTGTTTTACGGTTGGTAGCAGGTTTTGTTTTTTATGTTACATATTTTTTTTTCTCCATACTCTAGATCTAAATTCTAAATTATTCATCAGAGTCAAAGATACCAAATTTTCTTTCATCTGTAAAAATGATTCGTTTCCAGAACTCAATTAGCACGTTCACATACCTCTATGCACATCTTAATCCCTTAATTCTATTAGTTTCGCTTGTATAATACTTTTTACGAGTCATCCTTCCACGGTATGCTTTTTAAAAAATCTTGTACTTTACTAGTATTTACTTCGATATGCAGCTCATTTTTCAGCGCACTATCAATTTTCAATGCTGATATTTTACGATTTTCATTTACTCTCCGAATTGTTAGTTAGCTAGTGTTCTCATTTATCTTACTTAGACGACCGCCTCTAAAATTATTTTTACCTATATTAACTATATGATATTTTTTTATAAATGAAATTCAGTTTCTAACTATGTTCAGTTTATAACTACGTAATAAGAATAATAAGAATATTCTATTTTCTGAAGTAAACATAATAATATTAAATTATTATTATTACATTAGATTGAGTAATAAGTTCATTGGTGTATTTTTAAAAGACACATGAATATTTTAGTAGTTTTGTATAATATTAATCAAGAAATAATTTATTCACTCTATTTCTCTATGAATATGTATATATCTTTAAAAAAAAGCTCAGATACATGTCTTTTTATATCCTTTAAATAAATTTGTGTGATGTCTTCTAAAATGATAAATGAAATGATTAATGAATGATTAATGAAAAATGAATGAACATATTACTGAAACCAATATTATATCATACTATATTGGTATTATCATTATTGTTGTTGTTGTTATTGTATTATATTATACATGTAATTACATTATATATAACTGTTATATCTAACAGGGTGCTCGTATGGTAAGAGAATTATTTGAAATGGCACGTAGTAAAAAAGCATGTTTAATATTTTTTGATGAAATTGATGCAATTGGAGGAGCTCGGTTTGATGATGGAGCTGGTGGTGATAATGAAGTACAACGTACTATGCTAGAATTGATTAATCAATTAGATGGGTAAAACATATGTTTTATTATTAAATATCTTCAATAATTAATAGTAGGTAATATATAACAGGTAATGATGATATTTATATGATTTTAAATATTTTAGCTTTGACCCACGAGGTAATATTAAAGTTTTAATGGCAACAAATAGACCAGATACATTAGATCCAGCATTGATGAGACCAGGACGTTTAGATAGAAAAGTAGAATTTGGATTACCAGATTTAGAAGGACGAACACATATTTTTAAAATTCATGCGCGTTCAATGAGTGTTGAAAGAGATATCAGATTTGAACTCCTTGCACGTTTATGTCCTAATAGTACTGGAGCTGAGATTCGATCTGTATGTACAGAAGCTGGTATGTTCGCGATTCGTGCACGTCGGAAGGTAGCTACAGAGAAAGACTTCTTAGAAGCTGTAAACAAAGTGATTAAATCTTATGCTAAGTTTTCTGCAACTCCTAAATATATGACCTATAATTAAATTTATTATGTACACTATTCTTATTTGCTCTAAAATATAAGAATATCAAAATACTGTACTGCTAATTACAATATCATAATTAATTTTCAATTATTAAGTATACAATAAATTGTAATTTGTTTCTTATTTAATGTTATACTTTCGTTACTTTTATACATATTTTCTCATTAAAAATAATATTTCCTCGCTTATACTATTTCGTTCTTTTGAAAACAAGTAGAATTGGTTTTTAAGACCTCATGAAAATTGAATTTTAATGGGGCATCTGGTTTGTTGATTAATAAAGATATCATTCCAAGTTCACCCCCATGCCAAGAAATCTTGAGTCGTTGACACATCTGCACAAAATAAGAAGATTATATTACTTTATATAGCATGTATAAAACATTTGCGTATATTTTAATTGTACCAAAAAAAATACACAACATATAGTAACAAAAAATTCCTCCTTAGAAAGAGCTAACAAAATAAAAGTTAATCTTATTTCTTTGATGGGACGCTATATTTTATTTATCCGTGCTATCGATAAATTGTTTAATTGTTTGAGTCCCAAGCAGCGCTATCACGCTGTTTAGATTTTGTGTCGAAAAGTTCCAGTACATTTGAACGCTACGGACGACTGACGGTATTTTGTATTTCATTGTTATCTTCTCAATAATTTTTATTGAACAAAACTTGAAATATTTACATACGCATATATAATATAGATGTATTTCATAAAAATAATAAATATGACGAGCGCTATTGCACCGCTTGTTTCTCTTCACAATCGATTTAGACGAGCGCTAACGCGCTGTTCGGGATTTTTCAACCCTGTTTTTTCAAGGACCCCTGTGTCTAAAACGGTTAAGGTCACCAAAATTATCTCTAATTTTCAATGTCATTAAGAAGTGACATTCTATTTAATATCTGATTCTTCAACACGCATTACTTATTTATCAACATATAATATTTATATCAATCATGTACATTTCGTGACTATTCACAAAATTGGCATTGATTTATCAAAGGAATTCTGAGCTATTTATCTGATTAATTATATCTGTTTATTATATCTGTCTAATTATATCTATTATAATTCTAAGCAAATATCAATTTATTATTGTTGTGTATAATCTTGTATGTTTCTTCTCTAATAATGCCTATAGAATTCGATAAAAGGACTTTTCATACAAATGCAAACATAATACATGTATATGTATTGCATAATATAACAAAACTAATCAGAATACTCGGTCATCCATGAGAAAATAAGCTTTTAATAGGGAAATCAATATACCGAACATATTTTTGTATTTGTGTATAACACGAAAACTAAGGCTGTGCACGGTTATCATTAGGTTGCGACGGGAACGGGTATACATTTTGCATAAATTATTTTGATCAATTAAAGATCAAAATAAAGTGCAACATTCCAAGAGATTCATCAAAAATTATTTCACGCTAGGCATTACCGGCCGAATACTTCTTTAGCACAATCCATAACCCATTATTTTTCCTCTTTTATTTATACAATACTAAAAATGATTATCTGTCTCATCAGTGAGTTAAGTCTATTAGATTGGACTATATAAAAATGTGACCGCCTATTCCAGAATAAAATGTAACTCAAATTTTATGAAGCATTTTGAGAATATCTCAGAACTTAAGACTTGAGCGGCGGTAATGTTAATTTTGATGACATATTTCAAGGTCATTGATATCATCTGTTTTAAAAATAATTACCTAAATATCACATCATTCTTTTTATATAGCGACGAAAAAGCAAAAAATGATCAATCGATCCTGTTGCGTATCTTTATATCGAATTTTGATACCCAAAGATTTACCGCTTATTTATTTATACTAATATGACAACAAATGGTACCAGAATATACATATAACAAGTGATTGAGAACACACAATATGAAGTTCTAATCAGTATAGGTGAACAAAGCTAGAAGAAAATATAATCGGTCGTGAAATAACAAAATTTCAAGAAATGTGGGGATTGTATAATAATATTGTATAATATTTAATTAATACATAGAATTATAATATAAAAATAATATATAATAATATAATATAATAATAATAATATAATATAATTAATTAATTAATAAAACAAGATATTAAACTTGAATATTACTGTTAAAAACTATATATTATTTTTTGTATAGGCATAAAAATGTCTGAAAATCAATATTATATTAAATATTAAAAACTTACCCTTAATAACAATACTTGCATATTTTGCTCTGCAAATCGTCTAGCAATACAAGATCTAGGACCATGACCAAAAGGTAACAATACATATGGATGTACTGATTTTCCACAATTTATTTTACTGCTACTTTCTGAATGTTCACGTAGCCATCTTTCTGGTATAAACAAGTCTGGTTTGTTAAAGTATTCAGGAAGACGACAAGTGACTTGGTTTTGTGTTACAACAACAGTCTAAAAGAAACGAACGAATGAGGCGAACATATTTTTACTTTAGGTATTTACATAAAAAGAAAATATGTTATATATAGCTTTTCTAATATAACAAAATATTATTAAAAGTATTAATAAAATGAAGCTGTTATCCATTGAAAGTGAATTCTATTGAAACTTATAGCACATCAACTAATTTACATTTTGCTAAGATTTATAACTTACCCTTTTAGGTACTTGATAACCATTAAGAACAATATCATTTTGTAATATGCGACCTATTCCTATAGAAATTGGATTTAATCGCAAGCTTTCCTTAATGACAGCTTTGGTATACGAAGCATTTCGCAACACAACTGCTGTTATTGGTTGACTATGATCAGCTAAAAACTGTGTGGCTTCAATCCTCAATTTTTCTTGAATATCTTGATGTTTTGCCAGATGATATAAAGCAAAAGCAGTACTGTAAGTAGTCTAGGGGCACGGAAAAGTTATATATTTAATTTCTCTCTTTTTATAATCGTTAGCCTACACTATTAAATTAGTAATGTTAATAAAAGGATAGGGAATTTAGTCAAATTCAATTAAATTTTTATATTGTGTGTAAGCTTAAAAATGTATAACATATTATAAAATAATATAAGTTATATCACAAGTTTTTAATAAGACATATATCTATTTTAAAAATATAATAGTATCTATATATATAATGTTTCTAATAGTAGTATTTATACCCATAATGTTCCTAAACATTACACTTTGTATAAAAACATATAACATAACATATAATAAGCATTAATTATTTTCAGACTTAATATCATATTAAATGATGTCATCATGTAGATATTTACTTGTTCACTATAAAATGTATATATATAATAATCTGTTTTCTATAAAATAAACAAATTTTACATATGTAAATAAAGATCTAAATTTCTTATTTATATATTCAATCAATACAGTAATTATGTATTTACAAATATCTAAATGTTATTCGTATTTCTTAAATTAATAATAAACATGCACATGCATAAATATAACACTAATATGTAGTTACATCTATAATGATATGTATTATAATATTTACAGTATCTATACCAGCAAGTAACATGTCACAAGCCATGCCCACAATATCCTTAATATCCAGAGCAGGATTTTGTAAATAGGCATTTAGGAATGATTTGTTATGTCCAGTTTTTGTGCTCTGTTTTTTCTGAGATACCAATTCTAATGCAACCCTGATACATTAGAAAGACATAACATATGAGGTATAGCATTTAAAAATAAGCTAAGTATAATATACAGAATGAAATATTTAGATTGCTTGAGCTTTCATTGAGTTAAGCTGATTGATATAAAACTATATTAATACACACACACATTTCTGTCTACTTATGACAAATATTGTTAATGTGCCGTTAATAATTATTTTCAGCATATAAAAACCTTCTGTGCTTTTCTTATTGTAGAACTTACAATATAATGATAATAAATTATGCAAATTATCTATGAGCAACTTCAATAAATTCGTGATTTTGAAGACTTTGTATAATGAGAAATAATCTAGTAATCATAAACAATAAATGATAATCCCGTGTAAGATTAAAAATTATTGCTTACATTTCCATGTATGTTTGTGCCTTACGTAATTTTCGGTACAATGGAGTTTCAAAAAAACGCCATAATTGCAATCCATTATCCAACCTTAACATTACGCTATTTGTTGTAAAGGCAGCCTTGATTAATTTTGAACTTGTAGAATTTTCACATCTTTCTTCTTTTGAGAAACTATTCAATCTTACATCAAAAACAACCAGACATGTCACTAAAATCAAGTAAAGAAAAGATTATTAGACATTAATAGTACATCTTTTTATTTATATGTATATAAATTTATTAATAGTATGTGTGTCTGTTTGTCTATTAAGATATGACACCAATCATTAAATTTAAGTATAACATAGTTGAAATGTAATTGCAAAAAAGAAACTTCAGTTCTATGTATATTAAGAGATATGTGTAATCATATTACATTCAAGGAATAAGCGTGATAAAAGAGGTAAGAAGTCATCAAACTTCTCATTAATACATAGTTCAACAAATTCTTGAATGACATCATCTGTTTCTTTTAAATAATTGATCACGTCTTGAGGTTTACTAGAAACTTTTTGGAACTCTTTTCGTAATCTCCACCATTCTGTCCCATTTCTGAAATTTGTAATACTATATTAAAGTAAATTAATTTAATAGAAAGTTGTATACGCATCATATTAATACTATGCGCAATATCTATTTCTTCAATATCTATCTAAACTATGTACTATATAAAAATATTTATAAAAACTAGTTTTTAACAATAAGTAGTCAAGGAATCAAGTAGTCAAGTGCACAAAATTTTACAAGATTAATTTCTTCATGATTTAACTTGTTTCTATTTAAACATTTTAAAAAATTATTAATGCTATATCCGAAAATTACAAATTTTTTATAGGGTTTCACACTAAAATTAGGTTACTAAAAACTTAATATAATAACAACATCTGTAAGAATTGGCAAGTGCTTTTCTAATATAACTTTTTATAACGTGTATTTATTACGTTTTAATCAATCCAACTCGGTTAGAATTATATTCAATATTTGATATCCAAAAATTTGACTATAGTGCAATATATTAACAAAATACCTATGTACTACATATGTATATGCACTATATATAAAAATATGCTGAATCATTAAATACACATATAGATTTTATATACTTAGTACGTATAGATGTTTATCTCTTTCATATCTGATATAGATATTCTAATTAGATATACATATTCTTAAAAGGCAACAATAAAACATTATAAAAGGTTATGTGTGCCTTTTAATAACATGCATATGTACATGTTTCTTCTAATTACAAAAAAAAAGAAGATATACGTGTAGTAAAATATAAAACTGTATAAAAAATTATCGTCACAAATTGCGTAATCTATACAGTATGTTATGTTAAAAAAGATAAAGATTGTATGTACAATATTTTGTTACGAAAAGATTAAGAAAATATATATACATATAAGTATATAATAAAAATCTTGCAAAACAATATGTTATGAATTTACATTTTGATTTGAATTACTATTTGTTGGTCTAACATCAAATAGAAAAGCTTTTAATGCTCCTGTGTTTGTTATTAACTTACTAGTAATTAAATAATATAACTAGTTAACAATATAAATTACTACAATAAATTTACTTGATATTAATTGGAAACATTTATAGTCTAACATCAGGTATATAAAGTTAGCTATAAAGCTATATAAAATTTCTACAAAAATTATAGTAAATTATTGTAAACCGTAAAAATATGTGTATTACGTGGGTAATAAACCTCCAGTTTTGTATACATCAGTGCGATCTTTTCGATATTTCAAAAGTGCTAAATGACTTCTCCTTTCTGGATGCAAACCTGATTCCGCTTTGAAAATTTCTGCTATATCTTCCGGCCTATAAACCAATACGACATTTACATTAGGTACTATTTCTTCGCGTACTAGCGGCCCAAACTGTTCCAATTTTCTTTTTCCGCTTTCATATAAATTTGTAAAACTATATTCACCTGTTAAATATTAACAAATTTAAATAAAACAGTATTAATATAATCAGGTTGTAATATTAGACAGTCGCGAAAAAGAAATTTTTATATAAAAGAGATCGCTTTTTCTAATTTTTTAAAAACTACTATGTGTCATACTTGAAAATATACAAATACATATTTATTTAATGTAATAAAAAATTCATTTACACAATGATTATAATCAGATATGGTAGTATGTATAGTAAATACGTATAATTTCCTTTTATAATTATATCATAAATACTACATCAAGATGTTTCTATTTGTTTGAATTATTTGATTGAATTATTAATTGATGTTGAGATGTACATGTATAGTAATTTTTAAATTGTGTTTGATTTTCTTACCAATAAATGGTAGATATTTGTAAAGTGTTCCAATAACTGGTAAAGATTTTGGTCCAGGAATATTATTGAAAGCTTTTGGTTGATGATCATTCATTTCGATGTTACATTTTGCAAAATTAGTAGAGTAAAACTTAATATAATATAGCTTCTTTTTTGTCATATATGGACTATACTTCTGCAACCATGTGTACATTGCACTTATACAATAATGTAAAAAATGGATTGAAGTAAGTATCACAATTTTCTAATGGAAAAGATTTAACAAGAATTCAGGAGTAAAGTGACCACATCGGACTGATTTTGAAGACTATGTGTCTGCACCTTTTGGTGCCTGTTCGTGCCCACGAATGTGTCGTTCCTTTCTTATTGTATCATCTCTTTCTAACTTTGCATCATCGTTCTCTGTCCAGTTTACACATAGAATTTCAATGTGTTGCGTACCATCGCCTGAATTCGATGTGTCGGCGATAAAACGTTTTGTTAATGGGTTATCATTTATATGTTATATGTATGTATGTGATAAATGTGATAAGATAAAATAGTATAACAAAATAATATATAATAAATTATTAACAAAAGCATTTTTAATATCTAATATTTGAAATAGAAAATGAAGTACTAATGACCAAGAAGTTTAATTTATTGCTGATTATACACATACCATACCTACAACATATTAATTACTTCAAAGCTGTGATATAAAATTTCTATGTACTTGATAATATTGCATCCACTTATATCATTATATTAGTCTCCGATAATTGTAGTAGCATGAAGTAAATTATAATAATATCAGAATTATACAGAGGAAGATATTGTGTAGTACATATGTATTACACTCATTTTAAAAGTTAGCGATATATTCCTTTTATTAGATAAGGATGATATCTTTATCACAGCGAAATGAGAAAATATTATAAAATCTATAGTATCATTTTGTATGGAACTACGATCTATGATTATGAATTTTGAATTTCATTTAAAACGCTTTTTGATAAAACCAATATGTAACGAGCTATTTTAGATAGTAATTCTTATTCACTCACCCTGTATGGCAAATAAAAGATTCATGTAATGAATAAAATATACGTATTATTCATGCAGTTTCTTTAAACTTTTATCGATCTTTTTGCTTATGTTTAGCATTCGTTTCGTATTTAGAATTCCTCGACCCAATTTGAAATCATACATGATAAAATGAACTTTATCTGTATAAGGTGTATACAATTTTATGTTAGTATGTCACGACTATCACAATGGTATACCATATCATCGAATCGATGGAGATGTATTTAAAAAAAAGCTACCGTAGCATTGTATAAACTATGAAACTTACCGTTTGTCTTTCGAACTAAAAGGAAGATATGTCCTTAATCATCGAGTCGTTAACCGAAACTGAGAGCACCTTTCCGCTATATATGCATATATATGATTGATCAATTCAATAAATCCTAGTGGCAAGAAACAGCAAATCGGGAATCGGTATTCAAACTCTAACGGTTACTTACTTTAGTCGCTTTGTTTGGTATTATAAGTATAAAATTAAATTAATAAAATTATGCAATGATTAAGATTGTACTTTGGTTAAATATTTCATCAACTAATCATGAAAGACTTTCCAATAAATGAAATGAGATAAATAAAAGTCAATCTTTTTAATATACTTTTCTGGTTTCTTATTTTTATCTCATTTTGTTTCACAGACTTGTATATTGAAATTACTTCTACCTTTCACTGAACACTTAATAAATATATGTATTGTATAATATGCAATAGAATGTATGCCGTATACGTAATTATATACAAATTTGATTGGTATATCTATTATTCAAGTATTCTATTAATTATCTGAAGAATATATTTCTTCTGTTACTTTAATATGAAATTGGTATTTTACATTGATATTTTACATTACATACAGACTGCTAAGTTATACATTGAGGACTAGATACGTATTTGGGAACAATCAAATAGCGAAGATAACATTGGATGAACAAGGATGAGCAAGACCTTTAGCTAATATAATAAACACATACTGATGAGTTATTGAATTTGAAACAAATACGACAACATTTTAGAAACATATGATAAAGGCAATAGAAACGATAATAATAAAATAAAACCTAATAAAGGCCAATGCTCGAAAAATTGTATTTTATATGCAGAATTGTAAAAATTGGTAATAAAATTAATAAACATTCTGTGTAAAACTATAATTTTATGTAAAAGAAATATCAAATAACAATGAAAAAAATATTTATTTATATATTTACATTTTGTATACTTAGTACTATGTAGTACAGCACAAAGGCGTCTGTTCTAGACGTTGTTTAAAGGTTCTCGCTCTTAGACATCTTTATGACATCTGGTACTGGTAATATCTCACAAATGTATCAACATATTTTTTGAACGTCTTATGTATAAATCAAGATGTCCTTAAGGCACCTTATTTACTTACGTTGTACTTTGGTCGTGAACAGGCATTCCCAAAACGATAATAAGAGATCTTTAAGACGTTTTGCATAAAATGTAAGATACTTTAAATAAACATAAAGTTCGAAGATCTCTCGTACTCCAAAGGTTAGATATTAACAATTTCAAATAAAAAGCTTGTGACTAACCATCGAAACAAGATAAGTGATAGAAGCGCTAAAAGTATGAGAGCATTACAAAAGTAGCAAGAATTACATAATACAATTGCAATTGTATATTGTAGTATGAATTGGAACAAGGACTTCAATGTTTTTATGGCATATAATAATAAAATTTATCTTTTGTCATACGTTACTTGCATAATTCTCCCTGTAATATTAATATATAGATGTTCTGCTATCTAAAAATTTTCTTACTGTAATCAACATAACATCAACATAACACGGCAACAACATGCTTGTCCAATAATGAAAACATTGCAGATTCAGTTTTATAATATGTTTGTTATGTATAAAATTCCGTAAATTAATGAAAATGAGTCTAAACACAAGAAGATAACGATTTTTCTTTTTAAGTAAATATTGATTTTATAAATTTTATTTCCTTTTAATGACAACTAATAAGATACAATTTTCCGATAGGTTTGTTACGACAGCGTCTTCGCGTACATTTCATTTATCTTTAAACCGAAATCTATTAATCAGTTAACGAAGATTTAAAGAAAACACAACTGTTGAAGATTTTTGAACTTCTCTTGTTAATCCACTTTGCGAAAGGAAATGAGTACTTTAATGATAATAATTTAAAAATTGGGAATCAACTATTGTCAAACGATAACAAGTACAAGAAACGAGAGAAATTAATAAAATGGGTAATATTTAATAATTTAATTTTTAATAAATAATTTAATTTAATAAATAATTTTGACAATGGATGTTCATATAAATACATAATTCAATATAATGCAAATAGAGAAATTATACCTAAATAGAAATTTATTACGTGATTAGAGAATTATTGTTTATTTTGTGTCTTCTACATATTACATATGACTTTCTTACTTATATTTAAGAACATATCTAAGAAGGTTTATCCATATTGTATGATATATTTATCTTATAAAATTGAGTTAGTTTATCAGTAAACTCTCGCACAATAACTGCAACGCGTGGATAATATGCAGTTAATGTGGTCAACTTTATGTATATTACATCAAGTTGCATGTTCAGAATTTTTAATTGTTTGCTAGTTTAGTGTCTCGAATTTTAAATAGTTTAGTTTGCTTAAATGTATTGCATTATCTGTAACCTGAATTGGAAATCGAATAAGAAACAGACATACTAAGATATCGAAAAATTTAACAAGTAGGCAATGGTTGTATTTTACAGAAAATTGACAATTCAAATTTGGATAAAATGTTGGTAATTTATTGTAACGTAAACTATGATATATCAGATTGACTGTAAAAGTAAATCTATGAATTTATGAAATCTATGAAAAAAAAATCTATGTATGTACATTATTAAATAATGTATCATAGATGATACTGCTATATGTATATTATTATTACATGTATAGACAAAACTTATGTCATATGTGTTGTTAGTATATTATGCATATTTTTATACATACCTATTTGCGTATTTTAAATTGTTTTTAGATATTTAATGTGTAGAAATATCTATAATCTGTTTATCAATCAATGATTGTTTTAGGACGTTTAACTATATCGTCATTCTGATAACGATATCAATAATTTTGCAGAGTTTATTTGCTATATAATCACTATTGCGTACCCCACTCCTTTTATATGGAAGTACGGTATACCCGCTCAATGTGATGACGAAGTGAGTGGAATTGAAAGGTAGAAAGCATCGTTATACTTCAGAAGGCGGATCGAAGTTCTGGATAAATAGATTCTTTTATTGTATGTTATTGCAATTAGTAAGAGCAAATTGTTTTAAATATGAGGTTTTTTAGTAACTATTGTAACAACGATGTTCGTTTGATGGGAAAAACTGTAATTATAACAGGTGCAAATTGTGGAATTGGGAAAGAAACAGCTAGGGACATATATAGAAGAGGTAAGAATATTTACACTATTTATGTTATTGACATATATAATTCATTCATATAGTTATGAGATAATTTTTAAAATATTACATTTATAATTTTATATATTTTACATAGTTAATGATGTTGTACTTCTAACACAATTAGTACATTATATATGTTATATTTGCATTTAGTACCTTATATTATATATATATTGTGTATATATATATATTATATATATATTTACTTATTTATGTCATGAATTTACTACGTTACACATATTAATATTCCACTTTAGTTATGAAGAGTTTAAAAATTTATTAATGCCAAATATTGTCATAAGTAGATCATATATTAAATGTATTCATGTACTTAGTGACATAAGTATTACATTGTAACATTTAAATTAAACAAAATATATTACATACAAGTTATTACTGTTACTAATATTATCAATATAAGTATGAATGTGATAACAGGTTCTAAAATAAATTCTCAGTGTTATGAATAAATTGCAGATGTTTATACAAATTTATATTTTTATGAACATCATTAAAGATATAAAATTTAGTCTCCGGAAGATTTTTTGTGTCCACTGAATATCATAAGAAAAACTATCCTTGGAATATTTTATATATTTTTATACATTATGAGCAATTTTTGCATTTGCATTTTCAAATATTTTTACCTATAAATCTACAAAATAATAATTCTATCAATGTATAATTTTGTTTATTACAGACATTTAATTATTGAGAAATTTCAAGGGAAAATATCAATTATAATTTATTATACGATAATATCTAATTATTCATTTTTGCAGTTAATATATTTCTAATAATACCGTCTATTACAATGTTACATGAACAAGTAAGAAACTCATGTACATTTATGCATATGTATGTGTATAGGACAAGGTTTTTATATGATCATGATATAGAGCTTTATAAATTCAGACAGTACATATATATATATATATATATATATATATGTATATATACACATATTTACATATATAAATATTTACATATATAAATATACATATATTTATATATACATATATGTTTATTTAACTGTGATGTTGTACTTAAGAAATGGAACTTGATTTCTATTTGGTATCAATTTCTCTTCTATTTTTATTCTATATGTGCTTCTAAGCTATTCCACTACTTCATCTACCTACCAGGTATTGAATCCTTCCCATATTCTTTTCACATATCTTGCACATCCTTTCTTCTTCTTTTCTCCAATATCTATTTTCCATATTCTTTTCCATAATACCTCATTTTGCCCTAGATTTGCACCTTGTCATAAGACTGGTTTTCTCTTATATCTCTTTCCATTAAGTACTGTGGCATATTTGTCTTATAAGACAAATTTCACTATTTATTTTAATAGATTCTTATCCTCTTCTTTATCTTTCATACTATTTTGATTTAACTGTACTTATTCCTATATAATATGTGTAATAAAATGTATATAAATCTTTATATAACCTACATTACCTGAGTAAGTTTTAATATATTATATATATTTTGTGAAGGTTATAAATTATTTTTGTAACACACAATATAAAATGCATATATGTTCTATATGTTCTTTGCAGTAAGTTACATAGGTAAATATATAAAAAATTGGATTATATTACATATTAGGAAATATTTTTGACACCACATTTTAGGTGAAAACACATATAAAACTATAAGATTGCACAAAAAGTTAATAATTTCGCATTCCCTAAAATGTAGTTTAACCAAAAATTAAATTATTATGCTTTGTACTTTGCATGCACATATTATTTAAATATTTAATTTCTTCATTACTATTAATCTTAACAGTGAGAAATAAGTGTCAATATCGAAAGTGGTATATAAATTTTCTCATAAATTATTATTTTATAATTTTGATATAATACCATTATTGGATTGATGTGTAATAAGTTTTAGGTTTCAGACTTCCGTTGAACAATTATATTATTTTACATCGAATACCCATCGAATATGAGAGATACTAAGACTAGATATTTTAGTAATTTATAAAATTGACGTACAAAATTTAGCTTGTTTCGTTATTAAATTTGCTACTGTTATGCAAAAGAGCTTATTAGCACTACAGTATTTTATAACCTTTAACCAATAGCAATAAAGTGTAACTAGTAAAATTTCACTAATAGTACATACATACATACATATATGTATATGCTCCTTTATTAATATATTATTTATTATATATTATTAGTATTATATCGTTTAGAATATAATTAGAAGCATATTTATTCAAAGTAGTCAATTAAAGATTACTTTTTGCATTGTTAAATCAATTTGTCACACCAAGCTTATTCAAGCTTGGATTATTATAGTATTACTTTGCTTATGATTACTAATGTCATATTTTTTAAAAACTTGAAGATAAAAGAATGAAATATTTATGTGAAAGAATATTTTTTGTTTTTTTTTTTTAATTATAATCTATTGTGATGTACTTTACTTTACGATAATCTACTTTATTATAATTACTCCAAAATTAGAAACGATATTGTTGAATAAATAAATATTATATTATCGAAGGCTGAATGAATTTATATTATAAGTATTTATACATAACTATTTGTTTTAAGTTTATTATATTTATATACTATATTTGTGTTATTTTAAGTTTAAAAACATTCCTAGGAATTGGAACATTCAGCGATCATGACAAATTTTATGTTATTAGATTGGTCTTGTTGAGTGTATTATGAATTTGTGTATGATTTGTTGTAGAAATTTGTTTTTTCTTTAAAAATTTCCTGTAGTTTCAATAAAAAACATAAGGTTAAGTGTATTGTGACACATTTATGGGTGGAAACATATGACTGTAATTACTACATTCATTCTTCATAAATATATATGTATGGACAGTTTGATTAATACATTATTATTATTAATACTATTATTAATATCGCGTGAAATTTCCTTGGAATATACCTGAATTTAATATATAATTGCTCACAAAAGAGATTCAGACACTATATAATTTTGATTTCTAAGTTCTATAATTTCAATAAATGTATAAGGATCAATAGAAGTGTATTATATTATGTTACAGTATTTTCGGTAAAAGTTTATACATATTTACACATTTTACATAAATATTTATACATTAAAAGAACAATTTTCAAGAAAATACTTTTAATATGGGGATTTATGAGACTTTTAAGCTGTTCCAGAATAACGATCCAAAGCATAAGGTATGGATTGTACAAGAATCTTTTCTTTGTAATTGTACACATGTTTTACATGTTCCTGATCTTAAATCCTACGAAACATGTATCGGAGGAATTAGATTGCAGAATTAACAGAATGTTAGAAATGTCAATAGAACAATGAAAAAAAACGTTTGAAAGAAGAATGGAAACAAGTCATTGTTGATTATTTAAATAAACTTATTTCCATTGTGCCAAAATGTTTACATCATGTCATCAAACATATGGATTATCCAACTTAATATCAAATTTTAAATATGAATAGTCATTATTAGTTTTAATTTTATGTGTATAATTTAGTTGTTGTTTAGTTTTATGTGCATAATTAGCATTAGTGTCCAAAACTTTTTATGATATAAGGATTCATTCTTTCTCAATGTTTTTTTTTAATATTTAGATGACAATAAATAATAACTCAAAAGATTTCTTTTGTTGTTGTCTATATAGTGCAGTTTAACGTAATGTAATACATTTTTGTTGGTCCTTGTAGATTTACTGAAAATATAGAGCTCAGAAATTAAAGTTGTATAGTGTTTAAATCTTCTTGTTACCTACTGTATGTACAATTTCAAATACAGTCAAATATTTAGTTTATCGTTTCTTACATCTAGTATAGACTCATTATTTATAATCATTATATATTAACGTAACTAAGGTATTGTTATATTGTAATCAATATGAAATTTTAGAAATATTCTTAATGTTACTAAGGCAAAGTACATGATTCAATAAAATTATTATTACTTAGCAACAAAAAGAGTAATAAGAACAAGAGTTCTTACCAATTACCTATGCGTAACTATTTTAAGTTATATATTTTTATGCACAATTAAATTTTTGCAAATTCAGAGGCACTGCTACTGTTAAATTGTTTTTATTAATGGCGATGTTTTCTGTGAACCTTATAACTAAATTTTTTATTCTATAAAAAGAGTGCTTATTGACTAAAATGTTATATATTATACATACAGTATACTTACACTTAACCGGCTGCTGTAGGATTGGACTCCTGGCCGGTTAATCAGACATGTTTCAGTTATTATTTCTAGGTAGTTACAGAACAAAGATTAACGAATAACTATATCAATAACTTCTACTGTACATTACTAGTATATACATATAAACAATATTTATAAAATATTACTTTTTTTTACAAAGTAATTGGTAATCTTTTTCTGCTTTTTTGGTTTAATCTCGTCTATTAATCCGATATCGCGCCACTTTTTAAAAAATAAGATATCAAATGCAGATGAATTTTCTTGCTGCTCAATATATCTCATCGCAGTTTCAAGTGCAACTTTTCCTCTTACATGACTCACTCCTTCATTCTTATCTGCACTCAAAACCTCTGAATTATTTAATTCCACACTTTCCATCAATTCTGCTTCTGTAATTGCCTGTAATAATTTTGTTTGTCCCTTTTTTAGTTTATAATTGAAATTATATAAAAATAAATTTGTATCGTCATTTTATGGAAGTTGTTCATATACTAATTCATTCAGCAACAAATTCACTATTTATATGTCGGAGATGTACGCCGAACGTAGCCACGGTCACGGGATGAACGTTTTTACTTAACAGTAGAAGTACCAATATTGAGGGATACACGCTGTATTAACAAACAAGCCCCGGGGCAGGAGCAATGACGGCTCTACACGGGTCTGCCTACTAACGGCGCCTGGAATTTTGTTGATAACCTCGGTCAATACGCAATTGACAAATGTGATCGTGTCAGTCTTTTATTCTTATGATCTCCTTGGAGAGTTTACTCACAACGTCAGGTCAATGAGTCAGTGTTAATTGATATGGGTTTGGGGTTAATAATTAATCGATCCACGCAGATTCGATTTTCTCCAATATATTTTTCCGCCTCGCACAACACGTCTTAACACACAGAGTACACTCGGTCAATTAACACGTGGTCGATTTCTAAGCAAAAGAGCGTCGTTAGAAGTCGTACCAACTTAGCTTGTAGTAACTAGCGATCATACCAACCTAACATCTCTCAACAGTCAGAAGGATACCATGCGTCACAGCTAACGTCATTTTGAGTTTCAAAACATTCAATTGCACAAAGAGTTATCCCGTTGACTGTGGATTCGTTTGAACCTAAGAACATTGTCTTTACTTTAAGAGTGACTAATAAACACGTTAAATTGTTAAACCTTGTTAAATCAACACTTGAACACATAATTGTAAATATAAACCTCATTGAACAACTACGATGGCTTGTCCTAATGAAGATACGCAACGCGCCCCTAAAACTAGCGCCAACCCGACAAACCCGACATATACATTTTCTACGTTTAATTATAAAAACAATAACTTTTTTTAAAGGAACGGTTATTTTGACTGGGCACGGTAGAAATAGGTATACAAGAAGTATCGGTAGGTTTAGTGTTAATATCAGGTGATAAATAGAAAGACAAGAATGCCTTCTGATAAGAGGATTGTAAGTTAATGTGCGATTCTTCTTTACATTATAGAGAACGTGTATAGCAATTACGGATATGATATAGCTTATAATACGTTTTCAAATATACAACTGTTTTAATCATAACTTATTTGTAGTTTGTATTATACATTACATACACGTATTACATATTTATATTAACAAACATAATAAGATACTTTTTATTTTTTAGGTGCTCGAGTGATTTTAGCTTGTCGTGACATTAATAAAGCAACAGAAGCAGTGAATGACATAAAAGAAACTACGTCAAGGTATTTGAAAATTATTTTTTATTTAAAAAATGAACTTGAAATATACTTCTTGAAAAAATATTTCCTTTTAAATTAGAGAAAAGCGATATATTTTATGCTTATCTCATTATTGTTTAAATGGAAATCTAAATTCTAATAAATTGTAGTGGTTCATAAATACACGTATTTAAAATTAATCGATAATTTAATTACTTAGTTGTTTTGATAAAATATTGTATATTTCTCTTGTCGTTTAACGTTTTACCTTGTAACTCCATTTTTCGAAAACCAAATTTCATTAAAATTTTATAAATATTAAAAAGAACATTTATATATCGCTATATTCATAGTTGAAGAGATAAGTTAGAATAATTATTCTAATTTGAAACAGAAATAGATTATATACTAATTTTAAAACCAACCATACACTAACAAAGAATTATATCTTCGTATACATGGTGTCTCAATCATCGAATAGGATCGTAACCTCGAAATGATATAAAGGTCGTAAAAAAAAGAGAATTCCGGTAGTGGAACTTGCCATACCGCGGTATCTCTAGCAAAAGTATGTATTTCTTAATAATATAATATTTCTAAAAATATTAATTCGGAATACGTTTTGATAATTATCTACAAATGGACATATTTCATCAATTTCAGTGATCTTCAGAATTGATCTTGTTAAGATCAATGTTTTGAGTAGTTTAAAACTTAAATATACTGTATAAATATCGCTCAACCTTCGTTTCATAGATGTGTATCCGTGTTATTAATCTTTTTTATATTAAACTTTATATTAAACTTTTTTTATATTAAACTTTATTTATTTAAATGGAAGTAAAAAAATTGACACTGTTTCAATATTTAAAGATTTTATTTTTGCTCTTTACCTGAAACCAATGACGCATTTCAAGCAAGCTATATTTCAAATGTTTCGAAGCTACGGTGAGAAGGCACATGCTCGTCATTACCTTCATTTGCCATTTCAGCCTGTGTAAAATTTAGAACTATTGTCTTTATCGTACTGAAGTCATTCTATTATATCATTTTTGCTACAATCACCACGTTTCGGTGTTCTACGCAATGTAACGACAGGTTCTTCAGCATCCTTCCCTATTGCTCTTTCTTGTTCGCTAATTTATTTAGTTTGTTCAGAACAAGAAGCGTTAAGAGTCGTCCTATTTTTGGCAGGCTTCGGATCAAAGAACGCTGTCATCGTTTTACCTCATTTCTTATGTGACTGTTTCGCCCGTCGCGCTTCCTTTGTTTTTGTAATACCTGAGAGCAGACCACCTAAGTCCGGCAATTTTGGGCTCTGTTGGCGCCGGTGCCTTGGTCCATAAATCTCGGCATTTTCACGGTTAAGGTCCTTCAGACCAAACAAGCATCTTTTAGCAACTATGACAGAAATAATACAGGAAGCAGCGTGGGCAACCACCACCCATGAATCAGATAGCAGGCAATCAAAAATTATTCCACAGGACATCCTAGATAAAATCAGGGAAAAAAGAAAAGCGAGAGCGAAATGACAAAAACAGAGAACATAAGAAAACAAGAAAAATCCAAATAAACTTACAAAGGAATTAAAGAATAAAATAAGGGAACATCATAATAACGAATTCTCAAACTTTATTGAATCACTATCCGCGCATGAGAATACCAACTACTCCCTATGGAAAGTCACTAACAAAGTTAAGAAAACAATAAAATCAATCCCAGCAATGAGAAAAATGGACAACACATGGGCCAGAAGCAACGAAGAGCAGGCAGAAGAATTTTCGAAGCACCTACGAAATATATTTTCACCGTACGAAATTAATAACAGCATCCCCAGATGGCAAACAAATGAAGAAGTGGAAAATGTCAGCAACACAACTGATAAACGCTGCACCATACTCAGCACAACAGCGTAAGAAGTTACAAACTTAATTAAGGCAACAAAAACAAGTAAAGCACCAGGATTCGACATGATCAATGAAAAAATCTTAAAATACCTTCCCCCAAAGACAATAAGACTAACAACGATAATATTCAACGCAATTCTAAGAATACAGTACTTTCCTGCAGTATGGAAAATAGCACAGATCGTAATGTTACCCAAATCAAACAAAAACCCACATCTAACGGCATCCTACAGGCCAATATCATTACTACCTGCGTTTTCCAAATTACTAGAAAAAATAATATATGTAGGAATGTTATATTATAAGTTAACAGAAAAAACAGTATGATAAACACAATATCGTTGCACTCTCACAAAATCGAATATAATATCGCGTTTCGCGAATTCGTTTCTCACTAATTCTACGTCACAACAACACGACGAACTTCTCTCGACCACGATAAATTCAACTCTGACAGCACTTTCCACACTCATTTTTCCCTTAACAAACCTTGGTAACGCTCACAACACTCCTTGGCAATATTAACATATCTTGACAACGTTTATAAACAATCACCCCTCACGCCATGTCCTTCCCTGACGTCACACCATCCCAAATATATAACCGCCTAAAACCAACAATAGAGAAAGAAAAACTAATACCGGATCACCAATTTGGATTCAGGAATAAACACTCCACAATAGAACAAATGCACAGACTCGTCAATGAAATCTTACAGGCGCTGGAAACAAAACAATATTGCACGGCACTCTTTATGGACATCGAAAAAGCATTTGACAAAGTTAACCATGAAAAACTTCTTCAAACATTCAAAAAGCAATTTCCAGAACAAATCTACAAACTATTTACAAATCTACAAATCTTACTTAAACAATAGAACCTTTGTAGTAAAAATAAATGATGCATATTCTGAAATTAAGGATATCAAGGTAGGAGTACCGCAAGGAAGTGTCCTAGGACTAATATTATACACACTATATACGGCAGACATACCAACAATTGTCAACAGCAAAATACTAACGTTCGCGAACGATATGGCCATACTAGTGAAGCACGCAAATCTAGAAACGGCAGCCGCAATACTACAAGAACACATTACAAAAATAGAAAAGTGGCTGCAAAACAAACAAATAAAAGCGAACACCAGTAAGTGCAATTACACAACATTTACATTTAGAAAAGGAAAAACACCAGATATTCAAGTGAATGGCGCCCGCATAGTACAAACAAAGCAAGTCAAATATCTAGGAATACATTTAGACACACACCTTACATGGAAGCATCACATAAAATCAATAATAAACAGGATACGTGAAAAGAGGAAGCAGATGTACTGGTTAACCAATAGAAAATCCAAATTAAGCATAATGAATAAACTAAATATATACAAAACAATAATCAAACCAATCTGGACATACTATGGAGTTCCACTATGGAGGACGGCAGCAATGAGTCACATAAATAAAATAGAAACAGAGCAAGCAAAAATTTTAAGGACAATAGTTAACGCTCCATGGTACGTCAGAAATGAAGACTTACGAAAAGATTTAAAAATTCCAACAGTCAAAGAGGAAATCGCTAGATATGCAAAAAAGTATAAAGAAAGACTTGTAATACACCCAAACCATTTCAGCTGGTTGCTGAAACGAATAAAACCATAATAGAAAGAAGACTGAATAAGAAGCATCTCGCAGACCTCACAATAGAAATAAAATAAACAACTTGGAAGATGGAACCCCACTGGGGGTAACCATCCACATGTTATATTATTATACCACTAATGTCTTACTGGACAAATTGTAAAATTTAAATAAATAAATAAAAAAAACTTGGTGAGTCTCTTATAGCTTACAACTTAAAATGATTTCATATACAAATTAATATAAATTATACAAATTAACGTATGAAACTATTATATTTTAATATTTTATATATCCTTACATCTGAAAGAAGGACATTCGTTAAATATTAAGCTCTGTATTGTCGCTTTGTATGGTATTTTATAAAACAATCGTCAAGATGTATTTTCGGCTTGTCGGGGCAAGTATTGCAGTCATATGTTGTTTAATATCTTTCACTGGGATTGTTTCGTTGAAAACAAACCTTGCAATTCTTCTTAACTCTTGTTGGAATAACACGTAGCTTTCCATTCAATCGGATTTCATCGGAATTAGAGTTATATGAAACAGTTATATGAAACATAGGATTCTGTTAAAAATACATTATTTCTGTATGAGGCGATATGTTATTCAAAACTATTTAATATTGTTTCACACTATCTTTTCTATGTTTTATAAATGTATATATGTTAGACCGAAGCCATTTTTTATGGCTTACTGTTTCACAAGAGGCACTAAGTTTGAACTTGGATAATAATTTTTAAAAGACAAATTCACAGTTCGTTTTAAGATTGTTTATCATTGTATCTATCTATTGGAAACATTTTCTGAGTCACTATTTTATTCCATTCCATAAACACTGTTATATTGGATTCGTTAATTTGATTATATTGATTTATTGAAGCTATTACACCGTTTAAAAATTCATAGCGGAATTCGAGAAGAATTCAATTTTCTTTTGTATGTATTGTTGTATTTACTGTTCAATGTACTTTATAAGATTTACGGTACATAAAATTTCAGTGCCGGTGAGAAAAACCCTGAAGATAAACCAGGACAGTTAGTAATTTGTCAGTTGGATCTCAGTAGTTTAACAAGCGTTAAGAACTGTGCACAGCACCTTTTAAAAACTGAACCGGCCATCCACATATTAATTAATAATGCAGGAGTATTCTTGCATCCATTTGAAAAAACTGAAAATGGTTTCGAGACTCATATTCAAGTGAATCATTTGGCACATTTTCTTTTAACACTTCTACTGTTACCAAGAATAATAGAATCTGGACCAGGTTGTAGAATAATTAACGTTTCATCAGCTGCACATTTGGGTAAGTAGCAATAATAATAACTGTATATGATTAGTTGAAAGCTAGAGAGAGAGAGAGAGACTAAAATTTTTGTAATAATTACATCTTTTAATTTTATTAAAATTATTCTTGATACATCTTATTATGAACTCGTTTTTTCGACCTTGTCATATTAGACTACACCAACGACTCCGTGCTGGTGGTTTTACATCTTACTCGTATTAAACCAAGTGCTGGCACGTATTCACGAGTCATAGTTAAATAAATTAAATAAAACATTTATTTGCCATCAATTAGTTTAATATGTTACGTTTATTCAGTCATTTAAAGTGGGTTCGTCGTTAGTGATTTTAGCCACGTGTCTCAAGCATGAAGTTCAGGTTCAGGTATTTACCCATTGCTGTTAGCTCGGTACGTAGTTGTATATCACTGATTAAACAGTGCTGATAATATCTCTAATTGATTCATGGTAAGTCATCACTTGTAAATTTGTTGAAATTACTAAGATTTCTCTTCGATTTCCTCGTCAGTATCGTGAAAATAATAGACTTATTGTTACATGTTGGCAACCTAAACTAACCGAGTGGACTTCTTCTGTATCAAACTTCGTCGGTCTGCGCATGCTTTTGGAGTTTATATAAACATTTCCTAAAGTAAAGTTGTGCTTGATAATAAAATTGTTAAAATGAATCGTTTGTAGCATCATCTGGATCGATTCGTCATGTGAGGATATTCTGTCACGTGTTTGTCAGAGGTTATTGGTGGAGATGATTCAAACGTCTGACCATCACATGCTGGCTCTGTAGCCAGCCGATGGTGTAGATAATAATTGTCTCTATGCAATTGTGATTATATCACGTGTCTCTTTTAGCGTTCGTATGATAATAAGTATCATAGTCCATGCCGCATGTATTACACATGGTTATCTATTCGATAGTCTCCTATAACATAATTAAATGGTACGGAACTCACTGTGTACGGAACACTCTTTTCGCAATAATGTTAATAGTTGGATATATTGTTGCATGTTGGGATGATGCTAGGATCTCATTGGTTGATCCAAGTAACGTTTCAAATTCAGGAAGACCGATTAAAGCATCATTTTTTCGATTGTTAAAGTCAGGAAATAGGATAAAGCACCGATTCTCAGAAAAATTGAAAAGCAAAGAATTAGCTGTTTTTTAGTTGTTTTATGCTATGGCTGTCAATTCCTGCGTTATCATTTAGGGGTTGACTCTATTACCTGTGCTTCGACATAGATAGGAGTTGATTTAGCAGCTTTAGTTGTTGCTGGGATTTGTGGTTCCATAGTCATTTCTTCTGAGAGCGAACTAATGGAATTGTTGAAATGAGTTTTGTATCGCAAAGAAGCGTATGAAATTTCGAAATGCGAAAATAATATAAAAACGCAGGTATAATATAATATTATCGAATTTTTATGCAGGAAAACCATTTATTATTTAATATAATTCACTCGACTTAACTCCATCATTCAAACTAATTCAATAAATTAATATAAAATATGTAAATTATTTATTTATTGCTGTATACCATTATATTAAAAGTAAATTCATTGTGGTTCTTCCCATATTTTATATTTTTATTACGATTGATGAAATATTTGCAATTGTATGTTCATATGATATTTTCGTTTCATTTTTAGCTATAAAACACATAGAAAAGGTTTGTACAAAGACTTGCACAGTTATCTATATTGAAGGAGTGAGATATTATATTAAAGTCTGTCTTGTTGTTACTTCTAATAGTATTTAACTTAAAATATGAAACTTATTAATTTATATAAGTTATTCCTATACATACTACATCATATATCATGTTACAGGTGGTAATATACATTTTGAGGATTTAAATTTGGAACGTTCTTACTCACCTGTTAGAGCTTATTGTCAAAGTAAGCTGGCCAATATCTTATTTACTAAAGAATTGAATAAACAGTTAATCAGTAAGTAGCAGAATTATACTTTCAAAAAATTATACGGTGTAGTAATTTTAATTATTTCCGCTCTAAACGAACTGGTTCAATTGTTTTTAAAATAAATATTTCATGTGTAATTGAGAAGCGAAGAAGGAGAACATTTGTATATACGTTACTATGTTTGTAAAGGCATAGAGATAATAATAATTAGTAAAGGTATATGTAGAATGTACAGAATGTAAAAAGTTACATATTTGTTATGCTTTTGGCAGATGATTCAACACCTTCGGATCGGTGGAAAGTTACAAAGTAAAGTGTAGCCGCAAAATTGACCTAGACCTTCAATTCCAAGGTCAACATTTTTTCATTGTAATTACGATAGTGGTCACACCTCAAATTAATTTAAATGTTCGACTTTCGCTAAATTATGTACTTGCATTCCCGATTCTTTCCCTGCCAAGTTTGCCCTATTATCATTTTACAGCCACATCGCTCGCGGTTGCGTTGCGTTACGTGAGTGACACAGCGTAGGTTGTAGGTCGCAGTTTGAAGATTAATCATAGTCTGTAACTCAGTCATACGTATGCTCGAATGTATTTCAGTGGTAAGATTTGCACGACACTTTCTTTTAACGAAATAAATAATAAATCATTTGATATAAATTAAATTCTTTCAACAAAATTATTTAAAAAATTAATAAAATGAATTTGAATAAAAGCACAAAACTATTAGTTAGGAGAGATATCTGTTCATATAATTATTGTGTGTATTGTAAATAATTTCATTTATTCATAAGCTATTAATGTAGGTAATTGCACAAATATTTTAAACGTTCCTAAAATTTTATAGATGTAAAATATAGAATGCAAATAAAAAAATACAGAATACGAAAAAGATACAAAATGCGAATGAAATGTAGAATATTGATAAAGTATAGAAAATGAATAAAATGCAAAATACAAATAAAATATAAAGGCACTTTAACAGTCGATATTATCACTATCATCCGTTTCTTGGAGTTTAAGGATATGAACGAGTTCCTATGGGTTTCTTTCTTTTTTGTACATACTATTCTTGAAAAGTTGTAGCATTTCGTTAGTTTTTGAGTTAGTTGTAATAACAACGTGCTTTGAGATTTCTAAAATCTAATCGAATTCTGTTTAATGCAATAACCATTCTTGGCTTCAATTCGTTCTGACCTCTCGTTTGTATTTCTTTCACTGAAAAAGAAAAAGATCTTCCTATATTTGCACCAGAGTCGGGCAAAGACAAACACAAAATTGCAAATTTGGAAAAGGTTTCGTATTTGTATTTCCGACTGGAACCTTTTAGTTTGTTAATTTTATTTCAAAATTGTGAAACATTAAGTTTCAGATCATTTTGTTCTTCAGTTTGTGAAAATTGGAACGCTTAAACAGTACCACTCATGCAAACACTCTTGTTTATTATCTTTTGTTCGCAATTTATTAAAAATGTAGTTTAATTGAGTTTTATGTCGTGAAATGTCCAAACTAATAGATGGTCTTAAAAATTATGAAGAATTTAAAAAATTGTATTGACATTTTTTTAATTTCGAATGACAATCTTTTAATGATACCGTGGAAGATGCTTTGGTAGAGTGGATACGATTTGTAAATTAAAAATGTGAAATAAAAAAATTCAATTTTAGCCAGATTTTTTTGAATGTGAACCGTTATGCGATTGGTGGGGTTTGGTATAAGGTGGTGGTACAAGATGCCGTGCGCGAATTAAGCTTTTTTGCGGCTCTTCAAATCCTTTTAGATACGACTAACGCACTTATACGCAAAATGTGCAAGTGTTGTACCACATTTGATAAATTTCAGGCCTTCTATACTGTAACCTTTTGACGCTCCGTAACGCTCGCAAAAATTCTCTTTTGGAATGCTCACTCCATTCGCATGATACACAAAGGATTATTGTGTGCGAGTGTTGAACTGCCGGACGAAATAATTTTAGTTATCGAAACCTAGCTGACTCCTGATGTCCAGTGTCCTATTTCTACTTCTCTCTCCATCCGACAGAATCTTTTCGCACCTAGTGAGATTGTCGCTATCTTTGTTCGGAGTCGTTTAAGCTTTAGTGTTATTCCTAAACATCTGAGCATTCTATTTGATGCATGCTTTGTTGAGTTTTGAATGTCCGCATATAATTACTGTGTTGTGTTTATATCTGTATCTTTTTACGCATTTTCAGCAGCTGAAATTCAAGGCATACACGTATATTCTTTACATCCTGGAGTAGTGAAAACAGAATTGTGTCGATATATGGATGCATCGTTTTTCCGAGGTATGACATCAATTGTAAGGTTGATCCAGCCTTTCATGAAAACTGCTGAGCAGGGTGCTCAAACGACTTTATATTGTGCTGTAGACGAAAATGCAGGGAAAGAAAGTGGTCTATATTATGAGTAAGTTAATTAGATATATGGAGGACATTTGCCCTTATAATGTGGTTTCGTATATCTTCACACTCATATTGTCACATATACATATTTTATTTTTTTCATTATTTATTCAATCCTTGCTTTTCGGCTGTAAATGGCTTTCAGCTATTAGCCCAACAATCCTACATAATCTTTACCCAATACGACAATAATATTTTTCTTTAACGCTTTACTACTTACTTCTCTAGTTCTCATTATAACTAACTTAACCTATTTTATCTTACTGTTTTCTTTGGCGCTGTTCCCTGCTCTTACCAGGTGGTAAGAAGAAGGTTCTTCTTTCTTCCCTTTCTCTCAAAATCCTCTTGATTTCCCCCCGCCCGCTGCCGCTTTATCCACAAAGTCTCCTCTACGTACCACCTCACATTTCTGCCTCCGCAGCTCTCCGCCAGATATTCTATCGCCTCTTTCTACTTCCATGCATATTCCACATTCTTATTCTCATTTCCACATCTGAATCTTGCTGTCACGAATAATGAATCTGTCCTTCCTCTTTGTCCTCTCTCTCTCAGATAACGCGACGTGCTTTCTGTCCTTATCTTCTTATATATGGAGTTATACCTTCACCCCTCTGTCTTTTCCTCTTTTTCCATCTCACCCCTTCCCCTCATCTTCTCCCCATTCTGTCCAATTCCCAAAAACATTTCTCCACTAGATCTGATACCTGATATCTGACTGCCCTCTTTAGTACCTTGTCCATGATCTTCTCAATCTTGGTCTCCTCCACTAGGATGTAGTTTGGCGTTCCTCTATCCCAGCATACCCTTAATATATCTTTCCTTTATCCTTCCAATCCCGTTTTTTCGTACTGTATCCAAATTGCGAATCCGCACACTAGCACACTCTCCATTAGATGATTCGAACATCCTCAATCCCCTATCGAATGATTCTTTAAATAGCCTGTCTCTCCAGTATTACGTCTTTTTTATTGCTATCGTCGCCCTGTTATCTCTGTCCGTTTGTGTCTTTACATCTTGCAACTCCTCTTCAATATGACTCTCAAATTCTTACTTCTTTAGCCTCCTTCAACCTTTCTCCTGTTCAGTTTCATTCCTTCTCATATTTTTCCTTTTCCTTCCTCTTCTTTCGAACAACATAGCATCATCTTCGTTTTCCTTGTGCTCATTGCGAGTCCTTTCTTCTCCAGGTACTTTCTCAGTCTTCTGAACACACTTGTCACTCCTTCTAGCCATCGTCGGTATATCATTCACGTAGGTTAATGGCCACATCTTTTCCCTTCTTATATGTACCCCTTTCTCCCCTTTCTTTCTCAAAGCCTCCTCCATGTTCAACAGATATACATTGAATAGCATGGGACTCTACCGCACGCCCCTTGTTGTCTCAAATTTCGGCATTTTTCCCTTTCCTGTCTTCATCATATCGTCGTTTCCTGGTAGATTGCCGTTACTTTTCGCCTCAAATTCCTTTGCACCTTTGCATCCCAACGTCCCCTCCAATCTGCTTCTACCAATCCAATTAAAAGCCACCCTCAAATCTATAAAGTATGCATACAGCCCCCTTCTCGTCCTGCTCTCTTCTCTGTTAATTACACGATGTATCACGTATATCGCGTCCATCGTCTTCGGACGATGTTCCCTCTCCTCTAAGCTTTCTCTCTATCTCTCTCTTCAGCTTTTCATTAAGGATGTTTGCGTATATTTCGTACGCTGTATGAAACATGTACGAGTGTATGTACGCTACTCTGCTTCTTCCGTTCTTTCCTTTTTGTATGTGGGGTAAATTATGTTGGTCCATTCCTTCGGTAACCCTCCCCCTTTCCAGATCCTGTTCAACTTTCTGCAGAATTCTTCTCAAATCTCTCTCGGCATGAGTCTTCAGGCTTCGTTCTCAATTTTGTCTATGGAGTTCGCTGTTGAGTGCCGTAGCGTGCAGACGTGTGTCTAGTGCTCCGTGAAGTTCATAAAACAACACGTGTCGCCCATCCGTCGAAAGTGAACACAGCCAAGTGTTTCCTATCTTTTAGAGAAAAATTCCTACGCTCCTAACCTCTACCCGAATCCTAGCCTCATAGCCTCTCGACTAGTTATTCAACTTGAATTAACTAGCTCGATGATGGCCCAGGAATCACGACCAGCCTCTCCTGAGCAAATCCACAATTGCTCCGCGCTACCTCCTCCGTGGCAAAAGTGTAACAGATCCCCCCGTACTAATGACGCCAAAAACTCTAAAAAGCGAAAAATAGAAGCATCAAAAATAAACACAAACGTCACCCAGAACGAACAGTCAACAAACCAAGTAACCACATACAACAGATACGCCATATTGGAGTCCACAAACGACTCCATGGAAATTGCAGACCCACCAGCAAACCAACACACCCAAAGAAATTCCCCTCCCCCACCAATATTTGTTGATGATGTCATCGACATACAAACGATGATTCAGTCCACAGAGAGAGATATCTCCAAAGAGGATTACAACCTAAAAACCAACAATAACAAAGTAAAAATCCTGCCGACAAACCCTGATGCATGTAGAAGACTCACCAAACTACTTAAGACCTTGAACGCCAACTTTCATACATACCAGCTCAAACACGAAAGACCTTTTCGAGTGGTTCTACGCAACATCCACCACTCAGCAGACATTGACGAGCTAAAATTCGAACTCTTAAAACACGGCCACGAAGTTATCAACGTTAGTAACATAAGGCATAGAGTCTCGAAAGACCCGTTATCCTTATTTTTTATCGACATAAAACAAAAGCCTAACAATAAGGAAATATACAACATCAGTCGTCTAATGAACTCAATAGTAAAATTCGAACCACCGCTTGTTAAAAAAGAGATAGTGCAATGTAAAAGATGCCAAAGGTACGGTCACACGCAGAAATACTGCAACCATACCTTCCGCTGCCTTAAATGTGCAGGTACACACTCCGCCGACCAGTGCACTAAGTCACTGGAAATCCCAGCGAAGTGCATCCACTATCAAGGTGACCATCCTGCCAACTATAAAGGCTGCTCAGCCTACAAAACCCTGTACACAAACAGGTACCCTAAACTCAGAGCAAAAGAGGTAACCAATCAAACACCCAGCCCGCCGAAATTCACGACTACCCCAATCCCCTCAACCAACCAAACACCCAGTCCTACTAAATTCATCACTACCTCTACCTCCTATGCCCAAGCAGTACAAGGCATCCAAAATAACCCGAATAGCCAAAGGGATCTTTCCCAAAATAGTGTCCCCAATTCACCTAACACAGACAATGTCTCTAGGCTTGAAAAACTAATAGAGAAACAATCGGAGCAAATAAATAATTTGCTATCGCTACTAACACTCATCATGGATAAATTAGTACGCCCCGACGCAAAATAAAACCAAGACGCATAGCTCTTTTGAACGCCAACGGTCTAGCGCAACACAAATTTGAACTAGAACTCTTCCTAAAACACCAGCAAATGGACGTAATGCTTGTATCGGAAACCCACTTCATCGACAAAAACTATTTGGAAATAAATGGTTACAAATTCTACCATACCCAACACCCCAGCGGAAGGACCCACGGTGGAACCGGAATCATAATCAAAATAAGTATTAAGCACAACGAACGTCCATAATTCCAGAAAGACTATCTCCAAGCAACAAACGTAGCAATAGAAGACTGCCATGGTACAATCACAACTTCAGCAGTATACTGCCCTCCCAGACACTCCTCCGCCAAAGAAGACTTCGCTAACTTCCTGAACACCCTGGGCAATAGATTCATAGCTGGAGGAGACTATAACGCCAAACATACCCAATGGGGCAGCAGACTGGTCACAGTAAGAGGCAAGAATCTCTTAAACAGCATAATAACCAACAATTTCAACTACTTCGCCACATACGAACCTACACTGGCCCACTGACACTAACAAAATACCTGACCTACTTGACTTTTTCATAACTAAAAATATTTCGCCAAGATACGTCCAAATCAACTCTTCGGCTGATCTCTCTTCTGATCATTCCCCCTTGATAGCAACAGTCAGTTCAACAATTATCGAGAACACACCTAATGGCTTTATTCATAACCAACTCATCAACTGGCAGCTCTTTAGAGAAGTCTTTAATCACTCAACTTCAGCCTTAACTTCACTACAAACTAATGAAGATATCGAAGCAGACACGGAATACTTAAATATGAGCATAATAAACGCTATCCGCTCCTCCACACCTACTAAGACTTCTATCAGCAAACGTGAATATCCCCATTACATATTAAAAAAATAGCAGAAAAACGTAGACTAACAAGAGTATGGCAGACCCATAGAACACCGGATGACAAACGCAAACTAAACAACGCAACTAGAAAGCTATCCAAAACCATAAAAAATTACAAAAATGACTGTTTTCATAAATATCTCGCCAGTTTATCCCCCACAGCTGACACCAACTACTCACTATGGAAGGCCTCCGGGAAACTCACGCCCCCCCAACCTAACCCTACAAATAATCCCTCAAATCCGCCATCCGCAAGGTGGATGGGCGCGTAGCTCTATAGAAAAAGCCAACTTATTTGCTAAATACTTGTCTAAAGTATTCAAACCCCATTCCTCCAAAGCTGCCGCGGACGTTACTGAATACCTGCACTCTCCCTTCCAAATGTCTCCTCCTATTGAACCCTTCACTTCTGCATAGATTATAGAATCAATCAGTCGCCTAAATTCCAAGAAAGCAACAGTGCACGACCTAATAGGCAATAAAGCAATCAAGGAACTTCCCGTAAAAGGGATTGCACTCATCACATCGATTTTTAACGCTATTCTTCGCCTTGAATACTTTCCCAAGGCCTGGTAAATCTCACTGATTACCCTCATCCCTAAACCCGGAAAACCGATATATGAAACTAGCTCCTATCGCCCAATCAGTCTTTTACCTACCCTGTCGAGAAGATACTCACGAATCGACTCCTTCCACTTCTAGAGGACCTGAAAACACTCCCAGATCACCAATTCGGCTTCCGAAAACAACATTCAACAGTAGAGCAAATCCATCGCATAACCCATACGATCAGCCAAACCCTCGAATTGAAAAAATTTTGCTCAGCGGTTTTCCTAGACATCCAACAGGTATTTGACAAAGTATGGCATGAAGGATTACCTTACAAGCTTAAAAAGATCGTACCACACACCTACTACTCCATCCTAAGGTCCTACCTAACCAATAGACAATTCATGGTTAAATGCCTAGACGCCACTTCCACAACATCCCCAATAGAATCTGGCATACCCCAAGTTAGTGTCCTCGGACCACTGCTGTCCTCCATCTACACTGCCGATTTACCTATATCAACAGAGGTAACAATAGCGACATTTGCAGACGACACAGCGCTATTAGCTACTCATGCAGATCGGGTAATAGCCTCATCCACTCTACAGCGAAGTCTCGACTCCATGGAAAAGTGGTTTCATAAATGTGGCTTCAAAATTAGTGAAAAAAATCCTCATATGTAACCTTCGCGCTCCGAAGACAAACTTGCCCCCAGGTCACCATCAACAATACAACAATTCCTTGCATGGACTCAGTCAGATACCTGGGCATAACCCTGGACAGGAGACTAACTTGGAAAAAACGCATCTTAGATAAAACGAAGCAACTAAAGGACAAACTATAAAAATTCTATTGGCTATAAACACACAGAATAAAATTACCCTCTATAAGATCGTAATAAAACCTGTCTGGACCTACGGAATCCAACTATGGGGAACAGCAAGTAATTCCAACATTGAAATACTTCAACGCTTCCAATCGAAAACGCTAAGATCCATTATAAATGCACCCTGGTATGTCTCCAACGAACTAATACATCGCAACCTCAAGATACCAACAGTCAAAGAGGAAATAGCAAAATATAGCAGCAGATATAGCAAAAGAGTCAACAAACACCGAAACCCCCTAATTACTGGACTACTTGATACGTCGGACCAGATCCGCAGGCTGAAGAGGCACTACCTGCTAGACCTAAACGCTAGATTCAATTAGTTATTTAAATTAAGGAATATTTTCTTATTTATAACACTTACTTATAAATTATACTTATCTATAATAAGTATTAACTTATTATAAATAATTAGCCATGTCACTGCACCACACCAGAAAAAATTACTGAAAATTCTCAATGCGAGAATTGATTGTAAATTTTAATAAACAAATAAATAAATAAAATAAATTTTGTCTATGCCTCTGCTCTCTTGGACTCTCCGAGTGTCCTGATCACTTCTTTCGTTATACTTTTCATTTCCTACTTTGTCCTCTCCCATACTCCCAGCAGCGAAATATGCCTTTGACTCTTTCAGCCTTCTGTTCTTGTCCGCTAACTCCCTTCTTTTTTCTTTCCACTTTCCTATATTTCCAGTTTCTATATTCGTTTCTCTTGCTTGTAAACTCTTCTGTTAATCTTTCCGCTTCGAAACTTTCCCAGTTCCTTTCTTAACTCTCTCTTTCTTTACTTCCATGTTGCTTTCCTTATTGACTCCCTGATTCTGTCTCTTTTCTCTTCCCTCTGTGGTAAAACTCTACCCCTTTCTCCGACTAGTCACTCCTTTTGATTTCCCTCCTTTATCTCTCCAGCTCCTCTGTTCCTTTTATTGCTCCCCCTAACTGTACGTGATTCGAGTCCATCCGTACTCCTTTGTTCGCTTGCTTTCTCATCTGCTATCACGTAGTCTACTATTCAGGCTTTTTGTTGAGACTTGTCCTTTGCTTTTCTTTCATCCTATTTGCATTTCTTTCTTTCCCACTCTCGCATTGAAGTCTCTTCCTATTAGCAGCGATTCTTCCTCTTTCTCCTCTATGCCTTCCTCCATCGTTTTCATTGTTTCTTCCGTTTTCCGGCTGTACACCGTCACCACTCTTCAGATTTTCTTGCTGAACCTTCATATTCCTAAATATTCCATATTTTCTGTTTCTTTCAAGTGCTATCGCGTCGTCAGGACTATGTCCTTCCCTCCTGTTCTCCCTTACAGTCGAAATACACTACTTGGATCTTGCTGGTAGTTTATTATTTATGTTGGCCAGTCTTGCTCCTCTACTTGTGTCTCCATGAGCCGTACCAGTTCGAAATCCTTCATCTCCGTCTCCATACTTCTTCTCATTTACTCTCTTGGCCCGCCATATTCCATATCACATCATCATTCTTCTCTTTCTTCTCTATCCGCCCCCGCTTCCCTCGCCACATGCCTCTTCTATCATGCCTTTGTTATTAAATATAGGTTTGAGGTTGATATTTAATAGATTCACACGGACTGAGTTTTACTTTCTATATTTCACCACCTCGTACAAAACGCCTGAACACACCGGATACATTTAGATAATTCACACGTGGTCGACTCCTAAGACAATAGAGCGTCGTTAGAAGTCGTAACAACTTAGCTTGTAGGAATTAACTATCATACCAACTTAACGTTTCTCAATAGTCTTTCAGTTTGTCTTCCCTTTCATTCCAAATTATTCGTCGGAAATACCGAGTTTATTACACGTCCTTGAGTTGAGGTTGAGTGCGGAACAAATTAAAATTCCAAATTCTAATTTGTATATTACCTTCTTAATGATTTAATATTCCAACTCAGAAATATCTTTCTTCACGATCGTCGTATTACCGACAAAGAGTCCACGTAGTTCTTTCCAGTTCTGCCTGAGCAGTCGAGCTATGCGGACGTAAAACATAGTTCCTCCGACATTGTGCGACAAGAGTAGAGCAACAGAACCAATCAAGGATGGAAAAAGTACCATCAATAAGAATACTAAACAAAGGAGAAACATACATTATAAACAGGGCAGTAGACCAACAGAGCCCAATTAAAACAACAAGAGAAGTACAGGACTGCTCAAATACAAACGAAATAGAGATTGAAATCATACAAAAGGACGACGAAAAGAGCAACACCAACAAGGATCTACCACAACATAACGAAAGCTGGAAGACTGTAACTCCCAGCAAAAAAAGAAAAATAAACACAAACACAAATGATAGGAGGGCCACAGAAACAGAAAGACAACAATGGCTACAGGAAATTCCCACACAAAACTCCTTCAGCTCACTGATAGAAGAGATGGACACAGACCCTACAGAAAAACCAAGAGCGCACACTCCCAAGCCACCACCAATCTACATAGACGCAAAATAATAGACCCCCTCATTGATCTGCTAAACAGCACGGCAGGAAAAGAAAACTACACTATCAAACAGCTCAAACTGGACCAGGTAAAAGTACAAACTAATACCCCAGAAACCTACAGAAAAGTAACTAAAGCGCCAAAGGAAAAAACGCTGGGTATCACACTTACCAACCCAAATCCGACAAGAGCTACAAAGCAGTAATCAGAGGTCTACACCCTAAAACAAATACAAAGAAAATATGCGAGGAACTGGCCAAGATCGGACACCAGGTAAGAACGATCAACAATATAACCAGATTTGACACTAAGCAACCACTACCGCTACTCCTAATAGAGCTAGAACCGAAAAGCAACAGCAAAGAAATATTTGAAATTAAAAAAATCTCAAACACAATAATCGCAGTCGAGCCACCCAGACATAAAAAAGACATACCACAATGCATGCGGTGTCAACAATACGGACACACAAAAAACTACTGCAACAGAAACCCGGCGTGTGTCAAATGCGCAGGAAAGCACCTAACAGTGAACTGCCCACACACGGGAAAAATAAATGACGTAAAATGTCACAATTGCGGTGGAAATCACCCAGCCAGCTACAAAGGCTGCGTAGCCAGAAAACAACTACAAAGAAAACTTTTCCCGCCGATTCGAAACAGGACACACAACAATTTCCACACGCAACAGGACAACACAGAATCTATGTCAACACCAAATACACAGCATGTAATAAACAATAACCACACTAACACCAACACCATTAGAAACCGAAGCTACGCGCAAGTAGTCAACCGGTCGTCACCCTTAGATAATCAAGAACAGGACAACCACAGCAACGACGCTACAGAAATCAAAGAGTTAATAAAACATCCCATAAAAAACACCGAAATGCTCACAAAAATGATAAGCGAACAAAACGAACTCCTCAGACAGCAAACACAGCAGACAACAGTCATGTTACAATTACTTACTAACATGATGAGCAAAAAATAAAAATAGACACGCTTAAAATAGCAGCCTGGAACTCTAACGGCCTACGACAAAGGGCCCTAGAAACTAAAACAGTCCTGTATAGCAATAACATCGATATACTACTCGTTTCAGAAACACACCTTACAATAAAAAGCTATATAAAAATACCGCACTACACCATATACGACAGGAAGCATCCCTCAGGGAAAGCACACGGAGAGACGGCAGTAGTAATAAAAAACGACATTAAACATCACCTACACAGCCAGGTCAGTAAGGAACATATACAAGCAACCACCGTTACCGTACAGACTAACAGCAACCAACTGCAGTTGTCAGCAGTATACGTACCGCCGCGACACAAAATCACAACGCAAATGTGGGAAGACTACTTCCGACACTTAGGTGACAAGTATATTGCAGCGGGAGACTATAACTCAAAGCACACACTATGGGGATCAAGAATCACCACATCTCGAGGCAGAACCTTGGAGAAATACATTAGAAATAATAACCTCAATATATTATCCACAGGAAGACCGACATACTGGCCGACAGACCTGAGCAAAATACCTGACCTGCTAGACTTTGCAGTTACAAAGGGACTAAACGCAAATAAACTAAACACAGCACCCAGCCTCGAGCTTACCTCCGACCATACGCCTATAATAATTACATACAGAAACAAACCAATACTTTACTGCAGCACAGAGACGCTATGCAATAAAACCACCAAATGGCAAATATTCAAAGAAATAATAGAGAGCAAAATCAGCTGCAACATGCCACTGAAAACACCTGAACACATCGATCAAGCAGTAACAATATTCACAGAAACTATCCAAGAAGCAGCAAGGGCAACCACTATACCGGAAACAACCAACAGACAAACAAAAACAGTTCCACTAGACATCCTCGAAAAAATTAGAGAAAAAAGAAAAGCGAAAGCAAAATGGCAAAAACACAGAACAAAAGAAAACAAAAAGCACCTAAACAAACTCACAAAAGAAACAAAAAACAAAATAAAAGAGCACAACAACAACGAGTTCACAAAGTTCATCGAGTCACTATCTACTCACGAGAACTGCAACTACTCCCTATGGAAAGCCACAAGAAAAATAATGAAGGCAACAAAAATGGTACCAGCAATCAGAAGAGCAGACGACACATGGGCAAGAAGCAACGAAGAGCAGGCTGAACAATTTTCCAACCACCTATGCAACACATTCACCCCACACAACATCAACAACAGCAACCACAATAGTCATACGGACGAGGATGCGAGGACTAGTACACCAACTGACAATCACTACACCATACCCAAAGCAACAGCACAAGAAATCAGAAACATAATTGAGAGAACAAAAAATAATAAAGCACCAGGAATCGACCTAATTAACGGCAAAATCTTGAAAAACCTTCCGCCAAAAGCGATAGGACAAATCACAATAATAGTTAACGCAATACTAAGAATACAATACTTTCCAAAAACTTGAAAACTGGCACAAATCATAATGATACCCAAACCAGGCAAGGACCCAAACGAAACCAAATCCTACCGACCAATCTCACTACTTCCGGTGTTCTTTAAGATACTAGAGAAAATAATTTACGATTGGATGAAACCCATAATAGAGAAGAATCAACTAATGCCGGATCACCAATTTGGATTCAGGAATAAACACTCCACAATAGAACAAACGCACAGACTCGTCAACGAAATCTTACAGGCGCTGGAAACAAAACAATACTGCACGGCACTCTTTATGGACATTGAAAAAGCATTCGATAAAATAAACCACACTAGCCTACTTCAGTCAATCAGGAAACAGTTCCCGGGGCAGATATACCAATTAATCAAATCATACTTAAGCAGCAGAAGCTTCATAGTAAAAATCAAAGACACATACTTTGAAGTTAAAGAAATCAAGGCAGGAGTTCCGCAATGAAGCGTCCTAGGACCAATTTTATACACATTATACACGGCCAACATACCAACAACTAACAATAGCAAAATACTGACATTCGCGGATGACACAGCTGTTCTAGTCAGGCATACTAACCCTGCAACAGCAGTTACATTACTACAAGAACATATCACAAAAATAGAAAAGTGGCTTCAAGCAAAACAAATTAAAGCAAACCCCGATAAATGCAAACACATTACATTCACACTGCGAAAACAGAAACCACCAAACATTGTACTAAACGGCACACGCATAATACAAACAAGGCAAGTCAAATACCTAGGACTCCACTTAGATTCACGACTCACATGGAAACAGCATATTAAAGCAACAATAGACAAAATACAGATGGCAAGGAGACAAATGTACTGGCTAACAAGCCGAAAATCCAAACTAAGCATAGAAAACAAACTAAAAATATATAAAATGGTCATAAAACCAATCTGGACCTACGGAATAGCACTATGGGGAACAGCAGTAATGAGTCATATAACCAAAATAGAGGCAACGCAATCGAAAATACTCAGAACAATAGTAAACGCGCCATGGTACGTCAGGAACGAGGACATTCGTTAAGACCTGGGAATACCAACGGTCAAAGAGGAGATTAACAAAAGTGCAAGAAGGCACGGAGAAAGAATAGCAACGCACCCAAACCGACTGGCAGCGGAAACGGTCGACACATCAAGCATAAAAAGAAGATTAAAAAGGAAATACCCAACAGATCTCACAAGGACATAACCTAACAAACACGATGATGGTACCCCACTGGGGGTAGCCACCCACATGTTATATTAGCACACCGCTATAATATTTTACCAAATGTCCTACTGGACAAATTGTAAAATTTAAATAAATAAGTAATAAAAAAAACGTAGTTCTTTTATGTGTTCCAGACGGAACCCATGCCAAAATTGTATAATAGCGTAAAAATAGGCTTATAAGAAGTTTCTAATTACAGAATTCTTATTTAGTTCTCTATTATGGTAATTTGAATCTCTGAGAGGACATTGCCTTCCTTTGAAAATTTTGATTTAATTCTACAATATATGTTTATCTTTTAGCAACTGCAGAACAGCAAGACCCTCGTCAAAGGCTTGTAACGCTGAATTAGCAACCCGATTGTGGAAACGTAGTTGTGAATTGCTCGGTTTGCCATCGGAAGTAGGGTTTCAAGAACTAGTAAAAACAATCAGTGGTGAAGAAGTTGAACAATAAGAATATGTTTATATAAAGAACATTCATACAAAAAACGAAGGTAATTTACAGAAATTATTTAACTATTTCATGAACATTAACATTGATTCGATTTATGTAAAATAATTTCAGATATTTGAAGACCAGATTCTGAAGATCAAGTCGGAATATCAATAGTATCATATGATTGGAATGTTTTCGATTACAACATTCATATCGTGAGGTCGCTTAATTCATGGTTGAAATGTGTTACATGTAGTGTAAAAGACAAGAAGTAAGGAACGAAGTACGTTTATAAATATGTTTCAAGTTATAATTGACATTACGATTTACTCTTTCTTTTGAGTATTTTAATCGCACGTCTATCGTTAGTTACGGGTATACATTGACTGTTACGAATGGTGTAAGATGTTACATTTTATGTTTCTTAAAATAACAATTATATTGACACTAAAATAGTTTCGCTTTAATTACTAATTTTCTTTAGTACGCATTGAGATATGTTATTTTCTCACCTCTAATAAGTTTGTACAAAATTCAAGAACAAGGACTAATATTCAAAATTGATTAAATGCAATAATTTTTTAAATTTAAGTATATCTTATTCTCTCCTTTTCTGAAGGTCATATTCTCTGATATTTTACTCACAGTAACGTTTTTTTTTTAACGGAATGACCTTTTTTTGTTTATCATTAAAAAGGTGAAATTAAAACGCATCCAAACATGTCCCATAACATGATCATAAAATGATCTTTGGGATAGATACTGTTGCGTCGGGCAACACTCTACCTAAACCAGGCCACACATCGCGGGCAAGATGGCAGCCAGATGTCTTCGGATCCTTACCGCGTACCCTCAATAGTCTCAAGTACCCTCCATAAATCTCAGGAATTTCCTAGTCGGGGTCCTTCAAACCGAACAGATATTCTTTCGCTGAATTGTTTCCTAAAGTTTATTGTCCACCACGGGTTGACACGGGAAAGTTGCCTTTTCTCACGTATAAAGCCTCCCACTAGCAACTTTATCTCGAGGGCGGTTAGCATCCTTCTCCAACCACGACCATAGCAAATAACAAATTAACAACGAAGCCTATTTCCCTCACTCTCTTAGCCAAAATTGTCACCAACAAATCCGATGGTCCCGTGCGCTAGACACACCCATCCTTAGCTTTCCTCCGCCATAGCATCGTCACCGAACTTCACTGATTTTCCATCTTTCAAACAGTCAACATCTTTTAACAGGGTTTACACCCGTAGATCAGTCACTCACTTATCTTATACATACGCACCAGCGTAACTATCTTCTTTACAAAGTTGTTGGAATAAACTGTGATTTATAACTTGTTATATCAGTGTCATATTCAATTAAACCACCTCTATTATCCTAAATGAAATAGGGGATCGATCATTTCGTGGCGTCGATTATCTAATTGTAACGGGAATTTACGACTCCCGTTGGCGTGCTTCCTCGCGATCGTGTCTCTCCGCGAATGGTCGAAACAGATACGTTTATGATGAATAGATCATGAGAACCACTGACAAAGATACAATTTATATGACTGAAAGAAGCAAACGTGCATCATGAATGGTGGTGACATTCTTCAGATCTTTTTTGTTGCCTTTTTCCGTGGCCACTCGGGATACAGAAATCTGTTCCTTCTTTTGAATGTTGCGAAGAGAGAAGGTACCCCGATTAAATAAATAAGTAGTAAATATCAATCAATTTATATCTATTATACAGTAAATATATGTCGGGTTTACATTAGACTTAGGGTTAGGGGCGTGAAACGAATCTTCGTTTGGGTTACACGTTGTCGTTATGCAATAGAGAAGACATTGACTAGTGCAAATACGATTATTATAGAACCGGACAAGTAACCGTGGTAGTTAGGTACTCGAGAAACTAATGACAATGATCCTAGGTTCAATAACGAATCCGCGGTCGACGGGATGATAGATGAACGTACTCACAAAATCTAAGTCGGACGCGTAATATTCACTGGTCGTAAAGGGTTACTCCTTTCATCAATGAGATCGCGAGCGAGAATGTCTTTCCCGTCCCGATGATGCCACGGAGGAAAACTATAATGGGGTGTGTCTAAGGACACGAGATCATCGGATTCCTCGGGGATAGTCTTCGTTCGGAAAGTAAGGGAAATTGACATTGCTGCTAATTGGTCAATCTCCATATCGGTGGTTAGAAAAAGATGCTAGCCGCCCTCGAGGGAAAGTTGCTAGTGGGAGACGCCGCTCATTGAAAAATAGGTCTCCCCTATCTTCCCGTAGTTGGGACAAAGACCGTTTGTCTGTTTGAAGGACTTTAGTTGACTAAATCTTAAGATCTATAACGGGCCCTCGAGCTAGCTGAACATGTACTGCGGAGACGCATCGACATCTGGCAATCATCTTACTCGAAGAATAGGGTCTGCGTGTGGCGAGCCACGGGACAGAAACCGTTGGAATGTTTACTGTCGCGTGTTGCCACGAATATTTCTTTTAAGGAGAGCTATAGAATTACTCCATACCTTTGTTAGACAAAGCGTTCATCCCGTGACCGCGGCTACGTTCGGCGACTGACTGTCGCCTCGAGCCCAAGTTCATTATCACAACTCTCGAACAATTACAATCGGATTGAATAACTACAATTGTTCAATTACAGCTATAGTAGACTCTAGGTTACAATGTTGCGGGATTATCCAAAATTCCAAAGCCTCCGGTGTTCTTTCATCTCCGACATATAAATAAAGTAAATATAATAGTACTTGGGCGCTTGATATTTTCCAGCTCACTCGAGTATTAGGCTCCTCAATAACGGTTCGCTACAATCCTATTCAATAAAATTATTAATAATTCTCCGAGCACAAAATGCTAGATACTTTGCACTGCATTCTTCTCCTGAAATCGCACACATTATGTCTTAAACATTTTACGTAACGCAAGAGGAAACATTAATTCTCTCTACTCGGAAATTTCATAGGGCGGTTTTTGATGTGCTTTTATAGATTTCCATGAGTAAGAAGGTTTATTGCTCAACCTACCATTTCTTTTGCAAAATGTCGCGCGGGCTTGTTTACGTGTCTGAATACTATGGTCTTCTTCACGAGCTAAGCTTTTTTCTTTTAAACGTGGAGAAATTCTCATAGATATCCCGCCGCTTCTCAGAAGAGTAGCGGGGTAATATCAGACTTACCGATTAAAACTCCACGGTGGCCTATCTAACGCTTAACAGGAGTGCCCCGGGACCTCTTCCCAATTGCTGCCGGAGCACTCCCACGTTTTCTCCCATTCTGAGAGAGCCATTCTTCTGGTCTAGTTTGAACATTGAGAGGGACCACACCTCTCAACGCTATCCGCTGGGCCGTCGTGCAAGTGAGAGGAGATTCCATAACCTCCTCGGCGTGACGAACGCCATGACCATTTAGGGCGACGCAACGCCCTTCGGAACATTGTAAGAGCGAGAAGTTCTCACCTTCTCCTACTTTTCCCGCTCCTTTGCGAGCATTACTTCCTCGCAATAGGAACTCCTGTTACCTGCCCAAAATCGCTTCCACGGCTGACGAGGAGTTCAAACTCTCGCCAATCGCTAGTCGCAGGACACTGCCGGGAGCCTCCCACGCCGGACAAAGGTCCTCTCCGTAATGGTGACAAGTGTTCGTCTCCTTTTTTCCAATTTTCTGCAGGTACTCACCGAATATTCCTAGCTTCCCCTGAACGTCTCGGACCGCCTGCCAGGCGGGGGAGGAGACACCGCCCGAGTCCAAGCCCCTAAGATTTCCCCCCTTCCCCTTCCCTTCCCTTTTCCGCCCCTGATGATCCTGATGGCGGTCGTCCTACGCAGCATCCTCAGCAAAAGCAGACTGTGACGACGCGTTATCAGATGTCCTGTTCACACCAGAGCCCCGTACAGGATTCGGCAACGGACGACCCCCTCATATAGTCAGCACACTCTGACACCAGTCCCACCGATATTAGGCAGCAAGTCACATAATATGTTGGCTACTGCCGTCACTTTGGGGATCAAGAGTCTGAAGTGCAGCCTGAACGTCCATCAACTGTCGATGATGAAGCCAAAATATTTCATCTGAAGCCCCACCTCGACATTCTACCCGTTTATATCCAAACACAGGCCGAGCGAAAGAGCCACCGTACGCCGCCGGTCGTAAAACCAAGTAGGCTCCGACTTGGCTGGCGACACCCTCAGGCCCAGCCTGCGTATGGCACGCACCGCGCAAGCAAGAGCGAGCTCGCCGAGACGCAGTGTCTCGTACCATCAATGTCCTCCGGACAGGACCAACGTGTCGTAGGCGAAACATATCATCCGCGTGTCCGGGGGAGTATCAAACAAGCTGCAACTCATGTATCGTATGGATTGAGCATTACTGTGCGACCCGCTGCTTAGGATGACACTCATTTGTTCGTGTAAGGAGGTTTGCTCGTGTGCAGGGATATATTGGGCGATTTTTTATTGTCAGTAACTAAAAAACATAATCGAAAAGGCAATTTTTCTATTCTTGAATCTCGTTTTATTTCGGCGAAAAGAATTACCCCTTAAATAACATCAAAACTTATTTGTACAAAATAGTTACCATTCAATTTTCCATAGTTACCATTCAAAAATCAGAAGAAATACTAAAATTATTAAAACTAACATCTAACAAAGACAACTTTTTCCAATTAACAAAAATATGTCTAGGCCCGTATGACGAAACCGTATGGTTACAGAAAATATCAAACATACTTAAAACAAATAGATAGATAGGAATAGGAGACAACAACGCACAAAACAAAGCACACATAAAAGACTTCTTTTATTTTTCAATGACCAACGCGACGACATAGAGTTTGCTTACGAACCAATACAGAGTTTAAGTGAAGAAGAGATAGAACAAATACTAAAAGAAAATCATGACTTGATAGGACATCCCGGAATACAAAAGACGTACGACAGAATCAGAGACAAATATAAAATTCCACAGTTAGTGGACAGAATAAAAACTAGAATAGAAACTTGCGCGACATGTCAAACATCAAAGACTACTCGGATAAGAGGGAAGGAAGAACCACAAATAACTGACACTCCATTAGAATCTAATAACAAAATCGCTATGGATTTGATAGGTCCGTTGAAAAAGACCAAGATAGGAAATCAATACATTCTCTCTATACACGATGAACCAACCAAATATTTAATACTTGTACCCTTAAAAACACAACAGACCCAATCAATCTGGAATGCTTTACTGAATCATTACATTTATATGTCGGAGCCTTTGGAATTGTGGATAATCCCGCAACATTGTAATCTAGAGTCTACTATAGCTGTAATTAAACAATTGTAGTTATTCAATCCGATTGTAATTGTTCGCGAGTTGTGATAATGAGCTTGGGCTCGAGGCGACAGCCAGTCGCCGAACGTAGCCGCGGTCACAGGATGAACGCTTTGTCTAGCAAAGGTATGGAGTAATTCTATAGCTCTCCTTAAAAGAAATATTCGTGGCGGCACGCGACAGTAAACATTCCAACGGTTTCTGTCCCGTGGCTCGCCACGCGCAGACCCTATTCTTCGAGCAAGATGATTGCCAGATGTCGATGCGTCTCCGCAGTACATGTTCAGCTAGCTCGAGGACCCGTTATAGATCTTAAGATTTAGTCAACTAAAGCCCTTCAAACAGACAAACGGTCTTTGTCCCAACTACGGGAAGGTAGGGGAGACCTATTTTTCAACGAGCGGCGTCTTCCACTAGCAACTTTCCCTCAAGGGCGGCTAGCATCTTTTTCTAACCACCGATATGGAGATTGACCAATTAGCAGCAATGCCAATTTCCCTTACTTTCCAAACGAAGGCTTTTCTCGACAAATCCCATGATCTCGCGTCCTTAAACACACCCCGTTATAGTTTTCCTCTGTGGCATCATCGGGACAGGAAATTCATTCTCTCTCGCCATCTCATCGACGAAAAGAGTAACACCTTACGACCAGGGAACATTACGCGTCCGACTTAGATTTTGTGAGCACGTTCATCTATCATCCCGTCGACCGCGGATTCGTTATTGAACCTAAGATCATTGTCATTAGTTCCTCGAGTATCTAATTGCCACGGTTACTTGTCCGGTTCTATGATAATCGTATTTGCACTAATCAATGTCTTCTCTATTGCATAGAAACACGTGTAATCCATAACGAAGATTCGTTTCACGCCCCTAACCCTGATTCTAATGTAAACCCGACATCAGAAGTGGGATAAAGTGCCGGTTATAACAGTGCTAGCTAACTGCTAACTGCTAATTCAGTCGCTAGTGCAAAAATCAAGTGTGGAACCTAACAATTTTCGCCACCGCGTTTCAACCCTGAAACCGCAGGCTTCGACTCCGCTGCGTGGTGAGCAGCTACCAATCTGATTATGGAGGAAAATCCTTTACAAGGCAGTGAATATAATTTCAATACCGAGTGTCGAATCGACTTCTACGTAATGGAGGCGCCAACTGGTAGATCAAGCCATCCGGGTGAGTCGTTTCCATTTTACCCCGATTTCGGAGCCGAGTGTTCGCTAATTAAAGAATCCGTAGTCTTGAGAATTTCTGGCAAAAGAACGATTGATATAGTAGTAATGCGAGGAATAAGAAATATTGGTACTAAACGTATCGCTCAAATCTTGTCTGTTGCAGGTGTCGGTGGTTAGAGATAAACTTTTCATGTTCTCGCTGATAGTTATTTAACAATACGATATCGCGATTGCTCGTTAAATTTTAAGCCAAGATTTTGACGTAATATTACACAAAATAGCCTCGCTATGTGTAAAACAAAAATAATTAATGCCTGTAATAAAACAGCTGAAAACGAGATCGATGTTAATGAAGTTGACAATGAGGAACGTGGTAGTGATAAAAGTCGATTAATCTTTCTTTCCGAAAATTCAGAGATTCATCCGTTACGGGTTCCCTAAGTACTCGTACAAAAAAATACAGGCCAGTTAGAAGTACAATTAATTGATTCTAACATCGCCGTACAAGGAGTCCTAATAGACTTCGCGAGCGCAGAATAGTACGTGAGAGAACAAGCGACTTGATTACAGCCAAAAATCATAAAGCCTAGTAATTCACCGTTCGCGAGCCCTGTGTTACTCGTGAAGACGAACAATGGTTCGGATAGATGATAGGTAGATTTTCGAGAACTAAATCAATATACGGTCGCGGATCGGTATCATTTGCCCCTCATTGCGGATCAAGTCGCGAGATTGCAAAAGCGAGATATTTTATTATTCTGGACATGGCCGGTGGGTTTCTCAAAATCCGTATTCATCCTAATTCTAGGAAGTATACAGCATTGATTACACTCGATGAACAATTTGGATAATAAGTTGTTGTTTTCTTCGAATTCTTTCGTGCCTTTGTTCGATCCATTCGATGTCCTTTATTTGCATAACATAAGTGTGTGCGCGTTTAATGTTTCTTCTGGAAGTCATTTTCCGGACGGCGATACTATGCCGACTCCGTCGAAAATAGGGATTCTTACATTTTCGGACAACCCTAATAATTTTGCAACTAATACTTGTCTAAATATTCTAATATTTATGTTCTTCCTTGCTGCAATTTTGTAAACCATCAAAGCGTTTACTACGGAAATCCTCAGAAGTAGTCGCATGCCAAGCCTTCTGTACCATATGACCCTTTTTAATTGTGGTGACATAAGAAACCATTTGGTCGGAGTGATTTGTACTACACTTTCCTTCAATGTATTCAGCAGCGGCTGGTGATTTTGATGCTGCGAACAAACGAAACGAGAGATCATTCTTGACATTCCTTTGAAAACACGTATAGCAGCCAACGTGCCATTCGTACGTCGTTGTCTATTTGGATGATGTCCTAATTATTGCCGACTCGATAGATCAAGCTCTAAAAGGATTGCACACCGTACTAGATACCCTCGTAAAAGCCGGATTCTCCTTTAACTGTCCCAAAATGTTCTTTTCTAAAGACCTCGGTACTCTATTTGGGATATGTAATTCGTAATGGAGAAGTTCGTCCCAGTCCCAGTAAAATACACGCCTTGAGTTCTTTACTTGCGTCAACGACCGTCACACAGCTCAGGCAGTTCATAGGTTTAGCCTTTTATTTCCGAAAATTCGTTCCTAAATTCTCACGGGTAATGAATTTTTTTTTTATTTATTTGTTGAAATTACAATCAATTCTCGCGTTGAGAATTTTCAGTAATTTTTCTGGCGTGGCGCAGGAACTTGGCTGTTTATTTACAATAAGTTAATACTTATTACAGATAAGTATAATTTATGAGTATTATAAGTAAGTGCATATGCTTAATTTGGATAACTAAATGAATCTAGCGTTTAGGTCTAGCGGGTAGTGCCTCTTCAGCCTGCGAATCTGGTCCGTCGTATCAAGTAGTCCAGTGATTAGGGGGTTTCAGTGTTTGTTGACTCTTTTGCTATATCTGTCGCTATATTTTGCTATTTCCTCTTTGACTGTGGGTATCTTGAGGTCGCGATGGATGGTTTCGTTGGTAACATACCAAGGTGCGTCTATTAAGGATCTTACCGTTTTCGACTGGAAGCGTTGTAGTATTTCAATGTTGGAGTTACTTGCTGTTCCCCATAGTTGGATTCCGTAGGTCTAGACAGGTTTTATTATGGTCTTGTAGAGGGTAATGTTATTCTGTATGTTTAGTTTGGAGCGTCGGCCCGTGAGCCAATAGAATTTTTCTAGTTTGTCCTTTAGTTGCTTCGTTTTATCTGAGATGAGTTTCTTCCACGTTAGTCTCCTGTCCAGGGCCATGCCCAGGTATCGGACTGAGTCCCTGCTAGGAACTGTTGCATTGTTGATGGTGACCTGGGGGCAGGTTTGTTTTCGGAGCGTGAAGGTTACATGTGGGGATTTCTTTTCGTCAATTTTGAAGCCTCATTATTTATGAAACCACTTTTCCATGGAGTCGAGACTTCGCTGGAGAGTGGATGAGGCTATTACCGGGTCTGCGTGGGTAGCTAATAGCGCTGTGTCGTCTGCAAATGTCGCTATTGTCATCTCGTTTGATATAGGTAAGTCGGCAGTGTAGATGGAGTACAGTAGGGGTCCGAGGACACTACCTTGGAGTATGCCGAATTCTATTGGGAATGTTGCGGAAGTGGCGTCTAGGCATTTAACCATGAATTGTCTATTGGTTAGGTAGGATTTTAGGATGGAGTAGTAGGGGTGAGGTAGGATCTTTTTAATCTTGTATAGTAGCTCTTCATGACATACTTTGTCGAATGCCTGTTGGATGTCTAGGAAAACCGCTGAGCAAAATTTTTTCTTTTCGAGTGTTTGGCTGATCGTATGGGTTATGCGATGGATTTGCTCTACTGTTGAATGTTGTTTTCGGAAGCCGAATTGGTGATCTGGGAGTGTTTCCAAGTTCTCTAGGAGTGGAAGGAGTCGGTTCGTGAGCATCTTCTCGAATAGTTTAGACAGGGTAGGTAAAAGGCTGATTGGGAGATAGGAGCTGGTTTCTTACATCGGTTTACCGGGTTTAGGGATGAAGGTAATCAGTGAGATTTTCTAAGCCTTAGGATAGTGTTCAAGGCGAAGGATAGCATTAAAAATCGATGTGATGAGTGCGATCCCTTTTATGGGAAGTTCCTTAATTGTTTTATTGCCTATGAGGTCGTGCCCTGCTGCTTTCTTGGAATTTAGGCGACTGATTGTTTCTATAGTCTCTGCAGAAGAGGAGGTTTCGATAGGAGGGGACATTTGGAAGGAAGTGTGCAAGTATTCAGTAACGTCCGCGGCAGCTTTGGAGGAGTGGCGTTTGAATACTTTAGACAAGTATTTAGCAAACAGGTCGGCTTTTTCTATAGGGCTTCGCGCCCATCCACCTTGCGGACGGCGGATTGGTGAGATTATTTGTGGGGGGCGTGTGAGTTTCCTGGACGAGTTCCATAGCGAGTAGTTGGAGTCGGCTGTGGGGGATAAACTGGCGAGATATTTTTGGGAACAGTCGTTTTTGTAATTTTTTATGGTTTTGGATAGCTTTCTAGATGCGTTGTTTAGTTTGCGTTTGTCATCCGGTGTTCTATGGGTTTGCCATACTCTTCTTAGTCTACATTTTTCTGCTATTTTTTTTGGTATGTATTGGGAATATTCTTGTTTGCTGATAGACGTCTTTGTCGGTGTGGAGAGGCGGATGGCGTTTATTATGCTCGTGTTTAAGTATTCCGTGGCTGCTTCGATTTCTGCCTTAATTTTTAGTGAAGTTAAGGCTGAAGTTGAGTGTGTAAAGACTTCTCTAAAGAGCTGCCAGTTGGTGTGTTGGTTGTGAATGGAGACATTAGGTGTATTCTCGATAATTGTTGAACTGACTGTTGCTATCACGGGGGAATGATCGGAGGAGAGATCAGCCGAGGAGTTGATTTGGACGTATCTTGGTGAGATACTTTTAGTTACGAAGAAGTCCAGGAGGTCGGGTATTTTGTTAGTGTCGGTGGGCCAGTATGTGGGTTCGTATGTGGTGAGGTAGTTGAGGTTGTTGGTTATTATGCTGTTTAAGAGGTTTTTGCCTCTTACTGTAACCAGTCTGCTGTCCCATTGGGTGTGCTTGGCGTTATAGTCTCCTCCAGCTATGAATCTATTGCCCAGGGTGTCCAGGAAGTTATCAAAGTCTTCTTTGGCGATGGAGTGTCTGGGAGGGCAGTATACTGCTGAAGTGGCGATTGTACCATGACAGTCTTCTCTTGCTACATTTGTTGCTTGGAGGTAGTCTTTCTGGAATGGTGGGAGTTCGTAGTGCTTAATACTTGTTTTGATTATGATTCCGGTGAAACCGTGGGCCTTTCCGCTGGGGTGTTGAGTATGGTAGAATTTGTAACCATTTATTTTCAGATAATTTTTGTCGGTGAAGTGGGTTTCCGATACGAACGTTACGTCGATTTGCTACTGTTTTGGGAAGAGTTCTAGTTCAAATTTGTGTTGTGCTAGACCGTTGGCATTCCAAGGAGCTATGCGTCTTGGTTTTACTTTGCGTCGGGGCGTACTAATTTATCCATGATGAGTGTTAGTAGCGATAGCAACACTTAGCTGTGTTCACTTTCGACGGTTGGGCGACACGTGTTGTTTTCGGATTTCACTGGGCACTAGAGACACGTCTGCACGCTTCGGTACTCAACAGCGAACTGTATTGCATTGATGGTTGGAAAATTTTTCAGCTTGCTCTTCGTTGCTGCTTGCCCATGTGTTATCTGCTCTTCTGATTGCTGGTACCATTTTTATTATCTTCTTTATTTATCTTGTGGCTTTCCATAGGGAGTAGTTGTAGTTCTCGTGTGCAGATAGTGACTCGATGAACTTTGTGAACTCGTTGTTGTTGTGCTCTTTTATTTTGTTTTTTATTCCTTTTGCGAGTTTGTTTAGGTGTTTTTTGTTTTATTTTGTTCTGTGTTTTTGCCATTTTGCTTTCGCTTTTCTTTTTTCTCTAATTTTTTCGAGGATGTCTAGTGGAACTGTTTTTGTTTTTCTGTTGGTTGTTTCAGGTATAGTGGTTGCCCTTGCTGCTTCTTGGATAGTTTCTGTGAATGTTGTTACTGCTTGATCGATGTGTTCCGGTGTTTTCAGTGGTACGTTGCAGCTGATTTTGCTCTCAATTATTTCTTTGAATATTTGCCATTTGGTGGTTTCATTGCGTAGCGTCTCTGTGCTGCTGTAAAGTATTGGTTTGTTTCTGTATGTAATTATTATGGGCGTATGGTCGGGGGCAAGCTCGAGGCTTGGTGCTGTGTTTAGTTTATTTGCGTTTAGTCCCTTTGTAACTGCAAAGTCTAGCAGGTCAGGTATTTTGCTCAGGTCTGTCGGCCAGTATGTCGGTCTTCCTGTGGATAATATATTGAGGTTATTATTTCTAATGTATTTTTCCAAGGTTCTGCCTTGAGGTGTGGTGATTCTTGATCCCCATAGTGTGTGCTTTGAGTTATAGTCTCCCGCTGCAATATACTTGTCACCTAAGTGTCGAAAGTACTCTTCCCACAATTGCGTTGTAATTTTGTGTCGCGGCGGTACGTATACTGTTGACAACTGCAGTTGGTTGCTGTTAGTCTGTACGGTAACGGTGGTTGCTTGTATATGTTCCTTACTGGCCTGGCTGTGTAGGTGATGTTTAATGTCGTTTTTTATTACTACTGCCGTCCCTCCGTGTGCTTTCCCTGAGGGATGCTTCGTGTCGTATGTGGTGTAGTGCGGTATTTTTATATAGCTTTTTATTGTGAGGTGTGTTTCTGAAACGAGTAGTATATCGATGTTATTGCTATATAGGAATGTTTTAGTTTCTAGGGCCCTTTCTCGTAGGCCGTTAGAGTTCCAGGCTACTATTTTAAGCGTGTCTATTTTTATTTTTTGCTCATTATGTTAGTAAGTAATTGTAACCTGACTGTTATCTGCTGTGTTTGCTGTCTGAGGAGTTCGTTTTGTTCGCTTATCATTTTTGTGAGTATTTCGGTGTTTTTTATGGGATGTTTTATTAACTCTTTGATTTCTGTAGCGTCGTTGCTGTGGTTGTTCTGTTCTTGATTGTCTAAGGGTGACGACCTGTTGACTACTTGCGCGTAGCTTCGGTTTCTAACGGTGTTGGTGTTAGTGTGGTTATTGTTCATTACATGCTGTGTATTTGGTGTTGACATAGATTCTGTGTTGCCCTGTTGCGTGTGGGAATTGTTGTGTGCCCTGTTTCGAATCGGCGGGAAATGTTTGCTTTGTAGTTGTTTTCTGACTACGCAGCCTTTGTAGCTGGTTGGGTGATTTCCACCGCAATTGTAACATTGTACGTCATTTATTTTTCCCGTGTGTGGGCAGTTCACTGTTAGGTGCTTTCCTGCGCATTTGACACATGCCGGGTTTCTGTTGCAGTAGTTTTTTGTGTGTCCATATTGTTGACACCGTATGCATTGTGGTATGTCTTTTTTATGTCTGGGTGGCTCGACTGTGATTATTGTGTTTGAGATTTTTTTAATTTCAAATATTTCGTTGTTGTTACTTTTCGGTTCTAGCTCTATTAGGAATAGCGGTAGTGGTTGCTTAGTGTCAAATCTGGTTATATTGTTGATCGTTCTTACCTGGTGTCCGATCTTGGCCAATTCCTCGCATATTTTGTTTGTATTTGTTTTAGAGTGTAAACCTCTGATTACTGCTTTGTAGCTTTTACCAGATTTGGGTTGGTAAGTATGATGCCCAGCGTTTTGTTCCTTTAGCGCTTTTGTCACTTTCCTATAGATTTCCGGGGTATTAGTTTGTACTTTTACCTGATCCAGTTTGAGCTGTTTAATGGTGTAATTTTCTTTTCCTGCCGTGCTGTTTAGCAGTTCAATGAGGGGGTCTATTATTTTGCGTCTATGTAGATTGGTGATGGCTTGGGGGTGTGTGTTCTTGGTTTTTCTGTAGGGTCTGTGTCCATCTCTTCTGTCAATGAGTTGAAGGAGTTTTGTGTAGGAATTTCTTGTAGCCATTGTTGTTGTTACGCCGGACGACTCTCTGCCTGGCCCAGGTCACACACCGCGGGCCAGACGGACACCAGATGTCCGCTCTTCTGTACGGCGTACCCTCAATAGCCTTAGGCACCCGTCATAAACCCGAGTCACTTGCCTGCTAAGGTCCTTCAGACCCAACGAATGTCTTTTCTAAATCAGTTTCCAAAGACTATTGTTTACTACGGCTTCACACGGGAAAGTTAGTTTTTCTCACGTACGATGCTTCCTACTCGCAACTTTCTATCGAGGGCGGTTAAGACCCTTCCTAGTCCACCAACCTTCGTTTGTCCAATCCGAGGCAATGTATACTGCCCTCACTTCCTGACCTAAAATGGCATGAACAAATCCGATGATCCCGTGCGCTAGACACACCCATCACTAGCTTTCCTCCGACACATCATCGTCACTCAACTTCACTTCTTCTACATCGTTGGAAAAGTCAACTACTAAGTCTAATGCTAATGCCTATCGGGGCAGTCTAAGCATAACGCGAGAGTCGGTCTCGGTATTGTCGAGCACACATTTCCTCTCCTAAATATCTTTTAGTGCTACGTCCACTAGTACATTAAATCCAATTATATGAGTCCTGCTCTAACGTACATATCTATCTTATCTTCGTGCGATAAGTGATTATCTATCTATCTATGCTCATCAGTGTAATCTAAATGTTGGAAATATATAATTTATAATTTTGTGAATCACAGTGTTATACAATCTCAATCACCCCTATTATCTCAACGGAAATCAGGGGATTGATCAAGTCGTGGTGTCGATTGTTATAATCGTAACGGGAATTTACGACTCCCGTTGACGTCTCTCCTAGCGACTACGTCTCCCCGCGATTGGTCGAACAAACAGTTGTTTTTCTGTTTCTGTAGTCCTCCTATCATTTGTGTTTGTATTTATTTTTCTTTTTTTTTGCTGGGAGTTACAGTCTTCCAGCTTTCGTTATGTTGTGGTAGATCCTTGTTGATGTTGTTCTTTTCGTCGTCCTTTTGTATGATTTCAATTTCTATTTCGTTTGTATTTGAGCAGTCCTGTACTTCACCTGTTGGTTTATTTGGGCTCTGTTGGTCTACTGCCCTGTTTATAGCGTATGTTTCTCCTTTGTTTAGTATTCTTATTGTTGATATCTTTTGGGTGTTTTCCATCGTCGATTGGTTCGGCCCCTTTTCTTTCACTCTTGTCGCGCTTACGAGGGCACTAGTTTTCACGTCCGCATAGCTCGACTGCTCGGGCAGAACTGATGTCCAGGTGACAGCCGTCCGTATCTTCGGTCCAGTCCGGAGCGTCCAGGACTCTGTATGGCTCGGCCACCACCGCTAGGGCGACCGTGCTCTCCATGATGGTTTGGAAGAGCAGGACTTATGCCCTTCTTGACCGTCCCAGATTGGTCTGGAGGATGCGCATCTTCTTAATCACCTATGTTTATGGCTTCAATCGCCGCTTCCTCCGCTCCAACCTTCTTGCTTGTGGGTGTAGGAGCCGGAGATTTCCTGCGGTGAGCCTTCCTTGTTACTGTTTTCTGCCACGGACCCATCGGTCGCGGGTCTGGTACTGTACAAAGAGAAACTTAGAAACGAATTAATCGTCGTGCGTAATGTCTGTTATGATCGATGTCATGATGGATGTGAAACTTTCCAAAGTGTCTAATTAGTCGTCAATTGAAGTTGATTTTGAGTTGATAGGGCGAGCCAATAATTCAATGTTTCCCCTTGACAAAAGAGATTGTATGTTGATGTCACTAGCGGGTCCAGCCGTTGATACATGTTAATTAACGTTATGATCGAACCGACCGCGGGCCATCGTTCGATAGATCTGTAGCGGCACTCGACAACAAATACCGCCACTCGACACTAACTAATACCGGACAACGGTAGCGCAGTGGTTAGCGCCTTAGGTTACGAACGTTCGAGACCCGGATTCGAATCCCGACGCCCGTAGTCCGATGTTTCTTCCACGCATGTAAATTAGAAAAAAAATGGCAGTACCCCAGCAGTGACATCTACAGCGAGCATCTACAATCATCACGGACAACACATACACCTCAATTGCAAGTTATGGAAATAAAATTTATACTATTGTTAACTAGATACAGTGCCTTAATATATTATATGTGCCCAGACATGGTTTTTTCTGTTATAAACAAAATTACAGTGGAATAAACTTAAAATTTTGTGGTATCAAGCAGGATCCCTGTGGCGGGTCTGCCCCGTGCTGACGTCCACGTCTCCGATCCAGTTAGCGGTGTCTAGTAGACGATAGAGTCGGCTACCACTGCCAGGGCAACCCTGCTCTCCCTTATTGTCTGGAAGAGCAGGTCTTGTGCCCGTTCCGATCGCCCCAAATTGGTCTGGAGGAGCCGCATGAATCTACTTTACCAAGTCCATATCCATGGCCTCTCCCCGGTCATCTGCCACACTCGTGATCCCTTCCTCTTCTTACGGTAGATCTCTCGCGTTGCCGCCCTGCCTCCTGTCCCTAGCAGGCTCCCGAATCCCGCTCATCTCTTTAGTTTTCGGCGGAACGTATGCCGCCCCTCCCATTCTGTGGGTGGCGCGCGCACCGAGCGACTCACAGAACTGGCACCTGGGCACGGAGGCAGGGCAGCTCTTGTCCTGATGCCCGGCGCCTTCGCACCTGTAGCATAGCCGCTCCCGGTCTACCGTAGATCCGCAGGTCGCTCTCACGTGTCCCAGTTCTTAGCACATATAACATCTTAGGGGCCTCTTCGGGATGGCTTCGACCCTCGCCATTGACCAGCCCACAAGAGCTCTTCCCGCTTAACTTAGTTTCCGCGCTGTTGCTGTCGGACACCTTATCCAGGCTAACCCGAGACCACCTCTGGAGGTCCTGATGTCTCCTACTCGAACTTCCAGTGTCTTGCATCCTCCAGCCCTCGCCAGTGTGTCCTCCTTGCTCCTCCTTGTCGACCGAGATGTCGATCCTAGTTACCCTCAGCTCCGCCGTTCTTGTTGGGGCCGCAACTCTCACCGTGGTCGGATCCAGGGCTTATGCCAACCGTGTTGCAGGCGCGAGTGCCTTCTCACCCTCTTTTTGTCCCCGGGAACTTCTAGAATGATGCCCCCAGTCATCGCCATCTTGATTTTGATTCGTTCAATGCCGACTTCGGCTAGAGGGACTTTCTGTCTAGCCACGTGATCTCGGGTAGTTTCCGACGTAACCCGTGCGACGGCCTTGCTGTCGCGCGTAGCAAGATGTCTGTGCCTGCCCACACGTGCTCCGAGGCGTACTTGTGGGGCGTTTCTGCCGGCGATCGTCCTAACCTGTCTTCTTTACTGCTTGGTCGACAGGGCTGAATTTTTTTTCTTGCTTTCCTGTCCCATCCAGTTCTTTCCTCACCAATTTTCTTGCGCACTTTGTACACACGCACTGAAACAACACTCTGGTCCACTTTTTCTTGTCGCCTTTCCTTATTTTTACTATAACTTAGGCTGCAGAGTACGGAGCGACGTAAACGCGTCCTCTCTGCATGCTGACATCTTTCTTTCTTTCTGTCTTTCATAAAGTTGTAACATTCGGCAAAAATTTTGTATATTCCATAGTATTTTTAAATTTTTGTTATAAACTTGGTAGACATTAAATAATGCGCAGTTTGTAAGATGTAAAACTGTTTTGTTTGTCAATTGTTTTTCATGACAATACGCTTCTCGTGTATTGCATAACAGAACTGATATTGATCAGCGAGATCAACACCATTCATAAATTTATTGTACTCTGGTATACAATTTGGTTTTATACTCTTTCCTTTTTTGTTTCTTTTATTTATACATTCAACCATATTTTTCGAATGTATTGTAGGTGTCATGATTATCAATTTTTTTTATTAAATTAGATGTTTGTACCAGAATGCTTTTTTACGAGATTCTATAGACTTCTTTTTTGAAGTATTAGTTTCAGTATTAGTTAGAACATTGTGGTATTCCTCTGTTTTTTCTTATTTTACTTTTGTGACAATGCTCATTATTATTAAAATCCTAATACTCTCATAATTGTTGGGATCTGTTTTTTGTAATTATGTTCCCGGAAATAGATGTATATAATAATGGATGATTAGACCAATAGTCGAATCTTTCTAATTCTTTTACTGTTCTGGCAAGAAATCCTAAAAATATTTTCATTTCTTCAATGTTAATATCAATCCAAACTTTATTCTTCTTTGGCTCATTTTTATTATTATTATTTTGTTGATAATAATGTAAGTTCGTTTCTGTTACAACTAAATTAAACAAACTAACACTAAGAATCATTTCACATCATACATTATGTCAATCATTTCACAGTTGACATTATGTCTAAATTTGTGGATGGTATTTGTAATCCTGTTTGTTTCAGGTAGGTGTGGAAGTCAGGATCGAAATCAACTTGTGATCATTTACATTCCAAAAAACTACCCTTATCACTTTCAGAGTTACTAATTATCGGTCATTTTTTGAATCGTCTCCCTACGATATCACTTTCACTATTGGTATTATTTACTATTCACGTCTAATGATATATTATATTTCTTCATCATTGAAGAACATTTCTAAGGCTATTTTATAACTTTAACAGTAATAGATATAAATTTTCGAGATACGAAGGCAGCGAAAGACATTGAAATTAACGGAAAAAACATCCGCTTAAAATATTTTTACAAGAAACTGTCTGATAAATTAGGAAGCGCGAACAATGCAAGCAATTGTTTCTGTAAAAATAGTATCAGCGTATCCAGTATACATTGGTATATAAACATTGGAATGGCGGGAAGAAACCATTTCTCTACGCCTTATAAAAATAGCGAAACAAAGTCCGACGTACATGATAGCGGCCGATAAGCGATGACTCACAAAATCACGCGTAGTGCGGCCGTCAATGTATTTATTCAGTTAGGAGTGAATATCATCTATGTTATCGGTTTGGATTCGCTTTAGAATTAGGTTAGGGCAACGGTTTTGATTAAGTCTCTGCGAGGCGACCGGTAACGCTTCCGTGAAATAACAAGGAATTAATTATAAAAATATTAGAAGAATGTAATTAAATGATTGAAAGATGAATTAAATATACATAATTGATATTATTTTGCGAAATAGATTAATTGTTATCATTTACGCAAGAGTTACTGACCGCCTCGTGGCGGTTGGATTGAAAAAAGTGACCGAAGTCCAAATCCAATACACTGATGATATTAACTTTTAATTGAGTTACAAGTTATAACAACCTAATATACGTACGTTATACCACTATATAAAGCCCACTGGTTTTAAGCTCGTCCGACTTTCCGTTCATAAACCGGCAACCGGCAATCAATACTGAAGCGTACTTGTCAATGGTCGCCTACTTCATTCACAAAGAACCGTGTATCAGGGAACATGAAAATAAGGTGTGACACCACAGTAATGATAATCGAAGAGAGGAAATGAGAGTACTCATATCGTGTTTCTTGTTGTTTCACAGTACAGGTGCTGCACCATGCGGCAAAGTACTGAATTTAACTAACATTAGTATATCATACAGGAACCTATAAAATTAGAGATCTATCCTGTTTGGTCCAAATTTAGCATATAGAAGAACCTATGTATCTAAGTTTAAAGTTTGGAATCTGCTCTGTTTGTTTGCACATTACCATAGACAAGAAAATATTGAGTTTCATACTACAAGTATTCTATTTAATTGCACGGTTCTACGAAAAAATCTACTCTTCTATTCGAGATAAACAAGTATAAGAACGACAAAATCATGCAATAATGAAACTAATTGTAAGTTGCCTAAGAAAGGGGAATTAATTGTTTACTATATTTTTGAACGGTAACACATATAAAGCAGGGTTAGAAATAGTAGAAAATGTCAGAACATAATAATTTATTAACAAAGAACAAAGAAAATAAATAAATTTATGCCGTCGAGAAAATGCCAACTGCTCATCACTCTTCTTTTTGACTCTTGAAATCTGCCTCCTACTTTCTTGACGTCTTCTCGGACGCGGATCTTCCTCGGCTTTAACAGGAAGCTCTTCTACGGATGCTCCTAGAATCATTGAAGGAACTGATTCTTCAGAAAGTGTGGTATTCGGAGCACGATTGTTTTGTAAGTTGGCTTCATAGTAATCCTTTTGCCTCGCGAATAAGAGAGTTTTCGCGGTCATCGGAAAACTGAACCCTCGCTTTCTGGGACGAAGCGTCCTGTTCTCGGGCGAAGATGTCGGGATTCAGCCTCTTTTTCTTAATTCGTCTTTCTCTTCTCGTACGAGTATATTAGGTCGTTCGAAAAGTTTCTTTCGTTTTATTAGGAAATAATGGATGCACAACATTTTCCACATTATATTAGTTTATCGAATTACGTATAATCCATTTTATTTTATCAAAATAAAGATCTGAACGTACGACAGATTAGGTTTCATGTTTGTATAAAGATGCATCGTTGTAAAAGGCGTGTCTGTAAAAAAACACACTTTTCGGACAATCTGATAGACAACTGCATCTAAAAGAAATAAAACTGGAAGAGTAAGACATTGTATTATTTTCAAAAGTATTCACTAATATTTATCTTTGCAGTAACAGAACACGATTATACATACAGTGAGTAACTTTAATATTCGGATCGAGCAAGGCAAGGAGTATGCCGCGATCGAGTGGGCTGGGATGGTGGTGGTGGACGTATATGTCTCCATGAACAGTGGCTTGGTCGCGTTTGAGGAGTTCCTGGCCGGGGTTGGCGATTGCGTGAGACGATACCTTTCACGTCAGGTCCTCGTCCTGGGAGACTTTAATGCTCACTCCTCGCAATGGGGGAACACAAGGACAGATGCTCGTGGCCGGGTGCTGTCAGACTGGCCTGCGGGCCTCGGGCTTTTCCTACTTAGCAGAGGCTCGACCAGCACATGCGTGGAGAGGATGATCCGTCGTCGATATTACATGGAGCCCGTGGGGCAGCCGTACAGGACGATGATGAAGAAACTGCGTCCGAGGGCCCCACCGCTGACGGCAGATATGGATCCGGTATTCCTGGAGGAGGTCACATCGCACGCTGTTCCCGCCACAGGAGGACAGCCCAAGGCAGCCGCGCACTACCTCGACTTGGACAGCGGAGTGGAGGGAGGAACTAAGGGATGCGGAGGAGGAGATGCTGTATGCGGCGAAGAAGATGGCCTCCCGCAACGTTGCGCCGCGACCGGACGGTGTCCCGGGACGGATATGGGCGGAGACGATGGCGGTCATGGCCCCCAGACTACGTCACCTATTTACAGAGTGTCTGAGGGAGGGAGTTTACCCTCGGACATGTCGCATGGCGAGGCTGGTCCTGCTGTAGAAGGAGGTACGACCGACAAACTCGCCATCCGCATATCGTCCGGTGTGTCTACTGGATGAAGTGGGCAAGCTCTTCGAAGGAGTCATTGTCGCCCGTCTGAAGGCCCACATGTCAAGGCCTGGTTGGCACGAAAGCCTGTACGGCTTGCGGCGGGGTCGCTCAACGATGGATGCGGTGAACCGGGTACGAGAGATGTCCTGGGGTGGGGTAGCGCTGGCAGTCTCTTTAGACACAGTCAATGCATTCAACACCATACTCCGGGACGGGATATTGGAGGCTGTTGAATTTTTCGACATGCCTCCCTATATCATTCTTGTCATACGGGCCTACCTGAGCGACAGATGGGTCGGCGACACCGGTAAGAATGGAGAAGGGCGGTGGCCCGTTGAGCGCGGGGTTCCGCAGGGTTCGGTTTTAGGTCCGATTCTGTGTATCATCGTATACGATTCGTTGTCCCTTGCCTTCCCAGACTCAGGCATAGTGTGTTACGCGGACGACACGTTGGTCTTGGTCGGAGGACGCTGGTGGCACGAGACGCTGCGCTCGACGGGAGTACGAAGACTAGAGGAGCCGAAGATCAAGCGAGAACTCTCCCGCCGCCGAGCAGGCGGCCCGAGACGTTCTGGGGGAAGTTAGACGTGTGGTGTGGGAGCGGTGGCTTTCCGACCTATTCACCGAAGACCAGATCCGGTGCCACCGAGCCGTTAGATCGGTGCTACCAGACTGGAAGGCTTGGGGAGACCGCGGAGGGCTTCCACTGTCCTTCCGGATGATTTGTCATCACTGCGGTGAGGCCCTACGCCGTCCTAGGTGACCATAGAGGCCGACACGCCGAGGAGGATCTGGACCTCCTCAGACTTGCACGACGGCCCAGGGGATAGCGTTGAGATGGATGGTCTCTCCCAATGCCCGAACTGATCAAGGAACGACTCCCTCAGACGGGAGAAGATGTAGGAGCGCTCCGGCAGTAATCCGAAATTTTTCTGGGTCCCGGGCATTCCAGCTGAGTGTCAGGCGGTCCACCGTGGGATTTTAGTCGGTATAATCCGACACTACCCCGCCGCTTCCAAGCGGGGGGTGCCCATGAGGATTTTCCTACGTATAAAAACAAAAAAAAAAAAAAGAAAGGAAAAAGAAATTATACTTGAAAATGAAATTGAAACAAAAATCATTGAATTCTTAAATTTAACGGATATTTATTTCTTATAAAATAGTGATCATTCTTACAGTTCATTATCATAAACTAAAACAAATAAATTACACGCTTTATTTTCCAACCCTCAGCACGGAATTATAACTTCATTCATTAAATTATGCTTTACTTAATTGAGAAAGCTTGTAAGTCTATTACAATTAAATTCAAAATTAATTAATCGACTGTTTGCGAGCTGCTGTTATTTTCCGAACAAGATGTATAAGTGGGACCGCTATTAATTGCGCCCGTATTTTCCAAATCGCCATAAATATCATTAGATTTCAATTATTTTATACTTCTTTTTTCGCTTAATCGCTTTCAACACTTTTGTAGCAATTCCACGTATATTCTGAAAAATGAAATTGGAAAGCTTTTTCTAAGTTACTAAATCTTTAGTGGTTTAGAATACCAGTCGGAGATGATCGGCAAAGAAAACAAGAGAATAATATTATCCTCATGCGTATACAGATAATACTTGTTATAAAGAATACTACAATAGAATGTCGTTGTTGTCAAGACTCTAATGCTACTTTTTTCGTTTAGGTCACTATTTCCTATGGAGGTCACATTCTCGGTCAACTCAATCAGCAAAAATCCGGGCTCGTCAACTCCTATGGAGACGCAAGCCGATAGGATTGTGCACCTGGACGGAGTGTCTTTTGACAAAACCGTGATTTTCATGAATCGCTACACTCTTAACACTTTGACTGCCACGCCGCAAGCACATGTTACGCTCAGGACGCCACGGGAGTATTTTTATTATTCAAAGCATATAATGGTAAAATAATAATAAATTCATGATGTAAGACAACATTCTTCGCCAATCGACCGTTTATATTATTGGTGGTCACAGGTGACCACTGTGGCGCCCTGGTAACAACTGACAAAATGTTTGCAACATAATATTCATAATGATAAACAATTGTTACCTATATATACTATATAATATGCCTAAAATTACAGAATTACATATACTTGAGAGAATGTAAGTTTATGGAAGAGGAATGGGAGGAAAAAGTTTGCAACAAATGGTAACGGAGTGTGGCATATCCGAAGAAGGACTACCAAGCTATCAGAAGATACCAGCTAAAATCTTGAAAATTCGATACGAATTCGATAAAATTGTAGGAAAAAGAAGACATCCGTTCGTCAAGGTCGATGAGTTATCAGAGAAGTTAAGAAAAATCCCTTCATTGGTATAAGACAAATAAAGCTTTCATTTTATATGGCCTGTTTTTAGAACAGCTGTTAGAACATTCAATTTAAACGAATGTTAATTATGCAGACCGAGATATATCTCGTCTGATAATTTATTTAAAATGTTTCATTATCTCTAGTTAAAGACTTCATGTTTTGCGATATTACTATGTAATAATTTCGTTAAATGATACATTTTTACCTAAGACCTGCACCAACTTTATTCTTCATTGAATGGACTCTCGACATTTATAAATATATGTTCCACAGATGCAGAAATTTCCTTTCCATAAAACATTGATCATCGAAACAACTAACAAAGTGTGGAGCTTCTTTATACATATAATGTTACGACAACAATGTTAACGTAACTGCTGTACGTAATCATCATGATCAAAGACATCTTAGTACATGGCATTTAACGATACAAGAAATGAATGGATACCTTAGTGCCACTGAAACAAATATTTGACGACGTTTGCAGGAAGTATGTTTATGCTTTTCGGAGATGAAAGGACATCGAAGCCTCCCCCTGGAACTTGGGGTAATCCCCTAACATTATAATCTAGAGTCTACTATAGCTGTAATTAAACAATCGTAGTTATTCAATCCGATTGTAATTGTTCGAGACTAGTGACAGTGAGTTTTGGCTCGAGGCGACAGTCTGTCGCCCAACGTAGCCGCGGTCAAGGGATGAACGCTTCGTCTAACAAAGGCATACAATAATTTTATAGCTCTCCTACAAACAGACAAACAGTTCTTGTCCCAACTACGAGACAATAGAGGAGACCTATTTTTCAACGAACGACGTCTCCCACTAGCAACTTTCCCTCGAGGGCGGCTAGCATCTGTTTCTAACCATCGATAGGGAGATTGACCAATTAGCAGCAACGCCAATTTCCCTTACTTTCGGAACGAAGGCTATCCTCGACGAATCCGATGGTCTCGTGTCCTTAGACACACCCCATCATAGTTTTCCTCTGTGGCATCATCGGGACGGAACTACTATATAGAGAGTGGGATTCAAAATCTTTTAAGGGACCATGGGTCACTACGTACAGTCAATCTGAGAGTAACTGGCCAACTGTCAACAATCCATAAATTCTTTACCTGCACACTTTGTTAATTATACCATATCACTCATTTATATTTTAAATACATTTGGTTCTGTAATTCTGTTTAATAAATATCACCTAATATTATTTCAACATAAACATTGTGTCTTCCATAGATTATTTATCGTAATTTTAAGATTAAATTCTAACAACGTCATTAATCAAAAAAATCTTTTAACGTGCATCATAAATATACATTTGTTCTCAATTCATACATATACATAAATGTACCATGTAGGTAGATGAAGTTGAGCAAAGTGCAACATTTATTATGTCACAGCTAATAAGCTGTTCCGTATACTTCCTTACAGTATCCATTGTAGAGATTTGAAAACCAATGCCGGCACATACGCTGGCACAGGCTTTCGGCGGAGTTCACTATAGTAGGGAAGATTGTTCTTCACGAATATCTCGGCTATTAAGCGAGTCTACCCCTTATATGTATAGAAAAAAGATATTCGAAATGCTGAGCTTTCCAACATATCTAAAAGTCATCAAAAGCGGTGTCTAGTCAGCTTTTTACAATTTAATAAAAAGATTAAAAAATGCTTTTATCCGGTAAATAACTTTCGTACTCTGGTTTATCATTTACAGACTGTATAGTATTAGGTCATCCCATAAGTTCGTGCCGACTTTTGTGTATACATTTCATATGTCGATTTATAAACATATGGCGATAAGGGACGAATGCACTTGAGCTTAGCTGATCAAGAACAGGCTAGAGCAGATTTTCGTGGGTATAAGATCGTAATATAGTGAACACAGTGACTTCTAACAGTAAAAAATCATGAGTGAAATGCGTATCCATTTTCTCATGTTATATGAATTTCGGAAAGGAAGTTCTGTAACAATTGCCACGAAAAACATATGTGCTGTTTACGGAGAAAATGCGCTTTCATTTCGCACCTGTAGGAAGTGGTTCCAACGTTTTAGAGCTGGGAATTTCTGTTTAGAAGACGAGGAACGCTCCGGGCGTCCTCCTCAGACAGACGAAGATAAAATTCGGGATCTTGTTGAAAAATCACGAAGTTTGACAGTTCAAGAGATGTCAAATGTTCTGAAAATACCTAAGACAACGATTCATAGGTGTTTAAAAAAAATGGGGATGGTGTCAAAGTTGGACGTTTAGGTGCCCCACGAACTTACGGAACGGAACCGTCTTGAACGAACGACAGCGTGCATGTCATTACTTGCGCGTAATAAACATGAGCCATTCCTTAAACGCCTGGTAACTGGCGATGAAAAGTGGATACTTTACGAAAACCCTGAACGGAAACGTAGCTGATCCCAACGAAATCAGCCACGTCAACGCTGTGCAAAACCAGGGTTACATCCACGTAAAGTTCTTTTGTGTGTATGGTGGGATTATAAAGGAATACTGTATTTTGAACTTTTATCTAGTGGTGATACCATTAATTCAGACAAATATTGCACTCAGTTAGAAAAATTAAGGGAAGCACTAGCTGAAAAACGACCAGGTTTAGTGAATAGGAACAACGTTATCTTCTATCACGACAACGCTAGACCGCATGTCGCGAAAAGCGTTACAAAAAATTGTCTGTATTTAATTGGGAAATTTTACCACATCCCCCATATTCCCCAGACATTGCCCCATTTGATTACCACCTGTTCAGAGCATTACAACACTTTTTAGTAGGTAAAAAATTTGAAAATATTGACATTCTCAAAAATAGCTTAGAAAATTATTTTAAAGAAAAACAAGAGAACTTTTATCGAGACGGAATAATGGCCCTACCAGAAAAATGGGAAGAAGTTGTACAACGAGAGGGGGATTTTTTCATGAAACTGAAAGGTATATAAACAATCTTAACATATATAACCGCTCGAAAAACGGCACGAACTTATGGGATGACCTAATAATTATGTTACAAAATTATAAATGCTTATGCCAACTTATACTTGCAAATATGGCATAAATTATTCTCCTTTGTAGATCATTCTACGTTCTTCTTCCTGCATTAACGTCAGATAATGTATATTACTTATGACTTAGAAGTTTAATATGGTGTATATTTTGTAGAATTATGAGAGCTGTCGTAAGCAAATTTTTCCACACTAGAATTGGATTCTAATTTTATTAAATGATATATATGAGGTGTAGATCGTGACAGTGATAGGAAAAAACAATTAAGTATGTTTAACAATATATGTATTTATTATGATATACTCAATATGTACACTTTGGATAGAACTTGCGGATACTAAACGATTCGTGATTCGCAATTACAAGTTTGGCCAAGATGCTGGCAAGAGGGCCGATTTAAGGCGTAATGGCTCGCCCCGAATGGTCTTCGGCGGGTGAACAGCGTCCCACCTGCTCCGGAACCGTCCTGGAGAGACGGAAGGTCTTAGAATGTGCCCCGTTCGACCTGAGACCAGCGACAGCCCCTGCAGGCTTAGCTAATCGAGGTAGCAAGGCACTGGGTGCCTTGCGCGATGGTTGGGCGTAATCTCACCCGAAAGCACCCGTTAACGAGGACTGACAATATTTGTAGCTCGCCACCTTCCAGCTTTCATCCTATTGAGTTGTTTTTTTATTGATTTCCATATCAACTTCGATTGTAACTGAGCAGTCCTATTCTTGGTTTACTGGTTGACTTGTTTTTGATGTGTTTGTTGTTTTATTTATGTAGTACTGCTCGTCTTTGTTGATAATTTATCGGTGAGATTTGTTTTTTCATGTTAGGTTTGCTTATAGTCTTCTTAGTAGAAGACACGGGTTTCCACCATTTAGCTATGGGCGTAGCCATTCGTAACTTTCTCTTCCCCACTTGCCGCACTTTTCTGAAGCACTGTTTTTACTCTGCTCGGGCAGAACTCGACCTGACGTTGAGTGTATCAATGTTATATAAGTTTGAAAGCTGTGTAATTCCAACTTACATTCCTTACAAAAAGAGTCTGGAAATTTGCAATGTAAATAATTATCAATCGTTCAATTATTGCAGTTCGCGAGATACAAATATTCTTGCGATTTATTGTATTTGGATATTCTTCGTGCAATCATCAACGTGGACGGACGTCAAAGTGAAACCACGCGAGTTCGGCATTTCCATATATACAGAACATACTGTCAACGCGAGTATCTTGAACTAGTTCGATTATTTGCTTACGCTGCTGGAATAAAAAGCACGGAAGGGTTTTTTTCGCGCGGTAAGTGCCACTTGTTAAACATTGCCACTTGGAACCGATACGAACAGACATGAAACGGGCTGTGCCAGGAGAAGTATTCTTACATTATTATAAAGAAATACATATAGTAATTTAATAAAATATCTCACACACCATGGTCCTGGTCATTAATGTGAGTGATTGTATATTGTTGGGTTTTAAATGGTTACGATTCTGAAATGTCAGAAAGAACATTTAAGTGCCGGCCGGTTCAGTTAGCAGGGCCGGTCCGCAGTTGACATGTGGTAAAAATTCATTTGGTAGAAGTCGGAAGTTGTTGATTTTTTCAATACTGTACCTTCACACTTTTTAACGTGAGATGTTCCGAAGAATCCATATACTTGTGTAAAAGAAATACTGTGCATAGTTTCATTTAAAAAACCAAGGTACTATTTCAAACATTTCTCAATACTCAATACTTTTGTGGATAGTATGATTTCTTGCTGTCCAGAGCAGACGTGTAATTCTTTGCGGATGTCATTGTTTCTGACGTAGCAGGGTGAATCTATGATCTCAGGTAGTATTTTAGTTCGTTCACCTTCCATCTTTTGCACGTGCGATTTGGCTGCCATTTCCCAGAGTTATATTTTCCGAAAACATACGGTTACAAATTTTTGATTTACAATTTCCACGATTCGTAATTAGAATCTTGAAATCTATGAATGCTCTTCGATTTCTTGATATCCAAATACAGTCATCTTTCCTTTCCATTAACTTCCTTTATTCTTTCCACGAAACGACTTGGAAGTTATATTACAATATTCGTTTAAAGCATTCCAAGCTATTTGGACGATAATAGAGATGAAATATTTTTTATACAAGAATTTTTGTACTCTTTTCCTCCATTTAAATAGCGTTTTGTATGCATTAGCATTTGAAAAATATTTTAAATGAAGTATTTTTATGTTAATAGGAACATTGTTATAGTATCGATATTTAATAAAAGCAGAAGTCAAATGTTAATGATTACACATATAATGGCGTAGTTAGCAAATGAACTACATTGTGACAAAATTACACACTTGCTCAGTTCGCGAAGTAGACCATCACCGTTGAATCATTTTTCCTTTAGTACGGATTATCCTGAGATTTTTTGTTTTTTCTTAACATAACACATATATAGAAATTTAAGATATCAAATTGTACGATATTCTTTATTTATTAATTTTCCGATTTATTTTTTCATATTCATTTGCAGATATTTGGGTTGAAAGAGGGGATGCCCTGTGATTTTGGTACAATGAATACAAAGCTTAATGAAAACGAGATAAATGAAAAGTTACGTAATGTGAATTCCATCGAGGGATTCTATTCCGGAACTGGAATTCTTATGACAGGGGCGACAGGATTCGTGGGCAAAGGCCTCCTCGAAAAACTGATACGCACGTGTTCACGCATCGCTGCTATTTTTATATTGATCCGGCCGAAACGTAACCAAACGATAGAACAACGATTTAAGAAGTTAATAGATGATCCGGTTCGTAAGCAATATTCTACTCGCTTTTTGGAATTTCATTATATAAGTCTCAAATTAATGAACAATTGCCAAGAAACAAAAAAATTACCTTCGTAAGTTCATATGAGCCGATTAATGTAAATATGATGTAATTCAATTCTTGCCTACTTGGTTCAACACCGCGACTTGGAACAGTAACTTCTATTCTGTTTTGAGCGCGAATGGTGTCAGGATATACTCGTTAATTTTTCAGTGGATAACAGAGAAGCTAAGAATGGCCCACTCGATTCCCTACAAAATTTTTATTTTATCATTCATTAACTGATAATCAACTTCTTGACTGCGAACATTTTTGCACTAAATGGCTCATTTTCTGCAAGAAGATGACATAAATAAATAGTGAACTTTTAGGTGAATATCGAACACATCAACAAACGCGGTTGACATCACCACTTTTGCGTACTTACCCATTTATGAAATCGATCAGTGCAGCTTTTCAACTCATTCATTTATCTATTTTTATTTGTTATTTCATTTCTGATTCCTTACGGATGAAGACGTTTACAAGGCAGCAGTTTAAGATTTCGAACGTTATCTATTATCTAATTTTGTATCATTAATATTACGTTTTTATTTACGCTTTTCCCTTCTCATAATTTAGAATTACTATCATAAAACACGTAATACTGTCGCAATACTAAAAGACTGGAAGCCGTATATATATTAAAGATGTTGAAACATTATTTATACAGAAGAGTTCATATGTACTTTTCTGTCCGAGATAGGTAAGTATGAGAATAACAAAATCGTACAATAATTAGGCTATTTGCAGGTTGCCCACGAAAGAGAAATTGATTACAACTATATTTACTATGTATATATTTTCTATATTTTTCCTCGAGGAAATAGGAGAATATTCCCTTGTTGAGAAACGTTAAGTTGGTATGATCGCTAGTTCCTACAAGCTAAGTTGGTACGACTTCTAACGATGCTTTTTTGTCTTAGGAGTCGACCACGTGTTAATTATCTAAGTGTATCCGGTGTGTTCAGACGTTTTGTACGAAGAGGTGAAATATAGAAAGCAAAAGTTGAATCTGTGTGAATCAATTATATCTCAACCCCAAACCTATATTTAATAACAGGTTATGGGCCCTGGGACAGTAAACTGCGACAGTAAAGACATTTATTTGTTGAGATTTTGTGTTTTTCTGAAATTATCCGAGAAGAGACCACGCCATGGTCGACCAGGAGAAAATGGGTGATGTGGACAAGGATATGAATCCGACCCTGAGTAAGGGCAATTATGAATACTGGAAGATGATGACGGAAGCTTCGTTGGTTTTCCTGGTCTGCTGAGATGCAGTAGAGTCAGGATTAACGGCAGTAGAAAGGTTGAGACCAGACTGTATAAAAATGGATAACAAAGCACGTGCGTACATTTTCCGGCATGTTCGCCCCGAGTATCTCGGGGATATCAGAGCCCTGAAAACAGTGAGTGAGTTCTGGAAAGATGGAAGATGTCCGTGGGAGATCTACGTCGATGGACATTGTTTTATGCATGCGGAACCTGGGCACGATCGAGAAGACCCCTTGCATGCATATCTCCGCGTACTGCGGAAGGATCCAAGACCTGTGTGATAAGTTATCCAATACCGGTGCGGTAGTTGGTAGTCGCTGCCGGGTGAAAAGAAAATTCGCGTTTCGTCCCGGGACTATCGGTGGACTCATCAGTCAAGTAAGGCTATACCCGGTAGTCCCTGCCTTAGACGTAGAGGGAGTTTCGCTAGGTGCGGTATTTGTATCGTGACACCGTATATTCGACCGCTAGCCAGACAGACAGACTTGTTGTCGTCGTAGTAGCCCTCTGGTGTTAACGGTTGGTACCCGCGGATCGCCCGGGAGGAGTTACGACCGTGTCATATCGATTCGGGTTTAATTTCACGTTCCGCACGTAAGGTGAGAGATTCGTATTTCAATTATGATCGTCATTACAAAATTTATTAGAAACTGACAGAGTAACGATACAGAATGTTATAACAGAACAGAATAGAATGTCGAGTACTGACTTGGGAGGTATTTTTATATCAAGGGTTTGGTTCCTGTGGAGGGGTTATCGCTGGATGCCGGTCACATAGGGATTCCGTTACTGCTTAGTTACTGTTTCGGTGGCTAAGGTATGTGAGATATAATTATCCTTTCGCTGCATTCCCACGGCCACTGTGACAACCGCGTTGATGCCTCGATCTGTCGGCGTCCTGTTGGTACCGATCCGCCACATTTTCAATACACGATAGCGTCTTAGATTTAAAATTAGATTGAATTTCGTCGCGATAATGTTTTTGTTGTAGTAAAACCTAAGTATCAATTTTTTAATAATGAATCGTTGCATACAGTATAATATTTCCGATGAAATGTATGATATCTCTGATATCTATCTTACATGCGTGTTCATTTACAGAAACGATGAAAACAGAAGAACTAATTGATTGTAGGCAAAATGGAAAGAGATGAAAATGTAATGACTAATTTGTGTAACGATGTAATTAAATAAAGTAATTGACCACACTTTCATCTATCTTATTGATGGGATTAATTAATCGAGTGTAAAATAAGCAGAATATATGTATTTGGCAAATCGAAATAATTATAATTATGTACAATAGCCGAACTAGCTGCACGTTATTCACATACTTTCTCATAGTCCACCCTCGTTTCGGATTACACATGACTTATATGAGGTTGATCAGTTTAACTTCAGCTTACTTTCGTTACTAACGAAAATTTTTGGTCCTATGGAGTTTAATCTTTGTTAAAAGAACAAACGATACGTCTCATTTGACATCCAGCGAAAGAATGGCGAAGGAACGGAAAAAAGATTGTGAAAAATGAAACGAGGATACGAAATCTTTCAGCGAAAGTTTAAGAAATAACCAATTAACAAAAAAATATATGTCGAAGATGAAAGGACATTGGAGCCTTCCCTCTGAAACTTCGGTAAAATCCCTTAACAGCGTAATTTAGATTCTACCTTTGTCGCCATTGAAACCGATTGTATTTTTTCGAGATTTATGATAGTGGGCTTGGGCTGGAGGCAACAACCAGTCGTTGAACGTAGCCGCTGTCAAGGGATGAACGTTTTGTCTAACAAAGGTGTGGAGTAATAGTATAGCTCTTCTTAAAAAGAAACAGTTGTAGCGGCACTTGGCAGTAAACATTTCAACAGTTTCTGTCCCGTGGCTCGCCACACGCAGACCATATTCTCCGAGTAAGATGATTACCAGATGTCGATGCATCTCCACAGTACATGTTCAGCCAGCCTGAGGGCCGTTATTAATATTAAGATTTAGTCATCTGAAGTCTCTCAAACGGACAAACAGTCTTTGTCCCAACTACGGGAAAATAGGGAAGATCTATTTTTTCTACGAACGACGCTTCCCGCTAGCAACATTCCCTCAAGGACGGCTAGCATCCTTCTCTAACCACCAACTTGAAATTGATCAATTAGCAGTAACGTCAATTTCCCTCACTTTCCGTAGACGCGCCCCATCATAGTTTTCCTCTGCAGCATCATCGCGACAAAAAGTTATTCTCTCGTGAGGTCAAATTAGCGAGTTACATAGCGTCTTTAGCGATTTCTTCTCTAAAACAAACATTGTAAACAATTACTTTCTCTTTCTTGGGCATTTCAGAATTAGTCTAATTATTGTACGATTTTGTTATTCTCATACTTACCTATCTCGGACAGACAAATACATATGAGCTCTTTCGTATAACCGTATAATTAAATAGGTTCTTGCAGCATAAAGCTAAGTAGATACTGGTTTACGCTAATAAGGAATCAAATAGGGCAGGTCCCTAACTATATAGATTCTTCTATATGCTAGCGTGTCTCATCTTCCAGTATTGTCAGCGTGGTTCAACATTAGTCCGGGAATAATCAGGAACATAAACGCGAGTACTCTCATTTCCTCTCTGATATAAATTATTGTCACATAGAGATATGATAGTTTGAATATAATAATGCATGCTTATACTGACTTACGAAAATATGTAGGCACTGCAAAATTGTATGCATATACTACGCGGGCAAGATACATTTCTTGAAACTTCGGTAGCTCTATAATGAGATGCGAGTATCGCAATTATACTGAACAAGTTTTAAACCAGTCTAGAAACGTATAAAAAGAATTACAAGGCATTTTTGCGGACATACACTTTTAACACACTGTTGACCAGCTACATTAAACAGAAACTAACAACTTAACTTTCTGCGTAAAAAAAAAAGAATTTATTCCTGATCGGTCAGAAATGTATTAAGAGAAAATTAGTATGCTTAATAATATTCTATATTGGGAATCGAGCTTATATATTATATTCTTTAGGTTTTCGATGGTGTCAGAGCACAAAACCCAACAATTTTCGATAAAATTCATCTCGTGGAGGGCGACCTGACTCTGCCAGATTTAGATCTTTTGCAAAAAGACAGAGATATGTTGATAGAGAATGTAAACATAGTATTCCACGTTGCGGCCACTATAAATTTCCATCTACCATTGGATATGGTCGTCAATGCAAATGTGAAAGGTACCGCTAATATTATCAAACTGTGCAAGGAACTCAAGCATGTAATTAGCGTTGTCTATGTGAGCACAGCTTACAGTAATCCGAATCTATCAGACATCGAGGAAAAGGTCTACACGTAAGAATCAGTTATAATTCGTCATTCCTTAAACAACTTTTTCAATATCGTGCATAACCTACTTCTAAATATAAATAAACGATGAAAGTAATGTATAACTTAGTATAATTTGTTTACTTGTCTATCTGATTAACACTTGCCAGTCTCCATTGAAATGATAAATACTTGTCAAAACAGGTATAAATTTAAGAAAACTTACACAAGAAATAATCAATGATACAAGATCTGTCAATGATAAAAATTACGTATTGAAAATTATTTTACCTTTTACTAATTTCTTCTTTTTATTGAATTCAATGATGAACTTGTTTTGATACACGTACATGATAACAACTAGACACGGATATCATTATAAATTCATATTTTAAGATGAATAAACATGATTTGAGGAACAGAATCTAAGCAGAACTTTGTTCGTTTACTAAAAATTACAGCAAGTACTTCATCTTCGATTCTTTCTATATTATTGTGTATTATTTCATTATATTCTGTTATATTATTAGACATTCTATACGTTTTTGCATTTTAAATCTTTAAATGCGTCAAATTTGCAATTTATTAATGACTTTAGCATGACAAACATGTTATCTTATGCTTGATAATTTTGCAGCACGAATCCAGATCCCTCTCTCGTGATAGATATATGTGACCGACAAGACAAAGAATTGATTAATCTGCTCGAAGAAAGAATTTTAAAAACGTATCCAAATACATACACGTTCACCAAGAATCTTGCAGAGCAGACAATATCCAACAATAGCAAAGGACTGGCTGTTGCGATCGTACGACCAAGTATAATTTGTTGCTCGCTAAAAGAACCGTGCCCTGGTTGGTTGGTATCTTTTGCTGGACAATCAGGTATTTTTATAAATATTTACAATGATAATTCCTCGTCATTTCATATCTCACTCATATCGCAAATAAGAGCGTTTCATTACATCCAAGTAATTCCGAATAATACAAGTCACTCGTATCACAAGACTTTAGCTCTCCATAATTTTCATAACAATGAAAGAAATCAGCAATAGAATAAAACTGTGACAATTTTTAACTCTCACATTCTGAAGGTTACGTATATGGAAATATACTTTTTGCTTATTGCGCTATAAAAATGATACCGTTATTACTTTTTTTATTAACTTAATTACGGGAATATGAACTTTTAACATACAATCCAATTACAAGCAGTTAGTTTCAGCCTAAAATGTGTAGTGTAGTATAGTATTATGGAATTAAATGGAACTAAATTAAGCATAAGACGTGCGATGCGCCCCTCGAGACAGTAGGATATGCTTTGTTACGATGTACATGATGTATTCAACGTGAAACAACATAAAATTTTAGAGCACACGGTAATATCATTAAACGTTTTATCTGGCAACAATGAGCGAAATATAATATATTTCTGTTTAAGAGACAATAATTTTAAATAATTATATAATATATGCGATGGATATGTATTAGCATTGGACTACTTATTCAACGAGTGGCCAAACGCAGAAGTTGACGCTGTATGCTTTCGAACATATCATAAAGAAATTGCTGATATGAAAGAAGGTTGGTTATTGTTATAAGACTGTAGACTCTGATGTGGCCTGTGTGTTAGCTCAGATTCCGGTCAATCGTTTAACAGTAAAAGGGAGATTACTCGTCGAGAACATCGAATAGCCGTTCAGAGTACAGAACGTTAAGCGGCGCAAAGCGAAATCGTGTTTGTCACCTACGGCGCACAGAGGGAGGCAATGACGCAAACAATGTTTGGAATTACTCAGTCTTCTTGTACGATATGAATATTCATTTAACTCCCTTATATAATCTTGAAATTAAAAACAGATGTAGCCAGTTATCATAATCGTTTTGATTATGAGAAACGATTTGCACAGAAGCGATTACGCTGATCAACTCCACGAATTACGATAAAAAGGAGAAACAATTGTGATATTACAAACGTTATTCCTTAGAATTCAAGTTAAGATTATACGACTTCTTCTTTCAACAGATAAACTCATCGCTATGAGTTATTTGCGAAGCTGAACAACATAAGCATTTTTAGGCAATGAAGTTAAAAAATTCAGAAAAATATAGTTGTAATTAATTTCTGAGAAGCTAGTTGACTCTAATTTTTACCAGATCGCCATTATTTAATCTGTGTATTTACTGTCAGTTACAGCTACTCTTCCCATATCCGTGTCGCTACATTTCGAGACAGTTGAGAATCATTAATAACTTTTGAACCAATTTGACGTTGCAGGTATCTTCATGAATATCGGCAATGGTATTGCAAAAGTACTATTGGGTAAGGCAGATGTAATATCAGATGTAGTGCCTATTGATTATGTAGTCGACGTGATAATGTGTGCCGCGTGGCATGTCACGCTACATATTGATAATAGGGTCAAAGTTTACAACTGTACGAGCAGCGCACGTCCCATCAAGTACGGAATCGATATTTATTACAGAATTTGTTTAACTAACGTAACTCAATTGTTAGAGTATCCTAAAAGCTTCAGATTCATTTAAGCAATGCGATCAATAGAAATGCCAATGGATAAATTGCATTCCAGTGTGATTAATGTACAAAAGATAATGATAAACTTAGAAAAAGATATTGAGAACACAAATGGATAAGAGCCAGCCAGATTTTTTTCTGTGAATATCTATACATAGGATTCATTTGTTCTAATGAAGGTGGATGTGTCATAGAAACGTCTTTACGCTTTTAATACTTCTTCGGAAATAAGAAAGGTATCTCAATTCGGTGAGTAGTAACTTTTTCTTTTTTGTTTACCGGTTTCTTCGCAACGGCTTAACGAACCGGAATTTGCATCTCGTAGGACATGTTCTAAAATATCCCGTTATAATATTTTTCTGTATTATTCTTTCTTTTTTCTTTTTGCGATAACTCAGTCTATACGTATATTCATCGATTGAGTTGAGCTATCTGAAAGAAATCTTTTTTGCAGGTATTTCCTCGAATGGTTTGATCCCGGATTCATTTGATTTTGCAAATGAAGTTCTCGTTACCTTTGCATTTCGGCAAGTGCTCTTTCGTCATGTAGTTTATTGCTCAATGTCTCCATCGTACTTCGTTTCTTTTCTTTCTTTTTTTTTCTTATTATTTATTTATTAAAATTACAATCAATTCTCGCGTTGAGAATTTTCAGTAATTTTTCTGGCGTGGCGCAGTGACATGGCTGATTATTTATAATAAGTTAGTACTTATTATAGATAAGTATAATTTATAAGTAAGTGTTATAAATAAGTGAATATTACTTAATTCAGATAACTAATTGAATCTAGCGTTTAGGTCTAGCGGGTAGTGCCTCTTCAGCTTGCGAATCTGGTCCGTCGTATCAAGTAGTCCAGTGATTAGGGGGTTTCGGTGTTCGTTGATTCCTTTGCTATATCTGTCGCTATATTTTCCTATTTCCTCCTTGACGGTGGGTATCTTGAGGTCGTGGTGTATTGTTTCATTGGTTACGTACCAATGTGCGTCAATTAGGGATCTTAGCGTTTTCGATTGGAAGCGTTGGAGTATTTCAATGTTGGAGTTACTTGCTGTTCCCCATAGTTGGATTCCGTAGGTCTAGACAGGTTTTATTATGGTCTTGTAGAGCGTAATGTTATTCTGTATGTTTAGTTTGGAGCGTCGGCCCGTGAGCCAATAGAATTTTTCTAGTTTGTCCTTTAGTTGCTTCGTTTTATCTGAGATGAGTTTCTTCCACGTTAGTCTCCTGTCCAGGGCCATGCCCAGGTATCGGACTGAGTCCCTGCTAGGAACTGTTGCATTGTTGATGGTGACCTGGGGGCAGGTTTGTTTTCGGAGCGTGAAGGTTACATGTGAGGATTTCTTTTCGTTAATTTTGAAGCCCCATTTATGAAACCACTTTTCCATGGAGTCGAGACTTCGCTGGAGAGTGAATGAGGCTATCACCGGGTCTGCGTGGGTAGCTAATAGCGCTGTGTCGTCTGCAAATGTTGCTATTGTTATCTCGTTTGATATAGGTAAGTCGGCAGTGTAGATGGAGTACAGTAGGAGTCCGAGGACACTACCTTGGGGTATGCCGGATTCTATTCGGAATGTTGCGGATGTGGCGTCTAGGCATTTAACCATGAATTGTCTGTTGGTTAGGTAGGAATTTAGGATGGAATAGTAGGGGTGGGGTAAGATCTTTTTAAGCTTGTAAAGTAGCCCTTCATGCCATACTTTGTCGAATGCCTGTTGGATGTCTAGGAAAACCGCTGAGCAATATTTTTTCTTTTCGAGTGATTTGCTCTACTGTTGAATGATGTTTTCGGAAGCCGAATTGGTGATCTGGGAGTGTTCAAGTTCTCTAGGATTGGAAGGGGACGGTTCGTGAGCATGTTCTCGAATAGTTTAGACAGGGTAGGTAAAAGGCTGATTGGGCGATAGGAGCTGGTTTCGTATATCGGTTTACCGGGTTTAGGGATGAGGGTAATCAGTGAGATTTTCTAGGCCTTAGGATAGTGTTCAAGGCGAAGGATAGCATTAAAAATCGATGTGACGAGTGCGATCCCTTTTATGGGAAGTTCCTTAATTGCTTTATTGCTTATTAGGTCGTGCCCTGCTGCTTTCTTCGGATTTAGGCGACTGATTGTTTCTATAGTCTCTGCAGAGGTGAAGCGTTCGATAGGAGGGGACATTTGGAAGGGGGTGTGCAGGTATTTAGTAACGTCCGCGGCAGCTTTGGAGGGATGGGGTTTGAATACTTTTGACAAGTGTTTAGCAAACAGGTCGGCTTTTTCTATAGGGCTTCGCGCCCATCCACCTTGCGGACGGCGGATAGGTGGGATTATTTGTGGTGGGCGTGTGAGTTTCCTGGAGGCCATCTATAGTGAGTAGTTGGAGTCGGCTGTGGGGGATAAGCTGGCGAGGTATTTATGGAAACAGTCGTTTTTGTAATTTTTTATGGTTTTGGATAGGTTTCCAGTTGCGTTGTTTAGTTTGCGTTTGTCATCCGGTGTTCTATGGGTCTGCCATACTCTTCTTAGTCTACGTTTCTCTGGTATTTTTTTTAGTATGTATTGGGGATATTCTTGTTTGCTGATGGACGTCTTTGTCGGTGTGGAGAGGCGGATGGCGTTTATTATGCTCGTGTTTAAGTATTCCGTGGCTGCTTCAATTTCTTCCTTAGTTTTTAGTGAGGTTAGAGCTGAAGTTGAGTGAGTAAAGACTTCTCTAAAGAGCTGCCAGTTGGTGTGTTGGTTCTCGATGATTGTTGAACTGACTGTTGCTATCACGGGGGAATGATCAGAGGAGGGATCAGCCGAGGAGTTGATTTGGACATGTCTTGATGAGACATTTTTAGTTACGAAGAAGTCCAGAAGGTCGGATATTTTGTTAGTGTCGGTGGGCCAGTATGTGGGTTCGTATGTGGTGAGGTAGTTGAGGTTGTTTGTTATTATGCTGTTTAAGAGGTTTTTGCCTCTTACTGTAACCAGTCTGCTGCCCCATTGGGTGTGCTTGGCGTTATAGTCTCCTCCAGCTATGAATCTATTGCCCAGGGTGTCCAGGAAGTTATCAAAGCCTTCTTTGGCGATGGAGTGTCTGGGAGGGCAGTATACTGCTGAAGTTGTGATTGTACCATGGCAGTCTTCTATTTCTACGTTTGTTGCTTAGAGGTAGTCTTTCTGGAATGATGGACGTTCGTTGTGCTTAATACTTATTTTGATTATGATTCCGGTTCCACCGTGGGTCCTTCCGCTGGGGTGTTGGGTATGGTAGAATTTGTAACCATTTATTTCCAAATAGTTTTTGTCGGTGAAGTGGGTTTCCGATACAAGCATTACGTCCATTTGCTGGTGTTTTAGGAAGAGTTCTAGTTCAAATTTGTGTTGCGCTAGACCGTTGGCGTTCCAAAGAGCTATGCGTCTTGGTTTTGTTTTGCGTCGGGGCGTACTAATTTATCCATGATGAGTGTTAGTAGCGATAGCAAATTATTTATTTGCTCCGATTGTTTCTCTATTAGTTTTTCAAGCCTAGAGACATTGTCTGTGTTAGGTGAATTGGGGACACTATTTTGGGAAAGATCCCTTTGGCTATTCGGGTTATTTTGGATGCCTTGTACTGCTTGGGCATAGGAGGTAGAGGTAGTGATGAATTTAGTAGGACTGGGTGTTTGGTTGGTTGAAGGGATTGGGGTAGTCGTGAATTTCGGCGGGCTGGGTGTTTGATTGGTTACCTCTTTTGCTCTGAGTTTAGGGTACCTGTTTGTGTACAGGGTTTTGTAGGCTGAGCAGCCTTTATAGTTGGCAGGATGGTCACCTTGATAGTGGATGCACTTCGCTGGGATTTCCAGTGACTTAGTGCACTGGTCGGCGGAGTGTGTACCTGCACATTTAAGGCAGCGGAAGGTATGGTTGCAGTATTTCTGCGTGTGACCGTACCTTTGGCACCTTTTGCATTGCACTATCTCTTTTTTAACAAGCGGTGGTTTGAATTTTACTATTGCGTTAATTAGGCGACTGATATTGTAGATTTCCTTATTGTTAGGCTTCTGTTTTATATCTATGAAAAGTAAGGATAACGGGTCTTTCGAGACTCTATGCCTTATATTACTTACGTTGATGACTTCGTGGCCGAGTTTTGAGAGTTCGTATTTGAGTTCGTCTATGTCTGCTGAGTGGTGGATGTTGCGTAGGACCACTCGGAAAGGTCTTTCTTGTTTGAGTTGGTACGTGTGAAAGTTGGCGTTCAATGTCTTAAGCAGTTTGGTGATTTTTCTGTATGCGCCGGGGGTTGTCGGCAGAATTTTTACTTTGTTGTTGTTAATCTTCAGGTTGTAGTCGTCCTTGGAGATATCTCTCTCTAAGGACTTGATCATTGTATGTCGATGACATCATCCACAAATATTGGTGGGGCAGGGGGGATTCTCTGTGCTTGTTGGTTTGGCGGCGGGTCTGTGATATCCATGGCGTCGTTAGTGGATTGCAATACGGCGAACCTGTTGTGGGTGTTTATTTGTATCGTTGATTGTTCGTTCCGAGTGTCGATCGTGTCTGGTTTTGATGTTTCTATTTTCCGTTTCTTTGTAATATTAGCGTTGTTGGTGCGGAGGGTTCTGCTGCACTTCTGCCACGGAGGAGGTAACGTGGGGTAGTTGCGGGTTTGCTCAGGAGAGCCTGGTCGCGATTGCTGGGCCATCATCGAGCTAGTGAATTCAAAGTGAATAGCTAGTCGTGAGGCTATGAGACTAGTATTCGGGTTGGGGTTAATTGCGTGAGATTTTCTTCTCCCTAAAGGGTAGGAAACACTTGGCTGTGTTCACTTTTGACGGTTGGGCGACACGTGTTGTTTTCGGACTTCACTGGACACTAGAGACACGTCTGCACGCTTCGGCACTCAACAGCGAACTGCATCGTACTTCGTGGCTTGAAATGTTACTACTGCTGGAGATATCGGATGTAGCCATCGGTATCTTTGAATCTGCTTCTAATGGATTCGTTGTTGAATTTTAAGAGTATCGAATCCGGCAATTCCCTCTCTTCCAGCTGATCTGTTTAAAGTGCTGGCCGTGAAGATGTCTTTAAAATTCCCATTGCATCCATTAAGCTATCAAAAATTGCTGTTTCGTCACAATAGTCACAGACTGAGAAACAGTAATAGGATAGACAAAACATCCTGAATGCCACAGCCATCGAAATAATAACCAGATAGTAACAGGATAGCCGCGTATGATATACCCCGGACGATACCCCCCAGGGGTAATAAACCTTAGTATTAGAACCTTCTTAAATCAGCACTCAACACCTTTTTTGTTATAACACTCTGAATCGTTACTCTGTTGGATTCGTACAATAAATTTTACTATTACGTCTAAAATCCAAATTTTTACCTTACTTGTGAAACGTTCGAACTACGGCACGAGGAGATCACCGGTGATCTGTCAATTTCGTGAATTCTTGTGTCTCCTTCGTGACACAATATAACTCATGATCCCTCATCTAACGTTATTGAATAGACTCCTTCATAATTACTCTTTCGTACAGTGCATTCAAAATAACAGCCTGAGCGAGCGTTGCTTCAATAATTTGCTCTGCATCAGCAAATTGTTAAACGCTTGCGTTCCCCAATGTAGACTTCAGCTGATGTTTGCTTTTATTGGTGGGAGTCCGCAGGAGTCTATTTTCATTGCGAAATGACATGTGACACACTTAATCACTCTATCATATTTATTAAATTATAGAAATATCCTTCTCTGTCACTGTTCAAAACATAATATCGGTGCCGCAGTACAGTTAGTTTTCTCATTCGTTAATAAGAATTAAGAACTGAAATGAATAGTAAATAGATAGAAATAAATTATCGTCTTCTTAACGACAATAAAGATCATTTTACGTTGATTGTGTAATATTGATCGCTGTATTAAAAAATGTGAAATGATAAAGTTTTCCAAGAAAATACTAGCAGCTCCGAAATGTATTAAAATGTATGAAATAATTTCAATATCAATGTAACAATGGTTCAGATCACTCAATCACTTATTGAATAGCAACTTAAATCATATATTGTAACATTTTCCAAGACTTTCCAATTAAATAATTATTTAATAATATTTCGTAAGTAAATTGTTACGAAAATCGACTTTCCGTTATAATTCCAATAGTTAGCTTATTGAAATTCAAAATATTTATGCTACTTTTGAAACTAGCAATAAGAACCAGAATGTTAGTAACTTCATTTGGATTTACATTGAGATTACTAGTAATGAAAAGCTAGATTTACTGGAAAAAGAAGCGACAAATGAAATTTATACTTGCATCAGGCATCACAGTTTCACTTATAGTCTTCTAGTCCATTAACATTTTTTGTTCAAGAACAGATTGAAAGTAGGAATGTTTTTGGATAATCTGATTCGGAACAATATTTGGAACAATATGACCGACTTTGAGACAAATTTCCTCCGCCGAGATATAAATAAAATATCGATTGTACGTAAGAAATTTTTAGTCGGAAGCTGCAAATGAAGTTTTACAATAGTTTGCAGCAAGTTGCTAATAAAATTGTTTTTAAGCCGAGCCTTATTGCGTTACGATAACCTAACCCCAATTGTTAGGTTGCAAATGGATAAAAACTGCTTGTCAATGCGCAACAGGCTATCCACATTTGAATTATGGCATCTGGAAATACCTAGACTACGAGAATAGATCTTTCTTATGTGATATTAAAGGCTAAAAAGTTATTTATAATTTTCTTGAACCATGTTCCGTACGAATCGTATTAAAATTAAATAAGTAATGAAAATTGTAAACCTTTTAATGTTCACTACCTAATTACAAGTTGCAGTGATAGATTGATAATGAAAGATAGAAATATTACATTTGCTATATAACCCACGTCGCATTTGGAGTTACTAATAAACAAATACATACATAATGTAACGTTGATAACAAAAGAAATATTGCACTAGGAATGTTGTACTCGCGTCCATTTGTGTCCTCAATAAGTCAATTCAGAAAGCTGTAAATATAGTACAACTAAAATTACATAATTTTTCTTGAGATATTACACAATATCTTCTAACATATTCTGATAGTAATATGCGTTATCTTGAATGTAATTCAATTACCTCTACAAGTGTAAACATTTCAATTTTCAAGATTGGGTGAGATCATAGATATCTTCGTGGAATGTAGCAGACAAATACCGATGAAAAATACCTTGTGGTATCCGAGTTGCACGGTAGTAGCAAACAAATATGTTTACGATGCACTGAATATACTTCTAAGTGTTTTACCTGCATTTGCCGTGGATATCTTTTTAAGGCTTCAAGGTGGTAAACCAATGTGAGTATTCTATCATTTGTCAAGCACATCAAAATACTCAAAAAACGACATTTCAGGGCAATGAATATGAGCAAATTTTACAATAAATTGGTCACAGCGACAGGCTACTTCAACTCGAATGAATGGTCTTTCAAAAGAGATAACATTGCCGACATGATAAACAAGGTGAAAACCTTTGAAGATGGAAATCTTGTTAAACTGGACTTGCAGGATATGGATTGGAAGAAATATTTAGCAAATTACTTGGCGGGAATTAAGATATTTGTTCTGAAGGAAGATTCTCAATCTATAAATACAGCAGCGCAACGGTTATCGATGTACGTATAGAAATATTTGATAAAATGACTCGATATGATATTTTCTTTTATTTTAGATTCTACTGGATACGTCAGATAACTAAAGGATTCGGTATAATCATTTTATTTCTGATAATATCGGTAACAATATTGCTATGCACCGACTACTTCAATGTTATGTTTCCCGCTTGAATCAAGAACAACGTATATGGAACATTATGGAAAAGGGCCTTGGAATAGGAACATGTCGCTACATATAAAGGGTGTCCGGCAGAGTTATATATTATATACTATATAGTATATATGTGATATGCTCTTCGAATAAAAACTGTGGATAAATGAAGTTATTTGTCGATATTGTGAATAATATATGTATAATGCTATTGTATAATATTACAAATTATTAACATATATTAAATACACTAGATAATTCAGAACACTTTATTGCGTGCTTGCTAGCTACGACCGTGTCACGTAAAATTGATACTTCGATTTTAAGAGAAAAGAAGGCTAACCCAACTTTTAATTACCTTTTATCGAATTTTATTATAAATTTTAGCACTTACAAGAAGAACACTGAACCGGAGAAAGGTGTTGTACGAGAACAGCGGCTAGAACAAGAACTGCCCGAGCTGGCTGAAGTCTCGGTTTATATACGTTTTGATTTGAGGATGTTGTGGGGGCTCGGTGTAGGTTATGATGAGGAAAAGTGTCCGAAGGTCGGGGTCGATATCCTATCTCTGATATGGACTAAGGTGCGTCACAGCCTTGGTGTAGGCTACGATGATAAGGTGGTGATGTGTCCAAAGGAGTCCGAAGGTCGGGGGTTGATGTCTTATCTCTGATGTAGGTTGAGATGTGATTGATGTCACAACTGCATGGTGGCAAAGAAGAACGGTTAACAACTAACTAGAACAAAAGAAGAAAGTAAGGCGACCGCACTTCCGCCGAGAACATCGATACCGGTGGTCACGGCGGACCCTTTCCGCATAAGTTGAAGTACATAATCACATACATACATGTCGGGTTTACATTAGAATTAGGGTTAGGGGCGTGAAACGAATCTTCGTTTGGGTTACACGTTGTCGTTATGCAATAGAGAAGACATTGACTAGTGCAAATACGATTATTATAGAACCGGACAAGTAACCGTGGTAGTTAGGTACTCGAGAAACTAATGACAATGATCCTGGGTTCAATAACGAATCCGCGGTCGACGGGATGATAGATGAACGTACTCACAAAATCTAAGTCGGACGCGTCATATGTTATTTAATAAGGTTTTGGGTTTATAAAATAACGATTCACTTAGATTCGTTTTCTCCAATATATTTCAGTCTTATAACACGTCTTACCACACAGGAATCTCCAAGTCAATAGAACAACGTGGTCAACTTCTAAGACAAAAGAGCGTCGTTAGAAGTCGTACCAACTTAGCTTGTAGTAAGCAGCGATCATACCAACTTAACATTTCTCAACACTCCCCTTTGATCGCTAGTTTCTACAAGCCCCATAGCTTTGGTAAATTGCTGAGTCTTAATCCTATTTAAGCCTTTGGTGAGAATGTCAGCCACATTCTCAGGACTAGGTACATAAGTATAATCTAGTATCCCCCTCGATACGCAGTTCTTAACGTAAAAGTAGCGCACTTGGACGTGCTTAGAACTCTCAGCAACTATTTCGTCCTTTGACCATGAAATAGCTCCGATATTATCGCAGAATATCTTGCAGGGGCGAGGGCAATATGACAGTTGACCCAATCCCTTTAACAGTAAAGAAATCCACACTGTTTCCCTTGCTGCTTCCTGCATTGCCACGAATTCCGCTTCGCACGTCGATTGAGCTATAATCGGTTGTTTCTTGGATAGCCAGGATATCGCACCACCAGCGAGTATGAACACATACCCGCTCCTGGATTTCCTGTCTACCGTACAACCCGCAAAATCCGAGTCGCAAAACACCTTCAGAGGTTGCCCGGTCCTTTGGTATACTAACTTCAAGTCTTTGGTCTTTAGTAAATATCTGAATACCCGCTTCACTGCTTTCCAATCGGATACAGTCGGATTCGCGCATCTTTGGCTTAGTTTTCCTATTGCACACGCAACATCAGGACGACTTACAGTAGCTACATACATTATGTGCCCCACAGCTTGTTCATATAATTTACTGTCGAAAGGCTCATCACTTTCAATATCAAAACCAGCCTCACATTCCCTAGCTAGCGGTGTCGATACTCCCACCACCCCAACCTCACGAGTAGTGTCAAACAGATCCAGCATTTGACCTATCTGTACAGATTGATCGAATACTACAGTGGTGCTGTTTGGCTTACTCAGGTGGATGGACAGAAATTGAGTGTCTACACCTAGCATTCTAACATCTAATTTGTCCTTAATCCTAGTTTTGAATATCTCAATCCACTCATTCGTCCCAAACACAAGGATGTCGTCCACATACACAGCTACAATCAATTTTTTAGACGCATCCACATACACACATGGATCACTCACGCATGGGTTCAGACTCATACCGCTTAAAATACTATTGATGTGCCTAAACCACATTCTTCCAGCTTGCTTCAGTCCATACAGGCTCTTTTTGAGCTTACACACAAATTTAGTTCTGTCTTTACCTGGAACTCTAAAGAGTTCTGGTTGCTCCATGTATATATCCTCATCCAGAGGGCTGTTGAGATACGCACATTCCACAGCGATGTGCTCGTAAACCCACTCATTTTCCGCACATAGAGCAAGCAGAATTCTTAGAGTTCTGCGTTTTACTATTGGACTAAAGGTTTCTGAATAATCTACTCCAGGCCTCTGCCAGAATCCCCGAGCTACTAGCCTAGCCTTATACCTATCAGGGTCTCTCCTTATCACAAGCACCCACTTACAGTCTATAACGTTTTTATTTAAGGGTCTTTGCACAATTTCCCACACATCTTTACTTTTTAGATTGTCTAGTTCCTTCCTTATTGCATCAGTCCACTTTTGAGCGTCTGGCCCCCTCAGGGCTTCATACACATTCACAGGTACACACACGTTTTGAGCTTTACAAACAGTCGCAGTGTGAGCACAACAATCACATATTCTCGGTTTGTGTAGTCTTGCCGACCTCCTCGGCACAAACGGTACACTCACAGTATCCACTGGATTGTCCTCACACGTTAAACTATCCATAAAGTAGTCGGTTTCCCCTTCGTCGTTTTCTCCGTCACTCTGTGTCTCGACGTCAGTTTGACCGGCTTCTCCCCTATGTTCAAAGGTTTCTACATCCCATATCCATTCCGAGGACTTATCTTTTATATGGTTCGTTTCCGCCTTAGCGCTCTTGTAGGGAAACGTGTTCTCCTCGAACCTGACATGACAGGATATTATCACCTTTTGGGTCTTCGGTAGGTAAATTCTATAACCTTTGACCTGTCTGTCATATCTCACAAATACCCCTCATCCGCTCTGCTCTCGAATTTTCTTCCGCTTGGACTCTTTAGATACCAGACTCTGCATCCAAACACTCTCAGTCTGTTTATCTCCCCTTGGAGGTCACATCCCTTACCCTTCCATAATTCCAGTGGGATCTTGTCTCCGATGGCAGCGGATGGGCATAGGTTCCTTATGTGGCATGCCGTGTTCACAGCCTCCCCCCACAGATAGTCAGGGATTGGATGAGTAAACATCTGGACATCTCGACCAGGGTTCTGTTCGCTCGTTCGGAGACCCCATTTTGTTCAGGGTTTCTAGGAACAGTTTTCCTGTGTAAGATGCCTTTCTCCTTCAGGTAGTTCTCAAAGTTTTCTCCTGTGTACTCACCCCCGTTATCTGATTGAAGGGCACTTATCTTGGATTGGTGTAAAGCCTCCACCTCCGCCTGGTACTCCTTGAAACACTTGAGTACTTCATTCTTCCTACTGATGATTCTGACGTGCATGAAACGAGAAAAATCATCTATGAACGTTACGAAATAATTACCTCCGCCCAGCGACTTGCATTGCGTTCTGCCACTAATATCTCTGTGAACTATTTCTAAAGGACGCTGACACATGTGGTGGGCTGTCTTCGGAAATGGTACTTTTGTCATTTTCCCTTTCACGCAGACCCCGCATGGTTCCTCATGTATCCTAGAGCCCTCCTTCACGTTCCTCACAGGGATTTTTCTCATCGCGTCCCCATGTAGATGACCTAACCTCTCATGCCATGACACGATACCTTTGTACGCCTTAGCTTCAATAACCTCGGCGTAGTCGTCATCATTTCCAGGTTCTTCTTGATCGTTCTCCATGGAAACGTTTGCTACATGCCTCTCAGGTGGTATTGTCTCTAGGTAGTACACGTTGTCTCCTACCTTTGAGTTAAATACCACATCCCCATCATCATGTGTGCCGACGGCCTCATCCTTCATACACACTGTGGTGACGCCTTTCACTGCCAATTGCCTGATCGAGATTAGATTTACATCTAATTCAGGCACCCACAGGGCGTTCGACAAGGATAGACTCCGCCCGCCACAGGCTTTGGTCATCTTCACGACGATCGTGCCTTTTCCCTTGACTTCCAGGTACCCCTTACCAATCCGGATCTGTCCAGTCGCAGGCACGAAGTCCACGAACCGATACCTATCCGGGGTCATACGGTTTGAGGCTCTCGAGTCAAGATAGTTGATCCTGTCCCTTTCCACGTGGTTGATAGATGATAAAGCCAGTGTGGAGATAAGTCCCTTGGATCTCGGTTTATCTTCCGATCCTTACTCCACTTTGTTTTCTGGGTCTTTCTCTTCCTTGTCTTCTTTTCCCTCATGGCAGTTGTACGATATGTGGCCTCGTTTTCCACATTTATAGCATTTTTTATCCTTTGGGTCTTTGTGCTTTTTCTTAGCGCCATCTTGATTTTGTTAGGGCTTGGTCTTCGATTGTTTGCAAGCCGCCATTGCACTGTTCTTCTCGGAGGGACCCATAGCCGCTTCCATTCTCCTTTCCTCAAGTAGGAGATCGGATTTCACGACCCTCGAGGTTAGATTCTTATCGAGTCTTACCGTCCTAAGATATGTCGTGTAGTTTGGGTCCGCCACGAGGCCGGCTAAGATGAAACACGCCATCATGTGGTCTTCGATTCTTAAACCTGCGTTGGAAATTTTTTTCGCACAGATCGTATATCTTTCCGCAGTATTTTGCGACGTCCATATCGGGGGTTTTTTCTATGGTACCCAGTTCCCGTATGCATAGGACAGTGTCCATCGACGTGGACCTTCCATGGACGTCCTCTAGCGCCTTCCAACAATCCCTCGCTGTCTTCAAGGATTTAATTTCTCCGATATATTCGGGGCGAATATGTCGGAAAAGATATGCACGTGCCATGTTATCCTTCCTCATGCATTCTGGGTCCAGCCTTTGCGCTTCCGTAAATCCTGGTTCTATTGCCTCCCAGCAACCCAGGAAAATTAGCGAGGCTTCCGTCATTGTCTTCCAATACTCGTAATTCCCCTTTCTTAGGACCGGCTTCATATCGCTGTCCACATCAGTTACTTTGTCGTGATCGGCCATGGCGTGGTCTCTTCTCGGATTATCTTAGAAAACACAAAAAACTCAAAAAAATTATACCGTTTTCCCCGCAGTTTACTGCTCTGGGCCCATAACCTGTTATTTAATAAGGTTTTGGGTTTATAAAATAACGATTCACTTAGATTCGTTTTCTCCAATATATTTCAGTCTTATAACACGTCTTACCACACAGGAATCTCCAAGTCAATAGAACAACGTGGTCGACTTCTAAGACAAAAGAGCGTCGTTAGAAGTCGTACCAACTTAGCTTGTAGTAAGCAGCGATCATACCAACTTAACATTTCTCAACATAATATTCACTGGTCGTAAAGGGTTACTCCTTTCATCAATGAGATCGCGAGCGTGAATGTCTTTCCCGTCCCGATGATGCCACGGAGGAAAACTATAATGGGGTGTGTCTAAGGACACGAGATCATCGGATTCGTCGGGGACATCCTACGTTCGGAAAGTAAGGGAAATTGACGTTGCTGCTAATTGGCCAATCTCCATATCGGTAGTTAGAAAAGGATGCTAGCCGCCCTCGAGGGAAAGTTGCTAGTGGGAGACGCCGCTCGTTGAAAAATAGGTCTCCCCTATCTTCCCGTAGTTGGGACAAAGACCGTTTGTCTGTTTGAAGGACTTTAGTTGACTAAATCTTAAGATCTATAACGGGCCCTCGAGCTAGCTGAACATGTACTGCGGAGACGCATCGACATCTGGCAATCATCTTACTCGAAGAATAGGGTCTGTGTGTGGCGAACTACGGGACAGAGACCGTTGGAATGTTTACTGTCGAGTGTTACAACTATTTCCTTTTTAAGGAGAGCTATAGAATTATTCCATGCCTTTGTTAGACAAAACGTTCATCCCGTGACCGCGGCTACGTTCGGCGACTGACTGTCGCCTCGAGCCCAAGCTCACTATCACAACTCTCGAACAATTACAATCGGATTGAATAATTACAATTGTTCAATTACAGCTATAGTAGACTCTAGGTTACAATGTTGCGGGATTATCCAAAATTCCAAAGGCTCCGGTGTTCTTTCATCTCCGACATATATATTCCTAGTAATGCTAGAGCAATATAACTAATAATTTATAAGACACTTAGTTCCCATTTCTTAAGACTTCTAATTCTATGTTCGTAATTAAGAGAGTTAACTTCGTTGGAAATTTGATTGAGGTGCATTCTATACGATTGTACAGGATTTCTTCTAAACTGTCATTAAGGGTAAAGCTATAGTTTTGAGTTTTGTTTTGTAAGTTATGTTGGTTTTTAATTTATTGTTTTCATCAAAAAGTTTATCTATATTTTTGTTTATTAATTCTAAATCATCGTCATCCAGAGTTACAAATAGACTTCTAGAAATGGATCCAACAAAATTCAATGACCCTCTTCGATAACGAGTGTGTGTCATAAGTTTAATATGCATTAGTAAATTGCCTAAATATCTTTCGCGAGCGCGTGTAATCATTTCATTGAAATACGGACATTCACTTTTACAATGCTCTGTTAACATTAGTATAAATCTCTTAATTTCGCTGATTTTTGCATATATATCCTTAATATCTAATCCTATAATTATGTTTACAGATTCGCTATATAAGTATGCATGAGCTAATTTTTCTTGATATATAGAACTATCGTTAAGAGGTATAACGTTTAGCTTAGCTAACTATGAAGAAGGTGAAGATCGTCCTGGAAAGTAAGGTTTAATACAATTACCATATATTTTCCTAATCGAGTCATTTACTATTATTTCATAATAAGGGGTTTTTACTTTTTCAATGGTGTATGGCCCTAGCCATTCAGTATCTAACTTGTGTTCTTTATGATCGTTATACTAATACTAAATGTCCTTCTTTAAAAATAGATTGAGGTTTAATCATTTTTCTCCTTTGATCTCTTTGATATCTTTGTTTACTTTTCATTAGAGTTTCTCTGGCTTTAAGTAGTTTGGCATCCCATTTTCGTTTCCTGAAGCTAACTTCATCAACGTATGTTCTTTGGGGACTTTAGGATATGGTAGAGGGGAGATTGGCCTTATGTCCAAATGTTAGTTCGAAAAGCGTATATCCAGTGACATCCTGAAACACAGTGTTAGACACACAAAATTTAGGTTTTGATCCCATTTTGTTTCATTGTCGTTTTGTATAGCTTTTAACATGTCGGATATTACAGCGTGTGTTCGTTCTATGCTTCCGTTGGATCGTGGATGGAATGAAGTGGTTTTTATGTGTTTGATTCTAAATGCTTCTTCGTATTGTTGCATTAGTTCGCTAATAAAACTTTGTCCTCTATCAGTTAATATACGTTTGGGTGCGGAGAATATATATGTCGGAGAAGGGTCAGGAATAAGGTTGTGGGCGTTTGATGAATCTTCATTGGAATCGGCCATCGTCGTGTTATAACGAAGGTACGGTCTGTTAATACGAGTATGGATGCTACCGACTCGACAATCAACCGCTGCGTTTGGACACTCGCGATACTAGTGATGTTGGTCTTAGGTTCAATAACGAATCCGCGGTCAACGGGATGATAGATGTACGTGCTCACAAAAATCTAAGTCGGACTCTGCGAAAACGTGGAATATGCCCAAGCTCATTATCGCAACTTGCGAACAATTACAATCGGATTGAATAACTACAATTGTTTAATTACAGTTATAGTAGACTCTAGATTACAATGTTGCGGGATTATCCAAAATTCCAAAGGGCAGGCTCCGGTTTCCTTTCATCTCTAACATATATATGTGCTCAGATTTCAGAGCTTAGTTTTAGGAGTAATATATTGTATTTCCCAGATTACTTTCATTAATATTCGTCTTAAGACATTAATAACACTCAATTTTTATTTTATTAAAGCAAAATAAATATTCTTGTTTAATTAAAACTCTATTTCTAAAAAAATAGAACTATTTTATTTATGCAAAATTGTATGCAATAAAAGTTTCAATGAATACACTTCGTTTTGTAACTGTTTTCTTCAATCAGAAAATATAACGGCCAAACAATTATTGTTATTCCACAACTAATTGGAAATTTTGACAGTTTAATTCGATCGTTGGATCGATTACACGTACGGTGATTTTTCAAATTCGGAATCAGTTACAGACCTGACTGAAGAGTTAAGCCCTGCGATGTGTAGTTGATCCAGGGACAGTGTGGCAAATCTATTCGTTCAACTCTGATTGGTTCCGCCATTTATAAAAGCGCTTCCTGCACCAGTTATGGCAGATTGGTATAGATATAAATGTATAAAGTATACGTTTACAAAGTTGTCTGTAAACAAAGTGTAATAATATTTACCGTGTATTAGAGTGTAAATAACGACGGAAATAAAGAATAATAAGAAAAAGTAAGATATTATTAAAAGTCGCTCTTATTAATAGATATAAATAATAGTTGAATAACCTTTTCATAAGATTGCTAAAGATAACCTCAAAAGAAAATACAACTTTTTTGCAAAGTTTAACAATAAATTATATTACAATTTTAAATTAACATCAAATTTTGAGCTACACACATCTTAGTAATTAAATCTGTATGGTGTTATCCGTTTTTACTTTAAGGTGATTTATACTTCGTGTTTATTACAAATTTTTGGTCATTATAGAGAACATACAGAATTAGCATTTAAGTTTGGAACGTTAGTTCAAATGCCTGATTACTCAGCCAAGGGATGCAGAAACAAGTCAGAGAGTGGTAAGAAAATGTATTATCTTCCAAACGATCCTAAACGAAGAGAGTAATTGTGAATTAATTGCGTAACTCTTGGTGGAAAGTAGAATGTAATTGAATATAAATCCAATTTTTAATATATTATGTTTAACAAAGTATTTGTATTACATTATTCCAGTCATACAGTATTTTAAAAAAATATATAATAAGCATAAAAAATATATTTAAGTTTTCATTAATGAAAGCAGACACTACTGACTTTAAGCTTTTAATTTCACTAATATGCCACACTGTCCCTAGGCCATAGTTGTACACACAGGTCTGTTAACTGCTGTAAAGGAGATAAGGTTCTTAATGTCGCAAGATGTACTTTACCAATTGACCACTATTGAACACTGCGATCGAGTAGCTAGGATTTTGTGTTTGGCGCCATTCTTCGGTGAAAGCACTAAAGGTAAAGAATATAAACTAAAGCAGTAAGCTTATTCAATAACTAATACTATATTATGTATTTATTATAATTTCTCACCATTTATTCCAAGCAGATCTACAATACTCCATTTATTACAGAAAGCATTGTTTAAATGAATATTAATTATGAACCATTATTAAACATGCATTATTATTACCAACAAACAAGTTTAACAAGACTACAATTTTCAAATTAAATATGTACACATATCTTTAATGCTTTTATATTTGACGCATATATTGGAAAGTAAGTTTGTTTTTAGTTTTTTCTTAATTTATTAAAAAATTGTGTAACTATTAACATTACCTATAACATACGTAAATAGTGTCACATTTAAAATATTACCCATGATTAAAAATTTTCAATGTTATTAAATTCTTTATTGAGGAAGCTAAATTATAATATAATTATAGAGTTTACAAAGGATTCTAATAATGAAAAAATATTTATTTTATATAACATTTATTAGAAATTAGTTAGGTATAAAATAAGAATAATATAATCATAATAATCATATATCTAAGATAAAAGTTGATCTCTATGATCATTAACCTGGTGTTGCTTTTTCCTCACACCCTCCTGGTACACGCTTCGAAGCAGAACATACAGCGACTACATATTACGGAATCAGATCCAACAGCAAACAATACAATAGAACTCTAATCATGAAAACACCAACACCTTTGGTAGCCGAAGTTATGCACAAGTAACTAATCAATCGCCACTTTTAACACCAACATAGCCAAATCCATCAGGAACACGCTCAAGCAACCACCGTTACAATACAAACTAACGGCAATTACTTCCAGATGTTAGCAGTATATGCACCATTGCGAACAGGCAGTACATTGACAGAGATTATAGAAGTAGCATTGGCAACTACTACTTATGAACCAAATAACAGGCAAACAAAAATAATTCCGCAAGACCTTCTTGACAAAATCAGAGAAAAAAAGGAAAGCGAAAGCAAAATGGCAAAAACATAGAGCATATGAAAGCAAAAAGCATCTAAACAAACTTGCAAAGGAAATAGAATGTAAAATAAAAGATCATAATAATAACGAATTCTCAAAATTCATAGATTCACTTTCTGCGTACGAAAATTCCAACTATTTCCTATGGAAAGCCACGTACAAAATAAAGAAGCCAATTAAACTAATCCCAGCAATCAGATTAACGGACAACACATGAGCCAGAAGCAACGAAGAGCAAGCTGAAGAATTTTCCAACCACCTTTGTTGAAGTTACCTCTTCGAGGAACGCGTGATGGATGTGTAACAGAAATATATTTAAGTATAAGTGTAACTGTAAGTATAAGTATAAATATAAGCATAAGTATAGTGTATAGTAATCTAGATCCACACTCTGGCAGCGTTACATTACAACAGAGCTTCGGAGCCATGAGTCTATGGGTATTTATATGTCGGAGATGAAAGAACACCGGAGCCTTTGGAATTTTGGATAATCCCGCAACATTGTAATCTAGAGTCTACTATAGCTGTAATTAGACAATTGTAGTTATTCAATCCGATTGTAATTGTTCGCGAGTTGTGATAATGAGTTTGGGCTCGAGGCGACAGCCAGTCGCCGAACGTAGCCGCGGTCACGGGATGAACGCTTTGTTTAACAAAGGTATGGAGTAATTCTATAGCTCTCTTTAAAAGAAATATTTGTAGCGGCACGCGACAGTAAACATTCCAACGGTTTCTGTCCTGTGGCTCGCCACACGCAGATCCTATTCTTCGGGTATGATGGTTACCAAATGCCGACGCGTCTCCACAGTACGTGATCAGCTAGTCCGAGGGCCGTTATAAACACTAAGATCTAGTTACCTAAAGTCCTTCAAACGGACAAACAGTCTTTGTCCCAACTACGGGAAGTTAGGGGAGATCTATTTTTTGAACGAACGATGTCTCCCACTAGCAACTTTCCCTCGAGGGCGGCTAGCATCTTTTTCTAACTACCGATATGGAGATTGACCAATTAGCAGCAATGTCAATTTCACTTACTTTCCGAACGAAGACTATCCCCGACGAATCCGATGATCTCGTGTCCTTAGACATACCCCACCATAGTTTTCTTCTGTGGCATCGTCGGGACGGAAAGTCATTCTTTCTTGCGGTCTCATCGACTAATAGAGTAACCCTTTACGACCAGTGAATATTACGCGTCCGACTTAGATTTTGTGAGCACGTTCATCTATTATCCCGTCGACCGCGGATTCGTTATTGAACCTAGGATCATTGTCATTAGTTTCTCGAGTATCTAATTACCACGGTTACTTGTCTAGTTCTATGATAATCGTATTTGCATTAGTCGAAGTCTTCTCTATTGCATAACGACGACGTGTAATCCAAACGAAGATTCGTTTCACGCCCCTAACCCTAATTCTAATGTAAACCCGACATATATATTCTAAAACTTCCGATTAATAGGGTAGATGTTGCCACCAGAAATAGTCTAGGGACTATTTCAAACAATTTTTTTTTCTTTTACAATGGACTATTTTTCTCTACTTCCAATTTTCCTTTTACTATTTTGTATTTATTGTAGATTTTATATTTTGTCTTTACGTCAAGAATGTTATTGTGTTGTAAGTATTGTCACGTCTGTCGTATTCTCGGTAACAACTCGTATGAATTCTCAATCTCGTATCGCGTCTCTCAAGCGCACTACCGTTGGAGAATTCTCAATTCGTTGTACCTTGTGTCTGCCGGGGTCTTAGTCTAAACGTCGTGTTGTCTCTCACTCTCTCTCTCTTTTCTATTCAATAGTTGTTATGTTAATAGGTAGCGTTACTTACATTTAATGCAACTGGCAAATAAATTCCACGTTTCGGCAGGAATACTAGTACGGGAGAGGATTAAAATTCTTCGGAATAAATAATTAGAATGGACGCACAGATTTATTTCGTGCGTTGGGTTGGTGTTGTTATATTATAATTTATTCAAATTTTACTTGATCGAATTAACGGTTAATCGAACTGTGACACTTAAAGAATAACAATATAAACGCCTTTATTAACAAATTGGTAACTAACACTGATACTTTTCTGTTGTATTAAATTTTATTGGAGACGCAATTGAGCGAAGGGTTGTATGGACGCCGCGGTTAACAAATGGTAACAATTATGGATACTTATCACAATTTTACTAACTTGATATTGGTTTCGATGATCGGGCCGGCCGTGACAATGTGAACACTTTTATATTTCTTTCAAATAACGACTTAGAATATACAATTTCTCTTTTCTTGAGAAGATGACAAACAGGGTGGACAATGAAACTCTATTGGACTCTACTGAACTGACTGATTAAACTGAATTTTCTTGCACTCTTCGAACTCGACTGAACTCTTTATGATCTCTCTGAACCGACTGAAACCTTTTAACCGACTAAAAAGCTTTTTTCGTATGCTGCTACTCTTATTTATAACTAATTCATGGGTAATGGGATTTCTATTGTTCTATGGAGTCGTTGTACGCATGGCATGTGTTGTTTCGTGTTTCTTTCAATAGAGTATAGTAAGTTTTGTTTGTTTTATTTTTTTTTCTTTTTTTATTTATTTCATGGAAAACGTCGTGAAGTGGTTGTCTTCAATGTGTAGTTTTATGTGTTTTGGTTACTCATTATTTATTTGTATAGATTATTTGGATTTTGATAATTACTTTCGGTATTTTTATTGGTGATTTACATGAATATATTTTGATATGTAGTTGCAGGTTGTCCTATCTCCGTAGCGGCATATTATGAATTTTGATTTTGTTATTTGTTTAGATTGATTATTAGTAGATTTCTATTTGCAATGCGTGGCTTGAGGCTTCATTTCAACGTTTACGTTCTAAGGTCATCTCGTCCTTGTTTCTTTACTAATAATGGTAGTGTTGGGAGTTTTGCTTATTTATTATCTGTTCACAATATTTAGAATCCGATCAGTATTTTCGTTTATGTTTTTCTTTTGGATACAGGTTATATGGAGACGGAGGTACTTGCTCCTGAGCAACCTGTATTGTTGTGTGCACTGAGCAAGTATGTATTGTTTATTCATTTTATCATGTGTTGTTTATTTCATTAATTTGTGCGTTTTGTTTTAAGTGCAAGAAGTGGAAAAAGAAGAATAAGGGGAAACGCAAGTCACGCAAACGGTATGTGAATGTTTCGAGAAAGTGTAACGTCAATTCACATCAGAGACCAGGCCACACACCACGGACATGATGACACCCAGATGTCTGCATATCCTTGGTGCGCACCCTCAATAGGCTGAAGTGCCCACCAGGGGCCTTGGCATTTTCATAGTTAAGGTCCGTCGGACCAAGCGAGTATTTCCTGTCTTAAATTTCCCTTTACGTTTATTGTCTACCACGTGTTAGCTTAGAAAGTTAGTTTTCTCCACATCTGGTATGTTCCGTTGGCAACTTTCTCGCGAGGGCGGCTAAACTCCTTCCTGGTCCACCAACCGTCCTATTATCCAATCGGAGACGGTGTCTACTGCCCTCACTTCTTTAACCAAAATTGTCATCAGCAAATCCGATAGTCCCGTGTCCTTAGACACACCCACCCCTAGCTTCCCTCAGACACAGTATCGTCAGTAAAACTTCACTTATTCTGTATCCTTACAATAGTCAACATATCTATATCGGTCTCTACACTTATAAGTCGCGTAGTTAATGTATTGTTGTAACTAAGTCTTACATAACGTGGTTGGAGTGAATTGTGATTTATGCTAATTCAGTGCGTGTTACGTTGTGATTGGTGAATTCACAATAAAGGTTGATTAAAACAAAGTTAATTGTTGTGTTACGACTCAACTATATCTTATTTCCACCAACCAACCCTAAAAAATTACGTGACACGATCTTCGTCACGGACGACCAAGGAAACGTGGGCAATGAATAGTCGGAATAAACGAGTGTCCACCCACGTATCAACGGAAACCTATCGGAAACGGCCGTCCGACGATCGGATCCATGTATCTATCTGCCCAACGCGACAACGGAAACAATCGTTCGTTGCGACAATTGTATACCTGTCCAAAATCGACTGCCGTCTGTCCCTCAATCAACGTGACGTGTATTACGACCAACGGAATTCTCGTTATCACGATTATGCGAGAGACAGTACTTGGATCGGCTTAGATCAGGATCAATGGAAACTCGGAAGCCTCGGAACATAGGAACATATCAACACCATTTAAACGTTCAAAACTTTATTTTTTTACAATCAGAATCATTAACCAATAATAGAATCGGTTGAACCAATTGAACCGTATTTCGTTTGCCGATTTTTCAGAAAATGGGAAACGATTGTACCAAGGGATTCGTTGCGTGATGTTTTTTCTCGTCAGGACAGTGATCCAAACCCTTGTCCAAATTGTCCTCCTACTTCTTTTCCTACAAGATTAACGTTCAAGTCGTTATCGATAAGCTGGCCATACGTGTGCACTTGGTCGGAACCGGTGTTATTGTCATCTTCTTTCCATTGTCAATCGATGGACCGAGCGAAACTAGCTCCAACCAAATAATAGAATTATTGCGTGGTAGATTATTGAGAATCCGAATGACGAAGTAACTCGTCTTATTTAATTGTGGCGGCAGCCGCCACGGAACTTTCCTTCGGCTTCGCGATACAAAGCGCAACATTGACGTGCCCAAGGTACAACCGATATCCCTATGCTCTTTCCGCCGAATCCTCGGAAGAACACATATGCGGCAACCGCCGCGACACATCGAATAAATGCGTGCTAGTGGGGATATCGATGGGCATCTAAGGGAAGAAGCCGTTTGTTCTCCCGAAAGAGATTCATTCGGTTCCGAGGTGCGAAATGTGTAACGTCTCTCGTGTGAAACTAAACCATCAACTGTTAACCGCTATTTTGTTAATCACTTTTTGTTAAACGTTAATAAAAATAAGTTTTATTAAACATATTCGAGTGTTCACTCACTATCAATCACAACACACGTATACACCTCATAATGATGTCTTATCCGTAAAATCTTTTAGTTCTTATATACGTATAATCGTCTTTTCGAACATTTATTTCTAATATTCAGTTTTCAGTATATTGTACGTTATTACATACTGCGACTCATGGCTGCTGCGATTTGAAAAATAATTTATTTTAAACGATAAGAAGATTTTATAGAAGGAAGAACTGTTAATAACTTTTCGTTCTATTTTGTGTTACAGGTGGGTGAGATAATTTCAATCCAGAATACTACGAGTCTAAAATCGACAAGTTTGGCCTTAGAACGCGATTGGTAAGGTAACTTCACTGCTAAGGTATCTTCACTGCTATTTTAAACGCTGTAACAGCGTTTGACATTTCTTAAAGACAAAATTAATCCTTCAGTGTGCCTGTAAAATACATTTAAAAATTTCGGCCTATGAGAATCAACATTTCTTAGAAATGTACTATGCGTTACAATAAAAAAATGGATAGATCGTTATAAAAAAATAATTATAATGCAGCAATAGACACTCATTTGATAAATTGAAGTTACGGAATTGAAGCGGATAGATTTGATGGTCCAGAACCCCGAGATCTGCTAGAGGACCTCAAGATCCTGTTCTTCCGTAGGATGGAGGAATCGTGGCGGCAATTAATGCCAGGGGGGACGACCCCCACAGCTAAGGATGCTGCCGCCGTAGCAAGAACCATGCAAGCATGGTCGCGGCCGACGAGAGACACCTCGCGGTCGACCGTGGAGTCGTCGGCCGACGAGGTAGGATTCACCACCGTCATAGGAGGAGAAAGAGGGAGAGCGAGGCGAAAGAACAAGAAGCCAGCGGCGCAACCTCTTCCAACGGCCCATGCACCGACCGAGGCCGTGAGAACGAGGGTCGGGTATCATCGTCTTTGCCGTGGTCGACGTTGCGAACAGGGGTTCCAGCGTCCGGGGCGGCGACCGGCGGTGGCAGATCAAAGGTAAGAACTTTCGCGGAGGTGGCCGTTCGGCCTCCGGCGCGCCCCCGCACGGGGAGAGAATTTATGCGGGGAGCGAGCAGCAGCAACTGAGCGGAAGCTATCGCGACAGAGAAGGGACGTAACGCTGGTGGGCGGGACGCGTGCGGTAAGGAAGCGCCTGGACTTCCCCGACCCCCACGGTTTGCTGCGGTATCCCTCACCGTGAGTGACGGTTCGGGCTTCACGTATAGGGATGCCTTGTCGGTGGTGAAGAGGGAAATCAAGCTCTCCGAACTCGACATCGCAGAGTTAAGACCGAGAAAGACGATCACGGGGGCGTTGCTGTTCGAGATCTCAGGCCAGGTCGCCGGGAGAAAAGCATCGCGACTAGCTGAGCGGATGGCGGTCACGCTGAAGGACTTGCCCACCAAGGTGGCCGTGCCGCGAAGGACGGCCGAGCTAAGAGTGATCGGACTGGAGGAGGTGGTGGCCGCTGTTGCTGAAGCCGGGGGCTGCCGCGCCGACGAGGTCAGTGTCACAGACGAAATTCGAGCAGCTGTATATAACAAACCGAAATTCTGAACGCCTTATCGCGTGTGACCGTCCGGTCAGCATCCGTTCTCAGCCGCCTGAGTGGCATTCGATCACTCCAGCTGTTCTCCGAATTTTACACTAAGTATAAACAAAACCTTCTCCCACTCCAACGAATGGAAGAATATAAATGCTCCCTTCAAAATCATCCAGTCAGTCTAAAAAAAATTCTTAACTAATCCAAGTATCGAAAGTGTATCATCGCGAACCGAAAAAATTGTATAAATTGAGTAAAAAATAAAAAGAACTTTATCTCCTTGTCGGAAATTAACAAGTTCCTTATTTTTACCTTAATTTTACACGACACTAGCGCATCCGATACCAGGCGCGCCCGTCAGCCTCGCGGTAGGCGCGTCCGACTACGCAATGGGTGCAATATTGCAACAACGCGCGAACGACGAATGGCAGCCACTAGGGTTCGCTATGAAATCATTGACCTCCGTGCAGAGAAAATATAATGCGTATGATCGCGAACTACTCGCGATGTACACCGCGGTAAAACGTTTTCGGCACGCCGCAGAAGGCAGAAATTTCACGATATACACCGATCACAAGCTCTTGACATACACATTTTATCAAAGTCTAGAGAAGTGCTCGCCGCGACAATTTCGATACCTAGACTATATCGGACAATTTACAACCGATATCCGGTATATAAAGGGGCTAGATAACAATGTAGCCGACACTTTATCCCGGGTCAAAGCGATAGGGAAATCAGTCGACCATCGAACTTTAGTAGCCGCGCAAAAGAACGATACCGAGTTACGCAGAATCGTCAACTCCGCCATATGCTCGTTACGGCTAAAAAAGATATGATTTCCCGACAAAGATGTAGAAATATATTGCGACATATCTAGTAAAACCGTGCGACCGTATGTTCCGAAACCTCTGCGATACAATGTATTTAATTCGTTACACGGGCTTTCTCATCCAGGGATACGCGTCACGCAGAAGCTGGTGACGACGCGTTTCGTCTGGCCGTCGATAAACAAGGCTTGTCGGAACTGGACGCGGCAATGTATTCCGTGCCAGCGATGTAAGGTCACCAGGCACGTATCCGCGTTAGAAAGAAGAAGACCTGAGACATGTAATAGAAGAATGTGAAATAACGGAAGGACCAAAGGACATAGGACAAACGCTAAATGAGACTGGAGAGGGTTTAACAGAACTGAAGGCAATAATAGAGAAAAGAAGGGCAAACGACAGGAAGGATGCACAGCAAGGAGGCTAAAGACCAAAGTTGCAATAGTTTTTTGGGCATTAGTTGCTAATTTATAGCTTCTAGTTTTAGTTTTCAGAGGTAGAATAAGCAAGATAGTGCAATAGAATAGAGTGGAAAAGAGGGGAGGTAGAGATATAAGAAAAGAAATAGACATAAGAGATGTAAAACCGAAAGTTCGTTCAAAGTCGAAAGGCACGGACTAAGCAATAATAAAATAAAAGAATAATACAAGAGGATCCAACAGACCAACAGGCGATCAACATTGTGCAGTAAGCCCTATTATCATAAGACATAGAAACGCTACTATTCACATTTAAGGACGTAGGCACGCTATCAGTGACGTCTAAGGATGCAAAGCCTTCAGCATTTATATTTTCCCCCAAAATAATCAAATCTATCTGCCAAGCAAAGGAAAGAGTAAAGAGAAAAACAAAGAAAAGAGGGAACACTGTAACAATCATCTCAGAACAATGTAAAAGCCAGGTTGAACAAGAAATTCCTCAGGCTGGAAAAAAGACCGAATGAAAAAAATCTTTCAAAACCAGGTGCGCACTTAGCAGAGATGAAGAAAATGTAGCAGTGAAAAAATGAAAAATACAACATTCTTTGTTCGGGCTCGTATATTTTGTGATGAACTCTTTATATCACTGAAATCTAAGAAAAAGATGGATTCAATGTATTATATGGCATAGATGGGCACATGAAATTTGCATAAATGTTGAGGGCTGATGGTTTAACTAACTAGCACTGCTCATTAGATTAATTATATGATCTCTTACGTCGTATCGCAAATTATTCCGATTATGTCCATGAAGCGTGAGTTATCTGTAAAATATAATCGTAGCGTTTAGCTTCCTTTCATAGACTTAGCTTATTATAGTTCGTAACGTCGTCGGCTGACTTGGAGCCTACATATTCATGCACACCATCAACAGAATGTTTGGATCTCTCGTAAAGCGTCTTTTAACTGTTTTGCCAACCGATGCACTGATAAGGCATCTTTCTCCAACACTCACTGCTGAAGTCATCAGGACATGGATTGCATTGGGTGATCGACAGAACGACGAGTTTTTGAAATTGCATGGTGGTCCCGCGGCCTGCTCTAAGACAGCGTCGAACGATGACACCGCGCTCCTTTCTATCTGGCTAGTCGTCAAGTCACTTCAAGTCCGTTCGAATCTATCAGTTTAAAGAATCGGTGCCAGTGCACTTCGCTGAGCGTGTGTTCTCGTGCGCTTTCGTGGGGAGAAAACGAATTAGAAAAGAGAAAAAAAAGGGATAAAAGCCGAAAGAACATTTCTTGACTTGGGCGAATTGCAACGCCCAAAGAACAAAAAAGAATGTAAGACAATTACTGGGGAAAATTAAGTTTTATTATAAATTTATAGAAGATACCTGCAAACTCCTGGAACTACTTCATAACTTAATAAGGAAAAATGTCGAATTCATCTGCAATGAAAAATCTGAGAAATCATTTCAGAAGATTAAGGAATATCTCTGTTCAAGTCCGGCCCTAGCAACATATGAACAAAACAAAGAAATATTCATTTATACAGATGCAAGTGGTGATGGTTTAGGAGCCGTTTTAAAACAACCCCAAGATAACGGTATGTTACACCCGGTTGCGCACTTCTCAAGAAAACTGAAAGCAAACAGAATCAATGAGGAAAGCAATCTATCTCGAATGCCCTGCTATTAAAAAAGCGATTCAATATTGGCAACATTACACATGACTGTTCCTTCGCACAGAATGCTTGATATGAAATGAACCTTATAGCGACAGCGTTCGTAATGAGAACTAGCTGCAGTGCGTATATAGTAGCAGATGGGTTCACGAAAATTGCATCAGGTCTAATATGGCGTTCTACGTGCACATCAACTGTAACTTGAACGATACACGTTGCTGAACCGAATAACAAGCGTATCAACTAAAAAATTGTGAAACAGAGATAACAATGAAGTGTTCATAAGTAATCTTAGTTAATATATCTTGAATTTTGTTGCTGCATTTTTGATGATAGCGACTAGTGTTATTTGCAAGAATTGCAAAAGAAAAATTCAGTCTTCTAGAACTAGAAACTGCGGCTTAGGTTCCAAAATTACAATTAAGTGTGAGTACTGGATGAAATTTTTCAACTCATCTCCACTAATTGGCAATGCCAATCCATACCAAAAGTCATCTGAAATAAATCGCAGGATTGTGTTGGCGACTTTTAGAGAGTGGAATGGAACAGATAAATTTATTTTGTGCCCTAATGGATATTTTTCAGTGATTGGCTATCAATAGATACTATGGCTGTACGGAAAATTTACATTCTGCTGTCTTACGGATATATAATCGTCCAATTTCGAGAGCTACCGAGAAAGACAAAAGAAAAGTTAGCGTTTCGGAAGAGATAATGCCAGGAAAATGAGAGAATTGAATTCTTCGTTCGGGCTTGCTAGACTCCACGGGAAACACAGTAAGAAAGTGCTTGATATAATTGTAAAATCTAGTTTTCTGAATCTTGCAACGTTGCATGGGAGAATAAAACGGGCACAGAACAGTACAATGATGAGTATGAAGGCGACAAAGATAATTGCACTATAAACCATATCAGTGCTGATAAAGTGGAAATTTATGTCATCACAGAAATGTTTATGAGATCAGGAAAGAAACATCATGCCAAGTATAGTACATATATTGGAGATGGAGATAGCGAACCGCATAAAGATATTAATCCATACGAAGACATTGTTGTTTAAAAGTGAGGCTGTTGAAAAGAGAGTGAGGGAGTGCGTTTCGTCCCGGGACTACCGGTGGACTCGTCAGTAAGGCTATGCCCGGTAGTCCCTGCCTTAGACGTAGAGGGAGTCTCGCTAGGTGCGGTATTTATATCAATCGCTCGTATATTCGACTGCTAGCGAGTTAGGCAGACAGACTCGTTGTCGTCGTAGCCCTCTAGTGTTGGCGGTTGGTACCCGCGGATCGCCCGGGAGGTGTTGCGCCGCGTTGATGCCTCGACCTGTCGGCGTCCTGTTGATACCGATCCGCCACAAAAGAAAGAATATGTTGGTCATGTATAGAAACGAATAGGCACAAAGCTAAAGGATGCCAAATAACGTTAAATAAACTGTTTTCGAATAATTACAATAGCGTTTTCATAAAAAGTGGAATTTCTAACTTGAGGACAGACATAATAATTTGTAAATGTCCTAGGAATAGCGAAGAGTATAATCCATGCATGTTTTAAACCAGTTAAAGCTGGATTCCAAGTCACTTTACACAAAGTTCATCTGAAATATAACTTTTGTTTGTAATTGCTTTTGTTTGTATTTGCTTTTTAGATGAATATAATTAAGTGCTGTGGTCAAAACCTGAACCCTCGTCAACATTTTATTGCCGACCTATTAAATTTGTATTTATGAAAGAAAATGTGGCATTGGTTAGGGGAGAAGGTAATAATGGAAATAAATAATCTTTCTTTCAATACATACAATTCAGACAATGATAATATAAAAGTTAACTTTACATTGCGCTTAGCCTTGTTATACGGTAGCGTTGGTAATATTTTATCAAATATAAATGTCGGTTCAAAATGTTGTACCGGTGGAGAATCTTCAAAGAAAATGAATTCGATAGAAATTATTCAAAAACCTCGTGTGTGCAGATATTTCGACGTTAGCACGCGAGCTAAGAATTTAATCGTAATTCGACCGTGTTTGTACTTTCAGGAAGAAAACAACCTTATTGACCGGGCAGTTCTATGTAAATATTTATAAATCGCACATTAAGCGAACTTGTTTACGAGTTAAAATTCAAAGGTCTCAGTTATAAGAACCACAAGAAAAGATAAAAGATACGTACCTTCGGAATTTCAATCTCATAAACTGAGGTTGAGGTCGTGAGGTAAACTGTTTTCTTTTTGGGTTCACTCAAGACAGGATATTGGTATCTTACGATCCCAAGAATTATGATCCCATTGGTACAAGTGTGTATATAACAAAACAAAAATGAAACGTATTCTTTTCATTTGTAATTTTAAATAACGAATAGAAAAGATAACGCACACATGACCTTCTTTAAATGGTATAATGCATTCCACAATTAAAAGAGAATAAAGATACGAACTTACCAAAGCACCATAGGCAAGAATTTATGAAGTTTTATCTTACTCGGGAGTCAGTTTGCCTGAATATCACAAAATCCATTCACCTTAAATTTCCGGCAACGAGAACTCTTGAAATTTCCTAAAAAAATGAATTTTAACAGACTTTTTTTTCAATTTTTTAAATTTTAACAGGCAATTTAATACTTTAACAGATAACTTAACATTGTAACAGAAATAGTAACAAGGGAAAGATAGCATGTGCAAAAATGCGTGAAAGGGCATTTAGAAAAATCGAAATAATTAGAAATATAATTAAAAAGTGAAGAGAAAATATCATCGATTTCATGCCTGGAGCATAAATGTGAAAATTTTCCGCTTTTGTGACAAATTCTATATATTTCTTTTTTTATTTAAATTGAGGTGTGCATTGAATTTCATAACAAAATAATAAACCCGACATATTTATTATTACCTTTTGAAAGATAGTAATTGCCACGATTTACATTCCACATTTCTTCGTAAGTTAATCAACTTTCACCCTTCCCACTGTTCTTAATTACCACGCGTTTAAACGAATTCGTCTTGCGAGTGTAGCGTTTAATCCATGGCTCGTTGCAAATTAAGCGAAAATACGATAAATCTAACGAAATGTTTTAGCTACGTTAAGATTAATTCGATCGACCGAATCGGTAGAATTTCAGGAAAGGATTAGGGTAATATAATAGGTCATTGAGGTGATCATAGGAGTTGTGTGACGAGCTTTTAAATAATTCTGCAAATTGACGATGTGCGGATAATACAGTTCTTCAAATTCATAATTCTGAAAATATAGTATATAGGTCATGGAATGATTACAATAAGGATGAAAATATACCAATTATCATTTTCACGTATTTGGATATTCAATATTGATCAGCATATTAAAAAATGCCCAAAATATTCAAAGTGAAGTATTCGTTAAGAAATTGAGAGGGTAAAACAAATCTTTATTCAGATATTATTTTTTTAATCATATTTATAAAAATCTTCAACCTATCGATCGGAATTTTCAATTACCATCAACTTTCCTAACTTTCGTTCGGTTTGATAACAGAAATCTAAGAATTCGCCTCATGTCAGATAGAATCTTCAGTCTACCGATTAGAATCTTTCGATATCTTCTAGAATCTACCGATGGAAGCTTCTAGAAATTCAGTTGCATTGTCATTAGCTATAAATAAAAATCAGTACAGTACTACAGTATCTGAAGATGATTGGCTTTTGTTATCGCAGTAAATGGGAGGGTGTATGTTAAACAACGTGTGGTAGACGGTCTAAATTTAGTCTAAATAAAAGTGACTAGGAAGTATTTTCAAAAAATATGTTACACCGGGCGACCCTCTGCCTGGCCCAGGTCACACACCGCGGGCCAGACGGACACCAGATGTCCGCTCTTCCGTACGGCGTACCCTCAATAGCCTTAAGTATCTTCCATAAATCTCAGAAATTTCCTAGTAGAGGTCCTTCAAACCAAACAAACGTCTGTTTCCGAAGAATTTTTAAAGACTCTTGTCTACCACGACGTGACAAGGGAAAGTTAGTTTTTCTCACGTATGCTGCAACTTTCCTCCCACTAACCACTTTTTCTCGAGGGCGGTTAAGACCCTTCGTTTAACCAATTAACAACGAAGCCAATTCCCTCACTCTCCTAACTAAAATCGTCACCAACAAATCCGATGGTCCCGTGCGCTAGACACACCCATCCTTAGCTTTCCTCTGACACAGCATCGTCACTCAACTTCACTTCTTCTACATCGTTGGAAAAGTCAACTACTAAGTATACGCTAATGCCCAGCGGGGCAGTCTAAGCATAACGCGAGAGTCGGTCTCGGTATTGTCGAGCATACATTTCCTCTCCTAAATATCTTATAGTGCTACGTCCACTAATACATTAAATCCAATTATAAGAGCCCTGCTCTAACGTACATATATATATCTTATCTTCGTGCGATAAGTGATTATCTATCTATCTATGCTCATCAGTGTAATCTAAGTGTTGGAAATATATAATTTATAATTCTGTGAATCACAGTGTTATACAAACTCAATCACCCCTATTATCTCACCGGAAATCAGGGGATCGATCAAGTCGTGGTGTCGATTGTTATAATCTTAACGGGAATTTACGACTCCCGTTGACGTCTCTCCTAGCGACTACGTCTCCCCGCGATTGGTCGAATAAACAAAATAATTTATTGATTCGGTTGAGGACGCCTCCAAATAATATTGTTAAATTGTAGATTGAAAAATTTCATTTCTGAAAACTCAATTCCAAGAAAAGCTAAATTACGCGGCAAGCGGTAATATTATCCAAATAATTACTTCCTAAATATTTTTTTCAAATAATCCTTACAATCCCATTAGTTGAAGAAAGAAACACACATAATCGTGCGTATGATCCACCCTCCCTTCATAGAGCACCTATAGCGACAAATTTTATTCATTCCTATTCAATACTCACTTATTCAACTCATTCAGAAGTCACACTATTCAACACAAATTGACAACATAGCAAGGCTTAGGCTTCGCAAATATTATATTTAAATATTACGTTATAATATATTAAATCATATACTATTACGTTATACCGTATTACGTTATATTGTGCTACATTATAATGTATTACGCTATATAGTATTACGCTATATAGCGTAATACAGTACTACGCTATATAGTGTTACATCATATAGTATTACCTTATAACGTATTCCGGTATATAGTATAACGGTATATATTATTAAGCTGTACAGTACTACGTATTACATTATATAGTATTACGGTATACAGTATCACGATATATACAATCACGATATATAATATTTCGTTATAACGTGTTACGCTATATTCTATCACGTTGAAACGTACTACGGTAAATGGAATTACATTACATTATATTACATTCAAACGTATAATATTGTATAGTATTACGTTATAACGAACGATGATGTATAGTTTTACGTTATACCGTATATCATTATATAGTATGGCGTTATAACGTAAAACGCTATATAGTATTACGCTATAACGTATAACGTTGTATAGTATTACGCTGGAACGTATAAGACTATATAACATTACGCCATAACATATAACGTTATACAGTATTAGCATATAACGCATAACGTTATATAGTATTACGCTACAACGTATAACGTTATATAGTAATACGTTATAACGTATAACATTATATAGTATTACGTCAAAGCGAATAACGTTATATAGTATTACGTTATATAGTATAATCTTATGACGTATTACGTTATATAAAATAACATTATATGGTTTAACGTTACAACGCACTACGTTATATAGTATAACGATATAACGTATTACGTTATATAACATAACGTTATATCGTATTACGTTATATGGTATAATGCTCCAACGTATTACATTATATAGCATAACGTTACAACGCATTACGTTATATAACATAACGTTATAAGGTATAACGTCATAACGTATTACGTTATGTAACATATCGTTATATAGCATAACGTTATAATGTATTACGTTATATAGTATAACGTTGTAACGTATTACGTAATATAGTATATCGTTATATGGTGTAACATTATAACATATTACGTAGTGTAACATAACGTTTTAAGGTATAACGTTATAACGTATTACGTTATGTAACATATCGTTATATAGCATAACGTTATAATGTATTACGTTATATAGTATAACGTTGTAACGTATTACGTTATATAGTATATCGTTACATGGTGTAACATTATAACATATTACGTTATATAACATAACGTTGTATGGAATAACATTATAACGTAATACGTTATAGAGTATAACGTTATAACGTATTACGTTATATAGCATTATGTTATAACGTATAACGTTATATAAATAAACGGTATATGTATCGGAGATGAAAGAACACCGGAGCCTTTGGAATTTTGGATAATCCCGCAACATTGTAACCTAGAGTCTACTATAGCTGTAATTGAACAATTGTAGTTATTCAATCCGATTGTAATTGTTCGAGAGTTGTGATAATGAGCTTGGGCTCGAGGCGACAGTCAGTCGCCGAACGTAGCCGCGGTCACGGGATGAACGCTTTGTTTAACAAAGGTATGGAGTAATCTTATAGCTCTCCTTAAAAGAAATATTCGTGGCGACACGCGACAGTAAACATTCCAACGGTTTCTGTCCCGTGGCTCGCCACACGCAGACCCTATTCTCCGGGTAAGATGATTACCAGATGTCGATGCATCTCCACAGTACATGTTCAGCTAGCTTGAGAACCCGTTATAAATTTTAAGATTTAGTTTACTAAAGTCCTTCAAACAGACAAACAGTTTTTGTCCCAACTACGTGAAGATAGGGGAAATGTATTTTTTTCACGAACGACGCTTCCCACTAGCAACATTCCCTCGAGGGCGGCTAGCATCTTTTTCTAACCACCGATATGGAGATTGACCAATTAGCAGCAACGCCAATTTCCCTTACTTTCTGAACGAAGGCTTTTCTCGAGGAATCCGATGATCTCGTGTCCTTAGACACACCCCATTATAGTTTTCCTCTGTGGCATCATCGGGACGGGAAAGGCATTCTCGCTCGCGATCTCATCGATGAAAAGAGTAACCCCTTACGACTGGTGAATATTACGCGTCCGACTTAGATGTTGTGAGTGCGTTCATCTATCATCCCGTCGACCGCGGATTCGTTATTGAACCTAGGATCATTGTCATTAGTTTCTCGAGTACCTAAATACCACGGTTACTTGTCCGGTTCTATAGTAATCGTATTTGCACTAGTCCATGTCTTCTCTATTGCATAACGACAACGTGTAACCCAAACGAAGATTCGTTTCACGCCCCTAACCCTAATTCTAATGTAAACCCGACATATAAATTAGTAGAATATAAATGATGACTTTATTACACTTTATCTTCTATTCTACGATAGGGTAAAACAACTTTATTATTTGAGATACATATTCAGCATAGTTTCAGTAAAAGTTGAAACATGAAGGTATTAAGATCTAAACCTATCCATTCGCAATGACGTATCACATTTCATGTGCAAGGACATTTTGCGGTAGAAAGGTTTTAAGATGAAAACTAGCTTTGAAATATTTCTTATGTTTCAAAGACTTGTTTTGATCATAGCGTCGACAGAGGACATACCTACTTATTCCAGTCACAGTTATTGATATAAAACATTATTTGGGAATTAACAGAGAAAAAGTATAAAGTAGAGTCATTAAAGTTCAAATAAAATAGAACCATTATTCCATTAGATGTAAAATGTAATACATTTAAATATAACTGGTAACATAATATTTAGGTTAAGATTTTCAGGTTTAACCCCTTTAAATGAAGTTACCGACCAGTTTATAACTTTAACAATTTTTCATGGTCTGACGTTACGTTAGTATACTGTACACGACGTATTTTCGATTGTGCATGATTATGCTGGTTGGGAAGTTTTACATATTACATATTATGATGATATTGTTATTTTTTTGTATTTAACTAACGTCTAAAGAATGTTACGTAACATAAAAATTGTTTTCATAAAAAATAGCTTCAATAAAAAATAGTTAGTAACTGTTCCGTCCGGTGACCTTTCACGCCTATTAGAATCATCCTTTGGTCGAAGCGGCCACTCGCTACGTCAATATAATTAGTTGGACCGTAATAATCATAAGAAACTGTCGTAAAAATAATGTTAGGCTTTAATCTCGGAATTAAGATTAATAATCTATGGAAGACGCAATATTTGTGTTGAAACAATATTATGTGATATTTATTAAACAACTATTACAGGAAATATAAGTGAGCGTTGTGAATGTTGACAGTTGGCTAGTTATTCTCAGACTGACTGACTTAGTGATCCATGGCTCTTGAAAAGATTTTGAACCCCACTCTCTATGCAGTAATGAGCGTGACCTGTGTAGATGCTTTGTGGCGGCATGTGCCACGGAACCTTCCTGCAACTTCGCGATACATAGCGCTATGCCGTCAAAACGCGACACCGACGTGCCCAATGTTCCATCCATATCCTTACGCTTCTTCCGCCGAATTCTCGGAAGAGCATGCACGCGCTGGCGCCGCGGTACATCTAACGAACGCAAGCTAGTGGAGATATCGAGTAGTATAAAACCTTCGAATTAAGAGCTTATATTATATTACTATTTCTTATATTCCTATCTTTATATTATATTCTTATGGTTATTGCTCCATCAGGTAAAAAGTAGGGAAACGTGGGTTTTCCCATTTTTCCCCGTATTTACGTACGACCAGTGGTGGGGCGATCAACAGACAGCAAGAGTTTTCCTCCGCGGCATCGTCCTGAAAGAGAGTGACTGGATCTACGACTACAGATCAGTTGAAGAAGCACGCTTCGCAGTTGCTGTATCCAGCTTCTTCTGTTGATCTTTGGTTCCGTGCTCTTCCAACACCTCGGGCCTGTTCGTCACTGTAGAAGTGACCGAGGCTGCCGGCTTCTCTCCCTCTTTTACGCCCTCGCTCTTCGGCGCCCCGGCACTGCCGTCCTTTTTTGGCGCACTCCCGTCCTTCTTTCGCGCACTCCCATCCTTCCTCTCCCCTTCCGTTGGAATGTTTACTGTCGAGTGTTACCACTATTTCCTTTTTAAGGAGAGCTATAGAATTACTCCATACCTCTGCCAGACAAAGCGTTCATCCCGTGACCGCGGCTACGTTCGACGACTGGTTGTCGCCTCGAGCCCTGGCATATTATCACAACTCTCGAACAATTACAATCGGATTGAATAACTACAATTGTTCAATTAGAGCTATAGTAGACTCTAGGTTACAATGTTGCGGGATTATCCAAAATTCCAAAGGTTCCGGTGTTCTTTCATCTCCGACATATATTTATGCATTTATTTATTTATTCTTCGTTGATTATTTATTACTTATTTATTCATCTGCCTACGTGACTATTTATTTTTATTTATATTATTGATTTATTTTATTATGTATTACTTATTGTTCATATTTAGTATATGTTGTTTTGTATTTATCTATATTGTGGCGTTTGGGCGCGCATCATCGGGTCTTTAACAGAATGCAGGCGTAAGATTGACAAAGTGAATCGTAGATAGCACAATATTACTGTATTTAGACTATCATCTGATTGGCTTATTTGTTGACAACCTGGCGAGTTTATGGACAACGATTGAATACTTTCGAACGGTATATGGGCAAGATGTTGACGACTTGGCGATGTCTATGGACTATTCAATTGTATATGTCGGAGATGAAAGGAAAAAGTCTTCCAATGTTTTAGCCTAGATTTTATCATAGCTGTAATTAAGCAATTGTCATTTGTAATTGTTTGATATTTGTGAAAGCGAAAGTGGGTTCGAGGTGACAACTGGTCGCCGAACGTAGCCACGGTCACGGGATAAACGTTTTGCCTGACGAAGGTGTGGATCGGTTGTATTGTTCTCCCTAGAAATCACATAGAATTGTACTTTGGAGATGTCGATATAATGGGACACACGTTGTATTAGGAATCAAACTCCAGACAGAAACTGCCTAGCAACGGCGTTTGGATCTTTCTCGATGCTTCCAAAGAGTATACAACAAATTTTTGACAGAAACTGCTTAGCAACGACGATTGAAACCTTCTCGATGCCTCCAGAGAGCATATAACAAATGCAGTCGTATAGCGAAAAAGATTTTCATCAGATATTCATTCGTGTGATCGCCTTGGAAAGTGATACATCGAGCAGTTTACCGAGTGTCCCAACAAATCGTATTTTTTGGTGTTTAAAATTATTCTATGCATAGTAAAGAGTTATCCCGTTGACCGTGGATTCGTTTGAACCCAGGAACATTGTTAATAGCGTTAATTAAATTCATTATTCGTTAAATTTATTATTCGTAAAACATATTATTCGTTACTCTTATTATTCCTTAAACTTATTATTCTTTAATCTAATCATTAGTTAAACTTATCGTTTGTTAATCTTATCATTCATTAAACTCATTATTCATAATATTTTGTAAAATCTTGTATATTCGCGTAAATATAATCTCTGTTTCGTAAAACGATGGCTAATTCAAACGAAGAATCGTTACGAATTCTAATGATAACCTGACATATATAATATGGACAAGGTGAATAAAGTTAATAAACGTACGGCGCAGGGGGCTTCGGAGCCCAGAGGCCCCGTCGGGAACGCGAATGGCTTACCAGGCTCGACCCGACGGTCATCAAGTTACTGGAAGAACGGCGGGGGGGAGGTGGAACCCCAGGCAGCCCCTTGTGAGGTAAGAGCTACTGGGGAGAAGGAGGAGGAGAAGCAAACAGGAGAAGGGCAAGTCGAAAAAGGCGATAGTGGGAGGAGAGAAACCGAGAATGGTTTCTGATGTAAAATTGAATGAGAAAGTGACAATCTCGGTTATTCCGAGGAAAGATGGGGGGTGGAGGAAAGTGAGGATTTCTGCCCCTTTAAACCGAGAAGGAGGCTTCAGAGGAACCCTACGATTAGTGAAAGGACGGAGGTAGGAGTGGTCGAGGAATCGGAGGGTTCCTTTGGAATTAGAGGGAGCGACCACAGTACGCTAGTAACAGGGAAAGGACTGGCATACGCTAGAGTGATGGCCAGGAGGGTGGTGGAGAGGAATGTCAGCGCGAAATCTGCGAGATCGGCTATGGCTAGCGAAGCCGAAGATAGTGCAAGAGACGATACGCAGACGAGCGACGTTGATGACGAGGACGTTTTGATTTCCAGGGCTGAGTCGAAAGGGCTCACGCAAGCCCTGGCAGGAGCGGTTAATATGTTCAACGTGGTGATGAAGAAGTTGAAGTTAGACAAAGATAGGGATGAGGGGATAAGGGAGATAGGCAACCTGCTGAAAGGTATCCTTGGAACAGTGTGGGGATCACAAGGAAAGAGGAAGAAGGAGAAGGAGAGAGCCTGTCGAGGTTGAAAAAAGGGCAGACAGGGCAGAGAGGAAGAAAGAAGTGACGATAGGCAGGGGCGGATACCCAAAAAGAAAGATAGTATCGCCGGCTGAAATTATGAGAGTTGAGGAGTATTAGAGGCCCCGAAGAGGAGAGGTCACGTACGCCGAGGCGTGTGGGAGGGAGAACAGAGCGATAAGGGGTGACTTCAGTGAGGACTCCGAAGGGTGGATGAGGGTAAAAAAAAGGAAGAGGGAGAGGAGAGCTCCCTTAGAGCAAGCTACCTCAATGGTGCGTCCGGGAAACAACCGGCAGGTTGGTGCCGAAGGGTGAGGCGTACCAAGAAACAGGAAGAGGAAGGAAGCCATTCTAATTAAGGTGGAGGAAGGTTGCGAATGGCTTCATGTTTATAAGAGGATAATGGCGGTGAGGAGTTCATTGGAGGGAGCCACGGGGGTCCGTAGGACGAGAGCGGGCCACACTCTAATTGAATTCGATAGGACGGTGGTGGTTAGCGAGACGGCGGCCAAATTAAGAGACGCCTTGAGTCCTAGTACGAAGGTGGCCGCTCTGGTGAACAGGGCGACCCTACAAATAAGGAACATCGATCCCCTCACCAACAGGGAAGAGCTGGTGGAAGAGATCAGGTTGCAGTGGGGAATTGAGGAAGATGCGGATATAGAAGTCAAATCTATATGTCGGAGATGAAATGAAAACCGGAGCCTTCCCTATGCAATTTTGAGGAAGCCTTTTAATGCTTTAGCCCAGATTTTATCATAACTGTAATTAAGTAATTGTCATCTGTAATTGTTTGGCATTTGTGAAAAGCGAAAGTGGGTTCGAGGTGACAACTGGTCGCTGAACGTAGCCACGGTCACGGGATAAACGTTTTGCCTGACGAAGGTGTGGATCGGTTGTATTGTTCTCCCTAGAAATCACATAGAATTGTACTTTAGAGATGTCGATATAATGGGACACACGTTGTATGAGGAATCAATCTCCGGACAGAAACTGCCTAGCAACGGCGTTTGGATCTTTCTCGATGTTTCCAAGGAGTATATAACAAACTTTTGACAGATATTGCCTAGCAACAACGATTGGAACCTTCTCGATGTTTCCAGCGAGAATATAACAAACAAATGCAGTCGTATTACGAAAAAGATTTTAATCAGAGAGGCATTCGTGTGATCGCCTTGGAAAGTGATACATCGAGTAATTTTTTCCGAGTGATTCAGCAAACGTATTTTTTTGTGTTATAAAATTGTTTAGAGTTTTCCCGTTGACCGTGGATTCGTTTGAACCCCGGATCATTGTTTATAGCGTAAATTAAATTCAATATTTGTAAATTTATCAATCGTTAATTTTCATTATTCGTTAAATTAGTAAATCGTAAGATATATTATTCGTTTCTTTTATTGTTCGATAAAACTTATTATTCTTTAATCTAATTAATAATTTAATTTATCATTTGTTAATCAATCATATCATTTACAAAATTCATTATTCATAATATTTGTAAAACCTTGTTTATTCATGTAAATATATTCTCTGTTTTGTAAAACAATGGCTAATTCAAACGAAGAATCGTTACGCGCCTTAAATCCTAATGTTAACCCGACATATAAAAGCGGCACCATGGGGCACGCAAGAGGCGGTCGTCGTTCACCCGGCGAGTGGAGTGCCTAGTGACGAAGAGACAGGAGGCTGAGAACTGGGCTAACGATAGCTTCTGCAAGGCAGTTAGCTAATGTTCGGCGGTGTTATAGGTGCCACATGTTGGGGCATGTGGCGGCAAGGTGTACTGTTGCATGTCATGGCTGGGAGTTGTGTAGGAGGTGCGGCAGCACTGAGCATATAATGAAAGATTGTGATAAAGAGCCGAGATGCGCCATGTGTTTGAAACATGGTGGCATAAATGCAAAGCATGTAACGGGTTCGTTGACGTGCCCTATGGTGCGCTTAGGTGTTAGGAATAGACGTTGGCCTAACTAGGGTCCTACAAATAAATCTAAATAGGTGCGGGCTTGCGCAAGACCTGATGATGCAGTGCTCATGCGAAAGCAGGGCGGACATTGTGGTCATCTCCGAGCTCTATAGGCAGTTGCGTTTTGGGTTTAATGACGAGGGTGGGGATGCATCGATGTGGGTCACCCTGTTTAATGGAAAACATGCGGCGAGCGAGACCCTGGTAAGAAATGTAGAGATTCTAGGGGTCAGGGTTTGTGACGTGTTTTGCGCCAGTGGGTATTGTTCCCCTAATAAGAGTAAGGACAAGCTTAACGATTATTTGAAGGCACTGGAAGGGGTCATAAAGGAGGGGAGGAAAAGAGCACCGGCGATTATGGTTGCTGGTGACTTTAATGCGGGGGGGGGGCTCTATGACGGAATGTAAGGGAACATGCCTGCTGGACGTTACAACAAGGAACGAGCTTATACCTATTAGGACGACGGGAAACTATTCCTTCCTGAGGAATGGAGGGACTAGTTTCCCGGATATACTTAGTGTTAATAGACGAATGAGGCTGAGTTGGAGGGGGAGTAGGGTCCTAGATTGGTACTCAGCCCCTGACCATTTTAATACTGAACAAAAATTTGGGATAATATTAAGCGGGTGGAAGGTGGCGCTTTTAAATACTTGACGAAAGAGATGGATGTGGAGGGGTTTTTAAACAAATTTGACGGGGTCTATGACGAAAATGGTTTTAAATTTGACGAGACGGCATGCGGCGAACGGCTGCAGAAGAGTCTGGACTTGAAGAGGAGATACCCGGCGAGTGTGAGGAGGAGCGCCAACTATTGGTGGTGCGATGAGCTCGCTACGTTAAGGAACGAAACTCTAAGAGCTAGAAGAAGAGCCCAGCGAGCGGTGGCGGCCCGCAAGGATGATGCCGAGGTCCTGGTGGCCGAAATCAAGGATGTTAGGAGGCGACTGAAAAGGGCTATCGGGCGTAACAAGGAGGAGAGTTGGAAGGGGTTCTGCGCCATCTTAGATCAGGATCCATGGGGCAGGCCGTATCGTGTAGTGAGGAAGAAGATGATGCGTTCGGCGCCAATGGAGCCCCTTGGAAGAGATAGAGTGGAGGGAATCCTGGATGACCTCTTTGTCACCAGGCAGGAACTGCGACCGCCTACGCAGGAAGAGACATCGATCCTGCCTGGCGAAAAAGGAGGGTTAAGCATCGAGGAAGTAGACATGAGGATTTCCGTTGGGAAATGCGATCCCAGGAAGGCGGCTGGAGTGGATGGAATTCCTGGCACTGTAGTGAGGTTATTGGCGGTGCAAAGACCTATCGTGCTCCTGACAGTGCTCAGCGGAATAAATACCCATGGAAAAATATCGGCGGTATGGAAAGAGGCTGGGATGGTACTAATACCCAAGCCTGGTAAAGATCCTGCGACGTCATCGGCGTATAGGCCGATTAGCATACTGCCGGCGTTGAGCAAGGTGTGGGAGCACACGCTGAAAATGCTCATCGAGAGGAGCGTTGGTCAGGATCCCTTCCAAAGGGACCCCTTCCAAGGTATGGCTTCAGGAGAAGGAGGAGGACTCTTGAAGCTCTGGATAGGACGGTCGCAGTTGCTGAAGACTGAAGAAGGAAGGGCCTGGTTTGTGCCCTGCTCGCCCTTGATGTGAAGAACGCCTTCAACACTCTAAGGTGGGAGAGGATAATGGAGGAGGTTCGAAGGAGACGGCTACCGGGACGGCTACAGGAGTTGTTAGCGGACTATCTGGCTGAGAGGAGAATACTGGTACACTGTCGTGACGGTGTCGCAAGGAGGAGCGTCTAGGCGGAGGTTCCGCAGGGGTCGGTCTTAGGACCGTTACTTTGGAATCTCGTGTATGAAGGGGTGGTGCTGCGAGGCTGGAGGAGCGGTTGTGGAATAGATTTTATAATTTTTGCACAAAAACGATGAAATGCCGGCTTTCTAAAGAAAGGGTGATGGAGGTCGGGAGAAGAGGGGAAGGTACGAGGAGAAGAAGGACCAGAGTCGAGGAGAGAAGATAGTTAAAGATTGGGTACGTTGTGTAGAGGCCAACCCGAAGTAATGTCAAATGGCTGTACTGGGTTGGTACCTCGAGTACCGCAGCAGAGGGAGAATGAGGGGGGGTTTTTAGTTTGTATGGCGATGTCATCTGCCGAGTTCCACATTACCTGGTGACGCGGGTCACTGGGAATGCGTAATAGCATTTTCCCCTCCTCGCGCGCGCGAAAAAAGGGCTATGGCGTTAATGACTTCTCAAGGAATAAAAGTAGCAACGTGTAGCTTGAGGAATATAATCTGCTCAAGCCGTCGAGATTTATCAATGCCATAAGACTTAGGACAAACAACTTTGGGACGCTTACTATATTGGCACATGCCGACAAAAAAGTAGACGTAGCTTGTAGAAGATGTCGTACCCAACCGGAAACCTTTGGACACATCTTAGTCCGGAGCCAATACACCAAATGCCTAAGGATTCAAAGGTACGATGAGGTGAAATCAATCCTTGCTAATGAGAAATAACGAGGTATTTATCGAACCTGCATTGGGGGTAGGGGGTAATCTGCCCAAGCCGGACCTCGTAGTTAAAAACGAGGAACGGATTCTCGTGGTCGACGTCACGACAACAAAATACCAGTAGTTAACCCAGAAGAAGCATTCAGGCAACTGGGCGCAAAAATTGGGCCTTGGAAAGGCATCCACTCTGGCATAGTTGTGCCTAAAATTCTGAGCATGGTGAGGAGAGTCCGCAAGCTCTCCTTGAAACCACGTCAGAAAATTGAATTAATAACAAAATATATTTTCCCTCGCTTCATTTACCATCTTTTGATAAATCCACGAGGAGACGGAGTCCTGAAACTTAAGGACAGCGAGGTCAGGCAGGAGTTCAAATCGATTTTACACTTGGTACCATCTACGGCCACCGGTCTTTCAGAAATTTATAAATGCGGTTTTTAAAGAGTTGATCGAGACATCGAAAAGTAGAGTTGAGAGAGCTAATCGGAGGTTTGACAACAGAAAAATAAAAGAGAATAAGAATTTGTAATGTTATAATTTGTATTCAAAGTGTTAAGTGCGTTCTGTGAGTCGCCAGTCAGACCGTAATGACACAACAGATCATTTTCGATTTCGTACACTGATGAATCTCAGTTTGTTGGATCATATTGCCACGCTGGGTGCATTACAGAAAGCGCAGAACGCCACACTGGGCGTGTAACAGAAAGCGCAGAACACCATTGAGCGTATTACAGAAAGCGCAGAAAACCGCTGAACGAGTTACAACAGAAAGCGCAGAAAACTACCAAACGGGTTACAACAGAAAGCGCAGAAATCCACTAAACGGGTTGCAACAGAAAGCGCAGAAAACCACTGGATGTATTACTATGACCACAACGCAGTGTTAATGATCCTCTGAGGTCAGTGTACTTGCATCGTTATTATCACCGCCGTTGTCATCATCGCAGACGTCTATCTCAGCAGGGACGCAACCTTCTGGCATTTTTCTCAGCCTGTCATGTCTGTCCTTATATGATCGTTTGCCGTCTAAGGTTTTTAAAGTATGTCTATCTCCTTCCAAAATCTCTGCTATCTCGAATGGACCCCTGAATTTCGGATCTAACTTCGTCTGGTTTCTTTCCTCGTTTTTACATAATACAAAATCACCAAGGTTAAACCTAACTACCTTAGCTTTAGTTTTGTCAACTCCACCTTTATCGTACATAGCACTAATTTCTATATCCTCTATTGCCCGCTGTCTTACATCAGAGATATCTACTTCTCTTTCTTCGATATTATCCGGTATCAACGAGTCGTAAGGTCTTTGCTGTTCCACCAATTAATAGTTCCAATGGGCTCGATTTAGTCACGCGGTTGGTGGTGCAATTCGGAGCCAGCTGTATTTTGCCAATCGCGTCTAGCCACGATCGCCCGGTCGTTTCTATGATTGTGAACATAATTTTCAACGTACCCATAATACGCTCTACCTGACCGTTGGCCCTACTCGCACCGGTTGAGATTAAGTGCAGTTTTAGTGTTTACCTTGCCAGAAATCTCGGAATTCTTTACCCATTAGGACACCTCTCTTGATCCGCTATTATCCGGCAAGGACTGCCGAATAAAAATATAGTACTTAAGTGCTTTAACGGTACTAAGGAAATCTACTTTACGAGTATGATGCAGATATGTGAATTTAGTGAAGACGTCGACCAAAACAATGACATACTCTTTCGAACCACTTTTACCGCTTAGTTTGCCCGTTATGTCCATATGAACCGTGTGCCAAGGTATGCTGGTCTTAGGTATGGGGTGTAATTCGGCTTGTACTCGACCTGAACTGGCCTTCGAAACTTGACAAGCGTGACAGTTCTCTACGAATTTGCGAACATACTCCGCCATTCTTTCGAACCAGTAACACTCGCACAGTTTCTCAAGCGTTTTATCCCAACCTAAGTGCATAATGGACTGTTGCACATGGTTAATAACGGACCATATAAAACCTCTGGGGACAATAGACAAGCAGAGAGTTCTGCCTTTTCTCTGTATTTTACGATGAAGGATACCGGACCGTGGTTTATACGTATTTGCGATATCTCCCATGAGCTCCTCGTTCTGCAATTTATTGACGATCCCAGAAATTTGGGAGTCGCGACGTTATTCCACTAATAGACAGTCTTCGGAGATTTCGGTCAGATTGATTTCCTTCTCTATGACTTCGTTGATCGTACGGTGATCCAAGCCTACGGGATTTCGCGAGAAGAAATCTACGAGGGCCATTTTCTTACCCTCCCGGTACAGAATGTCAAAAGTAAAAGTTTGTAAGTAAACCCACCACTTGTAAACCCTATCATTTTAATTTACCTTACTGCTGGATGCCTTCAAAGGATTGCAATCGGAGACGACAAGAAATTCTCGTCCGTGGAGGTAATGACGGAAATGCTTGACGGAGTTCACAACTGCTAACGTTTCTAGTTCGTAAGAATGATACCTAGATTCCGCAGGGCTACTTCTTATACTGTAATATTCTATTACTCTATTTTTACCTTCAATCTTGTGCATTAAAATAACCACATATCCATCCGAATTAGCGTCGGTAGGAAGTTCTATCGGATAGTTCGGGTCAAATACCATTAACACCGGCGCGTCGGTCAGGGCGGAAATTACCTTTTGCCTTATTTTTCCATGCTTATCCGTCCATGTCATGTTTTTATTATCGGAAGTAAGCGCATACAAGGGTTTCATTCCCCGTGAAAATTTAGGGACGAATTTTCGGAAATAAAAGGCTAAACCTATGAACTGCCTGAGCTGTGTGACGGTCGTTGACGCAGGTAAAGAACTCAAGGCGTGCATTTTACCCGGATTGGGACGAACTTCTCCGTCGTAAATTACATATTCCAAATAGAGTACCGATGCCTTTAGAAAAGAACATTTTGAAAAGTTAAAGGAGAATCTGGCTTTTACAAGGGTATCTAGTACGGTGTGCAATCCTGTTAGAGCTTGATCTATCGAGTCGGCAATAATTAGGACATCATCCAAATAGACGACAACATACGAATGACACGTTGACTGTTATACGTGTTTTCAAAGGAATCTCAAGAAGGATCTCTCGTTTCGTTTGTTCGCAACGTCGAAGTCAGCAGCCGTTGCTGAATACAATGAAGGAAAGTGTGGTACAGATCACTCCGACCACATGATTTCTTATGTCACCACAATTAAAAGGGTCAAATGCTACAGAAGACTTGGCATGCGACTACTCCTGAGGATTTCCGTAGTAAACGCTTTGATGGTTTACAAAATTATAGCAAGGAAGAACATAAATATTAGAATATTCAGACAAGTATTAGTTGCAAAATTATTAGGGTTGTCCGAAAATGTGAGAATCCCCATTTTCGACGAAGTCAGCATAGTATCGCCGTCCGGAAAATAACTTCCGGAAGAAACATTAAACGCGCACGCATGTAATGCAAATAAACGACATCGAATGGATCGAACAAAGGCACAAAGGAATTCGAAGAAAACAACAACTTATTATCCAAATTGTTCATCGAGTGTAATGAATGCTGTATACTTTCTAGAATTAGGATGAATAGGGATTTGGAGAAACCCACCGGTCATGTCCAGAATAATAAAATATCTCGCTTTTGCAATCTCGCGACTTGATCCGTAATGAGGGGTGAAGGATACCGATCCGCGACCGTATATTTATTTAGTTCTCGAAAATCTACCTATCATCTATCTGAACCATTGTTCGTCTTCACGAGTAACACAGGGCTCGCGAACGGTGAATTACTAGGCTTTATGATTTTTGGCTGTAATTAATTCGCTTGTTCTCTCACGTACTATTCTGCACTCGCGAAGTCTATTAGGACTCCTTGTACGGTGATGTTAGGATCAATTAATTGTACTTCTAACTGGCCTGTATTTTTTTTGTACGAGTACGTAGGGAGCCCGTAACGGATGAATCTCTGAATTTTCGAAAAGAAAGATTAATCGACTTTTATCACTACCACGTACCTCATTGTCAACTTCATTAACATTGATCTCGTTATCAGCGGTTTTATTACAGGCATTAATTATTTTCGTTTTACACATAGCGAGGCTATTTTGTGTAATATTACGTCAAAATCTTGGCTTAAAATTTAACGAGCAATCGCGATATCGTATTGTTAAATAACTATCAGCGAGAACATGAAAAGTTTATTTCTAACCACCGACACCTGCAACGGACAAGATTTGAGCGATACGTTCAGTACTAATATTTGTTGGAATACAACGATATCAGTCGCATGCGGATAGAGTGTTTGATCGTACAGATTCTTCCATTCGTTGCCCAGCGCCATCCCCACTAGCGCACGTTCGTTCGATGTACCGCGACGGCTGGCGCGTGCATGCTCTTCCGAGAACTCGGCGGAAGAAACGTAAGGATATGGATGGAACATTGGGCACGTCGGTGTCGCGCCTTGACAGCGTAGCGCTTTGTATCGAGAAGCTGCTAGAAGGTTCCGTGGCACGTGACGTTACACAGACATCTACTCAGGTCACACTCATTATAGAGAGTGGGGGTTCAAAATCTTTACAAGCGCCACAGGTCACTAAGGCAGTCAGTCTGTGAATAACTAGCCAACTGTCTACATTCCAGAACGCACATTTATAACTCTCGAAATAATTGTTTAATAAATATTACATTATATTATTTCAACATAAACATTGTGTCTTCCACAGAATATTAATCCTAATTCCAAGATTAAATTCTAACAGGTTATGGGCCCAGACCCAATGTGCTAGTGTTGAAATAAGTTCGTGACTAAAGTTAATATTATACAATTAACATAAAGCATTACAGTGAGATATAAGTGTATAAGTGTATAAGTGCGGACTAAAGCAAAATAACAATGGCAGGTAGTGCACGTTTCGAGATTCAAAGACTTAACGGCAGCAATTACGAGACGTGGAGAGATAAACTCGAATTGTTATTAATTAAAGATAAAGTTTGGACAGTGATCAGAGATCCAACTCCAGCGCCCGACAAGATGGATCAAAATTTGCTAGATAAAGACGATCAGGCTCGTGCGACAATAGGGTTACTTGTCGAGGATAGTCAGCTTATTCACATTCGGGGCGCAAGATCGGCGAAGCAAGCATGGGAGGCCCTGAAGAACTATCATCAGAAAGCATCATTATCGAATAAAGTATTTCTGCTCAAGGATATATGTCGAATGAATTTAGCTGAAGGCGGAAATTTGGAAGAACACTTAACAGAAATGTTGAACATGTTCGATCGGCTAACAGCATTAGGAAAACCCTTGGATGAGGAGATATCGGTAGCAATGATTCTACGTAGTCTACCAGAGTCATACAGTCCCCTAATTAGCAGCCTGGAAAGTAGACCGGAATCAGATCTCACTATGGAATTCATCAAAGGAAAGCTCATCGACGAATATAAGCGGCGTAGAGGTTCAGGATGGACAACAGACTAAAATGAGACGGTAATGAAAGTAAGTGATGGTAGAAGTAATAATAAGAAATGCTTCTTTTGTAAAAAACCCGGGCACATGAAGAAGGATTGCCGTAAATACGCCACATGGAAAACAAAGAAGGATAAAGTGAATAAGGTAATGGAATATAGATCCGATGAAGAACAGCAAGCTTTCGTGAGTACAGAACATAGAGCATCTGAGAAAATTTCCCAAGAACTTTGCCTCGGAATGAGTGATAAAGATACAAGACGTACGCATGTATGGATTATTGACTCAGGGGCCACGAGCCACATGACGGCAGACAGAAACTTTTTCAGCAGCTTCAATCCAGATAAAAAGGGTTTTGTACTACTAGCAGACGAAGTTAGGGCAGTCCAAATAAAGGGCAAAGGATCAGGTATCATAAAGCACCCAAGTAACGGTAAGATAACAAACATGCATATTGACAATGTGTTGTACATACCTGAGCTAAGCTCAAACCTACTCTCGGTGAAAAAACTAACGGGTGACGGCTATAAAGTAAGCTTCGAGAATGACGGTTGTCGTATTGTAAAAGATGGAGTAGTGGAAATATTCGCTAAAGCCTCAAGCAATTCATATCCACTGCCGACCATCGAAAGCGCATGTACAACGAAAGAAAAGCAACACAACGAAAGCTGTCAACATACCTGGCACAAGCGTTTCGGGCATAGAAATATAAACGCGATAAAGCAATTAGAAAACGGCCTTGCGACCGGGATAAAGATAAAGGACTGCGGAATAAGGGAAATTTTGCGAGTGCTGTATAAAAGGGAAAATGACGAAAAAACCTTTCCCTAAAGAATCAACGACAAGGACGAGTAGCATTCTGGATCTCATACATACAGATGTTTGTGGCCCAATGCAGACTGCAACTCCAGGTAAGAAACGGTATGCTTTAACCATAATTGATGATTTCAGCAGATTCACAAAAATATATCTGATGGAAACAAAACATGAAACCACGAAATATATTAAAGAATTTGTGCAATCAATGAAAAATCAATTAAATAAGGTACCTAAAGCAATAAGATCAGATCGAGGAAGGGAATACGTCAACAACAACCTGAGGAATTACCTGCATAATGAAGGTATAAAGATTCAATATACAGCAGGATACTCACCGCAGCAAAATGGAGTCGCTGGAAGGAAGAATCGCTCTCTAATAGAAATGGCTAAATGTATGCTTATTGACGCCGACATGGACAAGAAGTACTGGGGTGAGGCAATACACACAGCCAACTACCTGCAAAATGTCATACCCACAAAACACACAGGTAAGACGCCGTATGAATTATGGTATTCTAAGCTACCTGACGTCAAAAATCTTCGTCCTTTTGGTACTATGGCATATGCACATATACCTCAAGAGTGTCGAAGAAAATTAGACGAGAAAGCAGAAGAATTAAGGTTTGTCGAATATTCGGAAGAATCGAAGGCATACAGACTACTCGATACAGCTACAGATAGAGTAAAGATAAGCCGTAATGTGATCTTTCTTGAAACTCATAAGGAACCCGGGACAGAAGAAATTATTTTTGAAGAATAGACCGTTACTGAAGGTACAGCAAATAAAACAGAAGATAACAATAAGAAAATTATTGAAGAAAAAGGACCCAAAGATGAATCCGAAGATATTCAAGGTTCAGAGCCAAGACGATCAAAAAGACTAAATAAAGGAATTCCTCCTGATAGGTACATGGGAGCACTAAACATGACAGTTAGCCTAGAAGAGCCAAAGGATCGAAAGGAGGCACTATCAAGGCCAGATGCAGAACTGTGGATAAAGGCGATGGATGAGGAAATGGATTCGCTGAAGAATAACAAGACTTGGGACCTCATGATTCCACCTAAAGAGCGAAAGGTTTAAGTGCAACTAAATTGAATTTTCTGTTACAGAAGTGCAATTTGCAGAATCAATGATCAAGCGACTAATATCGTTGAGGAAGGGTGTTGGAATACAACGATATCAGTCGCATGCGGATAGAGTGTTTGATCGTACAGATTCTTCCATTCGTTGCCCAGCGCCATCCCCACTAGCGCACGTTCGTTAGATGTACCGCGGCGGCTGGCGCGTGCATGCTCTTCCGAGAACTCGGCGGAAGAAACGTAAGGATATGGATGGAACATTGGGCACGTCGGTGTCGCGCCTTGACAGCGTAGCGCTTTGTATCGAGAAGCTGCTAGAAGGTTCCGTGGCACGTGACGTTACACAGACATCTACTCAGGTCACACTCATTATAGAGAGTGGGGGTTCAAAATCTTTACAAGCGCCACAGGTCACTAAGGCAGTCAGTCTGTGAATAACTAGCCAACTGTCTACATTCCAGAACGCACATTTATAACTCTCGAAATAATTGTTTAATAAATATCACATTATATTATTTCAACATAAACATTGTGTCTTCCACAGAATATTAATCCTAATTCCAAGATTAAATTCCAACAATATTTCTTATTCCTCGCATTACTACTATATCAATCGTTCTTTTGCCAGAAATTCTCAAGGCTACGGATTCTTTAATTAGCGAACACTCGGCTCCGAAATCGGGGTAAAATGGAAACGACTCACCCGGATGGCTTGATCTATCAGTTGGGGCCTCCACTACGTAGAAGTCGATTCGACACTCGGTATTGAAATTATATTCAGGGCACTGCCTTGTAAAGGATTTTCCTCCATAATCAGATTGGTAGCTGCGCACCATGCAGCGGAGTCGAAAAATTGTTAGGTTCCACACTCGATTTTTGCACTAGCGACGAAATTAACTCGCGCACGATGGTCGTAAGCTCTTGCATTGTTATAACCGGCACTGATCCCACTTCTGATGTCGGGTTTACATTAGAATTAGGGTTAGGGGCGTGAAACGAATCTTCGTTTGGGTTACACGCTGTCGTTATGCAATAGAGAAGACATTGACTAGTGCAAATACGATTATTATAGAACCGGACAAGTAACCGTGGTAGTTAGGTACTCGAGAAACTAATGACAATGATCCTAGGTTCAATAACGAATCCGCGGTCGACGGGATGATAGATGAACGTACTAACAAAATCTAAGTCGGACGCGTAATATTCACTGGTCGTAAAGGGTCCTTTGATCGATGAGATCGCGAGCGAGAATGCCTTTCCCGTCCCGATGATGCCACAGAGGAAAACTATAATGGGGTGTGTCTAAGGACATGAGATCATCGGATTCGTCGAGAAAAGCCTTCGTTCAGAGAGTAAGGGAAATTGGCGTTGCTGCTAATTGGTCAATCTCCATATCGGTGGTTAGAAAAAGATGCTAGCCGCCCTCGAGGGAATGTTCCTAGTGGGAGACGCCGCTCTTTGAAAAATAGGTCTCCCCTATTTTCCCGTAGTTGGGACAAAGGCTGTTTGTCTGTTTGAAGGACTTTAGTTGGCTAAATCTTAAGATTTATAACGGTCCCTCGGGCTAGCTGAACATGTACTGCTGAGACGCATCGACATCCGGCAATCATCTTACTCGAAGAATAGGGCCTGCGTGTGGCGAGCTACGGGACAGAGACCATTGAAATGTTTACTGTCGAGTGTTACAACTGTTTCCTTTTTAAGGAGAGCTATAGAATTATTCCATGCCTTTGTTAGACAAAGCGTTCATCCCGCGACCTCGGCTACGTTCGGCGACTGACTGTCGCCTCGTGCCCAAGCTCATTATCACAACTCTCGAACAATTACAATCGGATTGAATAACTACAATTGTTCAATTACAGCTATAGTAGACTCTACGTTACAATGTTGCGGGATTATCCAAAATCCCAAAGGCTCCGGTGTTCTTTCATCTCCGACATACATATTATTTATTTATTTATTTTTTAAAAGAGATAACGTCTACTATTTATTAATTAACTATATTTATGTATTTCTTTATTATCTATTTGCCTTGTTAATTGATTTATCAATTTTAAGGCAAATATTAGTTGCAAATCCCTATCGATGTGTTTACCTCGGAAGTATGTGCCTCGTTTTCAGGGTTCCACAGTTCGGGTATAAGCAGCACGCCACTATTTCATGGTCGTACTGTGGGTCTATTGGACAGCCATGGTTTCTGGGGAGCAGGAGAGACTTCTCGCCTGCTCAAGTCGCACTCTTACCTCCCCGTGGTACCGCTGGTCCCCTAGACACGGTGTCCATGGCTAAACGGAGTGCGGCGACGAAGGAGCGGAAGACAATACGGAATGTCGAATCGGCTTGCCGATTAAACGGTTTTATACCGTGAAGTTTAAGAACTTAATGCAAAGTAATAAAGGAATCCGTTCCTTTGACTGATAACGACGACTTGGCTATATAATGGATTATGAGGGGGCATGATTGGAATATGAAGAATAGATTACACAGAATTTTGTTAAGATCAATAAGAGTAACAAAGATGCCTCGGACGCAGCGCTTCTCGGTCCCGGAAGCGCTGTGGCGGATTTATCCGCATCGGAGGGGACCATAGTTGACGACTGGGCTAGGCTCCTGGATACGATTGCTAAGATAATGGAGTCTTTAATGGGGGACAAGGTTGCTTGTCCGATCTGCAAGAAAAGGGAAGCCTTTTCTTTATGACGTTGATGGACCAGGACAGACACCTTAGTCTGCATCATGTGGATGTCCGCATTCAGTGAGGATGCATGCATTGTGGAAGGAATTTCCCGAAGTTACATGGGGCTAGGTGCCACATACCGAAGTGTAGTGGCACAAGTCAAAGTAATGAAGGAGCGTTTATGTGTGAAGCTTGCCCCATGAGTTTCGAGACTCAAAGAGAGCTGTCCACACATGAACGGCATGCGCACCCTGCCGTAAGGAATGAAAAAAGAAGGGCAACGCAACCCAAGGCAAGCGCCCAAATAGAACATGGACGGTAGAAGAGGTGGCTCTCCTGATGGAGCTCGATGAAATATATAAGGATTATAAGTACCTTAATATAGAAATAAGTAAAGTCCTCAAACGCTCGAACAAATAAAGAATAAAAGGAAAAAGATGAAAATTAATAGTGAGGACTCGAGAACAGGAGGGAGGGTGCAATCCTGTTAACTCAGGCAATGCGCCAGTATGAAGCAATATTAATGAATTAAATGAAGAATCAAATAATGAATGGCGGCGCAGCCTGAGAAAGGAAATTGAACAGGTTTCCGAAGTCCCCCCTCCCGCACGGGGAATATACAATGAACTAAAGAATATACGGGACGAGTTCAGAACCAATAAGGAAAACTTAGCGGGAAAAATAGATAAATTTGTCGGCACGTCTCTATACAGAGCACTAACAAAAAGCAGCACTAATGCTGATGAAGGAGAGAGGTCCCAAAAACAAAATAATAAATGGAGTAAAAGAACAGTAAATAAAGACAGGATGTTTTCGCACGTTCGCGGGGAGACACGATCTCGAAGAAGCGCGCCAACGGGAGTCGGGAGTGATATATTATTGGGATGTTGTTTTCGTCCTGGAGGTAGTTCTTTTCGTCTAGGTATAGGAAAGCTTCTGGGGGGATGTGGCCTGTTGTCAGAGTGTTTTTGTAATATGCGTTGTTAGGAAATAGGCAATTGAAAATTAAGCTATTTTCTTTTATTTTTGCCGCTTGCGCGAAGTGGTTTCTTATTAGCTTTAGGATGTGACAGTCGATGCGGTGAATGTTGGCTAGGTCGTATATTGTTTTGTTTTTTACATATTTTTTTAATCCGCTGTGTTCGGATCTGTATGTACTCAGGCAAGCCCTGATGCATTTTCTTTCGAATATGCGAATTTCGAATATAATTTTTCCATCTGGGAGCCTGATATGTTGTACCAGATTGGGCAACCGTAGGTAATGATCGGTCTTATTAGTGCTCGGTAGCATAGTATTTTTACTTTGCTGTCGAGATGTTTGGAGTAGAATAGTCTTTTTATTCTCCAGAATGCTTTATTGACCTTAGCAAGTTGGGTTTCGGTATGCTGCTTGTAGTTTAATTTGTCGTCTATGTTTATTCCTAGGTATTTTACGCAATTTTTGTGTGTTATGAGAGCCCCTTTGTCTGTTTTTTCTCTTAGTTGAAATTTTTTGCAGTATTCTCTTTCTATTGGGCCGATTTCACTTGACTTGGGTCTAAACAGTATGGTTTCGCATTTGCTTATGTTGATTTTTAATTTCCATGCGTGGTAATAGTCGTTTATTTTCTCAAAGAGTTCTTGGAGTTCCGTTTTTATAGTTTTGGTTTTGCGGCCTGTTACGTATATGATTAGGTCGTCTGCGAAGGCTATGGAGCGTTTATGGGTGGATGTATTGAGCTCAAAGAGATTTAGTAAGTCGCTGTTGTAAATACTGAAAAGTAACGGGGAATTTACTGTACCTTGTTGTAGACCGTTTTTTATGGAGAATTCTTTGCTTGATGAGTGTGAACCTTCAGTCATTACGAATGTTCTGTTTGTGATCATGTCCCAGACTATTTTAATCAGGTGTTTAGGGAACTTTTTTTTGATCAGTTTGTATATGAGACCTGGGATCCAGACTGTGTCGAAGGCTTTTTCGAGGTCTATTAAGCAGGCGGCAACTCGTTCTTTTGCGTTTAGAGCCCAGCAGATGTCCGACGTGAGTTTGTTTATTGCGTGAATTGTGGAGTGTTTGTGTCGGAAGCCGAATTGATTCTCTGGGATTATGTTATTTTTTGTGCAGAAGGAGGTTAGGGGGTTGTTTATGATTATTTCGAATACTTTGCTTATGTTGGGGAGGAGACTTATGGGTCGTAGGTTTGCGGGCGATGAGCCGTCTTTATCCTTTTTTGTTATAGCTATCAGTTTGGCTTTTTTCCATTTTCTGGGGAAGTATGTGTTGTTTAGAGCATTGTTGAAGAGTACTGTGTAGTACCATTTTATTTTGTTCGGTAGGCGCTTGAGTAAGATGTTTGGGATGCCGTCGAAGCCGGAGGATTTTTTGTTGTTTAGTTTGGAGAGGAGTGTGTTTAGTTGATTGTAATTTGTGAAGTAGTTTATTTCTGGATCTGGTTGTTTGGGGTTGTCTGCGGTGTTTTCGTTTGAGAATGTGCAGACTGTTTTGTTTAGCGTTTTGTCTTGTTTCATTTCGTTTTTGAGTTTGTTTGTTTCGGCGATGATAATTCTGTTTAGTTGATCTCGGCCCATGTGTTCGTTTTGTGTGTGTATTTTGGAAAAGTGGATGCCGATAATGTCTAGTTTTTCTGTTGTTTTAGTTATTATGAAGTTACCCTCGGTGTCTTTGGTGGTGTTGTGTATTGTTATACCTGCTTCTTGGATGAGGGAGGTTTCTTTTGGGGGCAATTTCAGAGGTGGGATGGAGCTTTGTCCTTTTGGTCTGAAGATTTGATTTATTTGTGGGAACATGTTGGCTGAGTCGTTTTTGGAGATGTTTTTTATTTTATTTGTCCAGTCATGGTTTATAGAGTTTGCGAATTCTTGTTTCATTTGCGCTTTTATTTTGTATAGTAGGTACTTTAGGAATTCTAATTCTTTTCTTTTGTCGTAAGAATAGTTAAGTTTTACGTTGTTTATCTTGGAGATTATGTAGCTTTTTTCTCGATGTAGCTCTTTTATTTTGTTGTTGATATGGGGCTCGCATGAATTTTTTTGTTTTATGTTTGGCACAGATTTTTGGAGAGCGTTTTGTGTATGTTTTCTATTTCGTCTATGAATGAGTCGATTTGTCTGTTTGTGAGGTTGACGTTGTTGTAGATCTTCAGGTCGCAGTTTTGTTCGAGTATGTTTTGGAACTTTTTCCAGTCTGTCTTTTTGTAGTTGTACCTGGGTATCTCGGTCTGTGTTTCGAGTGTTAGGGAGTCAGATGTGTTCTTGTTTACGTGAAATATTAGGGCGTTATGATCACTGTCATAGGGTGTTATTTGGACGTAGGTTTTGAAATTTTAGTCGTGCATCTGCTAGACATATGTCCAGGTATGAGCGTCCTTTTGAGTAAGAGGGTAGCTCGGAGCTGTATAATGTTGTTTTGTAGTGAATACTTTTATTGTCTAGCCAGTTTCTAATGAAGTTGCCTCTCGTGTTGTTTGTTTCGTTTTTCCAGCTCGTATGCTTTGCGTTCAGGTCGCCTGCTATTACATAGTAATTTTCCGTTTTATTGAGCTGTAAGAGTTCGAAAAGTTTATTGAATTCGTCGCTAAATTCTTTCTGGTTTCCGAGGGTTGCGTAGGCTGCAGTGATAAACAAGTTTTCCTTATTGCTTATTTTTATTTTTATGATCGTTGTTTCTAGGATTTTGAAACTTGTTATTTTGTCATTTTGAATTGTTTTGTGTTTTATAGGGTTTTTTTTGAGGATTGCTGTTCCTCCTTCTTGGCTGGCGTTCGGTCTGTCGTGTCTTATCATGGAGTAGTTTTTGAAGTGTACTTTGTGTTTTTTATTTAGTTTCGTTTCTGAGACGAGTACGATGTCAGGGGTTTCTTTATTTATTAGGGTTAGCATGCTGTATCTTTTTTGGTTTGAAATTAGAGAGTTGGCGTTTATTGCTATTATTTTCAGGCGTTTCAAGTTAAATTTATGTGTTTTTTGCTGTAATTGTTGGTTTAATGGATTTTGGCTATTCATCTTCTCACTGTTAAGAGTGCTGAAGATGGCGTTGATCCTTTCTTCGTGTGTTGATAGTGTTTTTTTTTATTTCATCTAATTGCGTTTGTTGTTCTTTTAACGCTTGTGGTATGCTTTTTTTGAAGTCTTCGGTAACGTTTATAATGCTTTGTTGGGGGGTGTTATCGCTTGTAGTTGCGCTTTGGCTTGATCGCGGATTTAAGTTTGTTATTTGTGTTGTGTTTTCGATTATTTGGTTTGTTGTTTCACTACGTCAGAGAACTTTAGTTCTGGGACGTATTTACGGCCTATTTGGGCAATTCGTTTTATCTTTGTTTCCTTGTCCTTTTTCTTTTTTTCGGCTAGCTTTTTGCGCAGCTCCACGAGTTTTGGACACCCCTTGTAAGACTCGGGGTGTCCGTAGTTTTTGCAGTTAACGCAGAATATTTTCTCCTTGGTTACTGCTTCTTCTTTTTTGATTTTGCACTCACCTGGGTAATACAAAATGAATGTTTGTTATATTATGACTACGAGTGAGTGCGACCTGAGTCTGTAGTCGTATTATCGCGTATGATGATGGATTTTGTCGACTCACTGTATTCGACTTGTTGACTGGTTGATGAGATGCTTGATCGAGACTGACTTGGACAGTTGATGTGAGTTAAACTTAGACGCTGACCTTTCCAGCGTCTGTAGAAGAAGTAGCTGACTTGACTCTCCTGATGTCGTAGGAGAAGTAGTTGACTTGACTCTCCTGATATCGTAGGAGAAGTGAGGTACGGTGACGACGCTATGTCGGAGGAAAGCTAGCGATGGGTGTGTCTAGCGCACGGGACCATCGAATTTGTTCATGACATTTTTGGTCAGGAAAGTGAGGGCAGTATACATTGCTTCTGATTGGATAAACGTTGGTTGGTGGACTAGGAAGGGTCTTAGCCGCCCTCGATAGAAAGTTGCTAGTGGGAAGCATCGCACGTGAGAAAAACTAACTTTCCCGTGTCAAGCCGTAGTAGACAATACTCTTTAGAAAGTGATTTAGAAAAAGATATTTGTTGGGTCGGAAGGACCTTAGCTAGCAAATTACTAAGATTTATGATGGGACCTTAAGACTATCGACGGTACGCCGAAGGATGAGCGGGCATCCGGTGTCCGTCTGGCCCGCGGTGTATGGCCGGGTCTAGGTAGAGGGTCGCCCGACGTAACACAGGAATATAAATAAGAACAAAAAATGATAGGAACCGACGACGGAGATACATGTACGCACGTTGTTAGAATATGTTCAAGGAGTGTCCGAGGAAGTTAGCCGACGTTATAGTTAATAACGATTTGGTCTACTTGACATCAGCCAGACAACCTCCTGAAGTAAAAGAGGTGGAGAAACTCTATAAAGAACTATGGGGCAAAATCGGACCACCAGACCCCCAATACCAGAAAGTTGTGCTTTAGGAGGGTTCATTCACGAATATTTTCCACCCATAATTGCCGAGGAAATTAGTGAGAGGATAAAGAAAATAATGAACAAACCAGCCGCAGGCCCGAACGACTTGAAAAAGAAACAACTATCAATTCGGGGCCTACCTAAAGTATTGGCATTATTATTCAATATCTTATGTTTTATCTCTCACTTTGCAGGGAGGTGGAGAGAAAATAGGACCACGCTGATTCCAAAACCAAATAAAAATGCAAGCAAGGCTGAGAACTGGCGGCCAATAACAATAGGTCCTATTATTGGGAGAATATTCTCTACAATTCTCGGCAGGAAAATAAGGAGGGTCATCAAATAAGATATCAGACAAAAGGGCTTTACCTCCGAAAACGGATGTAATATAAACGTTGAGCTTTTAAATGCAGCTCTGGAATAAAGTAAAAGGGAAAATGGAGTTGTCTACACAATACTAGACATCTCGAAAGCCTTTGATACGGTGCCCCACTCGGCGATTAAGCCCTGTCTGGTTAAGAAAGGAATCTGGACCCCGCTAATTGAATTAATCTAAAATATGTATAAAAATTGCAAGACAAAAATAAAAACAAAAGAAGGAATAGGGGGTCGAGATCGAAATCTCAGGAGAGTTAAACAGAGTGATCCTCTGTCATCACTATTTTTCAACTTATGCATAGAACCGCTGCTGGAAGCGGTAGAGGAATCCACCGAAGGGATCAAAATAAACGAAAATTATAAGATCCCAATTTTAGCCTTTGCTGATGACACCGTCCTGTTGGGCAAAAGTGGCAAAGAAACTCAAAAACAACTATCTATAGTCCAAAAATACTTGGAGGGCCTGGGGATGACAATCTCTGGAGAGAAAAGTCAAATATTCCAGGTGGTCTCAAAGAAGGAGACCTGGTATGTGAAAGACCCAGAGATAGAAATCAATAACAGAAAGACACCGTACACCGCACCCGACGAGGCCTTCAAGTATCTTGGTGCAAAAGTTGGACCGGGGAAAGGCCTGCTGTTACGACCATTCGCGGAGAGACACGGTCGCTAGGAAAAACGCATCAGCAAGAGGCGTAAATTCTCGCTACGATTATGTTAATCGACGCAGCGAAATAGTCGTTCCGCTGTTTCGGTAAAGATAACATAGGTGGTTTAATGAATATAACACTGTATTAACAGGTTAACATAAAATAATATGTCGAAGATGAAAGAACACCGGAGCCTTTGGAATTTTGGATAATCCCGCAACATTGTAACCTAGAGTCTACTATAGCTGTAATTGAACAATTGTCGTTATTCAATCCGATTGTATTTGTTCGAGATTTGTGATAATGAACTTGGGCTCGAGGCGACAATCAGTCGCCGAATGTAGCCGCGGTCACGGGATGAACGCTTTGTTTAACAAAGGTATGGAGTAATCCTATAGCTCTCCTTAAAAGAAATATTCGTGGCGACACGCGACAGTAAACATTCCAACGGTTTCTGTCCCGTGGCTCGCCACACGCAGACCCTATTCTCCGGGTAAGATGATTACCAGATGTCGATGCATCTCCACAGTACATGTTCAGCTAGCTTGAGAACCCGTTATAAATTTTAAGATTTAGTTTACTAAAGTCCTTCAAACAGACAAACAGTTTTTGTCCCAACTACGTGAAGATAGGGGAAATGTATTTTTTTCACGAACGACGCTTCCCACTAGCAACATTCCCTCGAGGGCGGCTAGCATCCTTTTGTCGATACCAACATGGAAATTGTCCAATTAACAGCAACGGCAATTTCCCTCACTTTCCGAACAAGGGCTTTTCTCGACGAATCCGATGATCTCGTGTCCTTAGGCACACCCCATCACAGTTTTCCTCTGCAGCATCACCCTGACGGAAAGTCATTCTCTCTCGTGATGTCTCAGTAGCGAGTTACATAGTGTCTTTACGCTCGGTGAATATTCTACGTTTTAACAAAGAGTTAGTTTAGTAATACTTGTACCGTAGACAAGCAGGTTGAGTACAACTTGGACTTTGGAAGGAAGCGCATTTTGTTATTCCGCTGACCGCGGATTCGTTATTGAACGTAGGATTATTGTCATTAGCATCTCGAGTATCTAATTACTACGGCTACTTGTCAAATTCTGTAATAATCATATTTGTACTAGTAAATATCTTCTCTGTTACATAACAACAATGGCTAATCCAAATGAAGATTCGTTTCACGCACCTAACCCTAATCATAATGTGAACCCGAAATGTATACGCCAGAAATAATATATATGTCGGAGATGAAAGGAAAGCCGAAGCCTTTCCTTGGAAATTTTGGGAACATCCTCTAGTACTTTAGTCTAGATTTTATTATAGCTGTAATTGTTTAAAATTTGTGATAGCGAGATTGGGTTCGAGGTGACAATTGGTCGCCGAACGTGGCCACGGTCACGAGATAAACGTTTTGCCTAACGGAGGTCTGGAGTGGTTGTATGGGTTTTCCGAGAAGTGTGATTGTGGCGGCAGGCGGCCTCTTGAGCGGGTCTAGCCACGTGTGAGGTTACCTCGGAGGTGTCGAGACAATGGGACATACATTGTATCAATAACCAAACTCCAGGCAGAAACTGCCTAGGAACGGCGTTCGGAACTTCTCGATGCTTCTAACGAGTGCGTATCGAATTGCAGACGAGGCTGGCACTCTTGTGATTGCCTTGGAGAGTGACACATCGAACATTTTTCGTCAATCGTATTTTGCACCTATGATTATTTTTTACGCTTAGTAAAGAGTTATCTCGTTGGCCGTGGATTCGTTTGAACCCAACAAAAGCATTGTTAATAGTGTACATAAATTCATTATTCGTAAATCATATTATTCATTAACTTCATTGTTCATCAAATTTTTATTATTAGCTATTAGATTTTCATAACTTATTCATTTTTCTTCCTTTAGGAGAGACATTTATCCTTCCGTGTTACGTCGGGCGACACTCTACCTAGACAAGGCCACACACCGCGTGCCAGACGGGAACCAGATGTCCGCTCGTCCTTACTGCATCAGTTCTGCCCGAGCATCCGAGCTAAACGGGCGTGTGAAATAGTGCTCCGGAGAAAGTGCGGCAAGTGGGGAAGAGAAAACTACGAACGGTTACGCCTATAGCCAAACGGTGAAAACCCGTGTCCTATATCAAGAAGACTAGCAAACCAACTATGGAAAATATTCCAGCGATAAGAATTATAAACAAACAAGAACAATATTACATACACAAAACAACAGATACATTAAAAACAAGTCAACCAACAAACCAAGGACAGGGCTGCTCAGCCACAATAGAAGTCGACATGGAAAACAACAAAGCAACAACTCAACAGCACGAACCAGGACGAAAGCTGGAAGGTAGTCAGCTATAAAAAAAAAAAAAAAGAAAAATAACAGCCAACCCAGATATGGAAAAGCAGCGATGGCTGCAAGAATTACCGCTAAGAAACTCCTTCAGCTCGCTAACAGAAGAATCAGACGACGACCCAACAAGCAACACCACAACCCAATCAACACACATCACAAAACCACCACCAATATTTGTTGAGGCGCAAATAATAGACCCGCTTATCGATCCACTTAACAATATTGTTGGAAAGGATAGTTACACAATAAAACAAACAAAACTAGAACAAATAAAAATCCAAACAAACACACCAGAAAATTACAGAATTGTTATAAAAGGATTAAGGGGAAAAATACCATATACCACACGTACCAGCTCAAAACGGAAAGGAGCTACAAAGTAGTTATAAGAGGACTGCACCCAAAAATCAACACAAAAAAACTAAGTGACGAATTAGCAAAGATGGGCCACCAAACAAGAACTATAAACAATATTACAAGGTACGATACAAAGCAACCACTACCGCTATTGTTAATATAATTAGAACCTAAAAATAACAACAAGGAAATTTTCGATATTAAAAAAATCTTAAACACACAAATCACAGGCGAGCCACCCAGGCACAAAAAAGACATACCACAATGCATGAGGTGTCAACAATATGGACACACTAAAAATTACTGCAACAGGAACCCGGCGTGTGTCAAATGCGCAGAAAAGCACCTAACAGCGAACTGCCCACACACGGGAAAAATAAACGACGTAAAATGCTACAATTGCGGTGGAAATCACCCAGCGACTTACAAAGGCTGTCTAGTAAGAAAGCAACTTCAAGGCAAACTTTCTCCGCCGCTTCGTAACAGGACACACAACAATCTCCACACGCAACAGGACAACACAGAACCTACGCCAACACCAAAAACACAGCACGCAAGGAACAATAACCACACTAACACCAACACCGCTAGAAACCGAAGCTACGCGCAAGTAGTCAACCGGTCGTCACCCTTAGACAATCAAGAACAGAACAACCACAGCAACGACGCTACAGAAATCAAAGAGTTAATAAAACATTCCATAAAAAACACCGAAATACTCACAAAAATGATAAGCGACCAAAACGAACTCCTCAGACAGCAAACACAGCAGATAACAGTCATGTTACAATTACTTACTAACATGATGAGCAAAAAATAAAAATAGACACGCTTAAAATAGCAGCCTGGAACTCTTACGGCCTACAACAAAGGGCCCTAGAAACAAAAACATTCCTGTACAACAATAATATCGACACACTATTCGTATCAGAAACACACTTCACAACAAAAAGTTACATAAAAATGCCGTACTACACCATATATGATACCAAGCATCCCTCAGGAAAAGCACACGGAGGGATCGCAGTAGCAATAAAAAACGACATTAAACATCACTTACACAGCCAAGTTAGTAATGGACATATACAAGCAACCACCGTTACTGTACAAACTAGCAGCAACCATTTACAGTTGTCAGCAGTATATGTACCGCCGCGACACAAAATTGCATCACAAATGTGGGAAGAGTATTTTCAACACTTAGGTAACAAGTATATCGCAGTTGGAGACTACAACAAAAGGACACACTATGGGGATCAAGAATCACTACACCACGAGGTAGAACCTTGGAAAACTACATTATAAACAATAACCTCAATATATTATCCACGGGAAAACCGACATGCTGGCCGACAGACCTGAGCAAAATACCTGATCTACTTGATTTTGCAGTTACAAAGGGACTAAACGCAAATAAACTAAACATAGCACCCAGCCTCGAGCTTACCTCCGACCATACGCTTATAATAATTACATACAGAAACAAACCAATACTTTACAGCAGCACAGAGAAGCTATGCAACACAACCACCATATGGCAAATATTCAAAGAAATAATAGAGAGCAAAATCAGCTGCAACATCCCACTGAAAACACCTGAACACATCGACCAAGCAGTAACAACACTCACAGAATCTATCCAAGAAGCAGCAAGGGCAACCACCATACCGGAAACAACCAACAGACAAACAAACAAACAAAAACAGTTCCACTAGACATCCTCGAAAAAATTAGAGAAAAAAGAAAAGCGAAAGCAAAATGGCAAAAACACAGAACAAAAGAAAACAAAAAGCACCTAAACAAACTCACAAAAGAAACAAAAAACAAAATAAAAGAGCACAACAACAACGAGTTCACAAAGTTCATCGAGTCACTATCTACTCACGAGAACTGCAACTACTCCCTATGGAAAGCCACAAGAAAAATAATGAAGGCAACAAAAATGGTACCAGCAATCAGAAGAGCAGACGACACATGGGCAAGAAGCAACGAAGAGCAGGCTGAACAATTTTCCAACCACCTATGCAACACATTCACCCCACACAACATCAACAACAGCAACCACAATAGTCATACGGACGAGGATGCGAGGACTAGTACACCAACTGACAATCACTACACCATACCCAAAGCAACAGCACAAGAAATCAGAAACATAATTGAGAAAACAAAAAACAATAAAGCACCAGGAATCGACCTAATTAACGGCAAAATCCTGAAAAACATTCCGCCAAAAGCGATAAGACAAATCGCAATAATAGTAAACGCAATACTAAGAATACAATACTTTCCAAAAGCTTGGAAACTGGCACAAATCATAATGATACCCAAACCAGGCAAGGACCCACACGAAACCAAATCTTACCGACCAATCTCACTACTTCCGGTGTTCTCTAAGATACTAGAGAAAATAATCTACGACCGGATAGAACCCATAATAGACAAGAACCATCTAATACCGGATCACCAATTCGGATTCAGAAACAAACACTCCACATTAGAACAAACGCACAGACTCGTCAATGAAATGTTACAGGCGCTGGAAACAAAACAATATTGTACGGCACTCTTTATGGACATCGAAAAAGCATTCGATAAAATAAACCACACTAGCCTACTTCAATCAATCAGGAAACAGTTCCCGGGGCAGATATACCAACTAATCAAATCATACCTAAGCAGCAGAAGCTTCATAGTAAAAATCAAAAACACACACTCGGAAGCTAAAGAAATCAAGGCAGGAGTTCCGCAAGGTAGCGTCTTAGGACCAATTTTATACACATTATACACGGCCAACATACCAACAACTAACAATAGCAAAATACTGACATTCGCGGATGACACAGCTGTACTAGTCAGGCACACTAACCCTGCAACAGCAGTTACATTACTACAAGAACATATCACAGAAATAAAGAAGTGGCTACAAGTTAACCAAATTAAAGCAAATCCCAAAGTAAATGCAACCATATTACATTCACACTGCGAAAACAGATGCCACCAAATATCTTTCTTAACGGCACGCACATAATACAAACAAGGCAAGTCAAATACCCAGGACTCCACATAGATACACAACTCACATGGAAGCAGCATACTAAATCAATAATAGACAAAATACAGATAACAAGGAGACAAATGCATTGATTAACAAGTCGAAAATCCAAACTCAGTATATAAAATAAATTAAAAATATACAAAATGATCATAAAACCAATCTGGACGTACGGAATACCACTATGGGGAACAGCAGCAATGAGCCATATAACCAAAATAGAGACAATGCAAGCTAAAATTCTTAGAACAATAGTAAACGCCCCATGGTACGTTAGAAACGAGGGCATTCGGAAAGACCTGGGAATACCAACGGTCAAAGAGGAGATTAGCAGATGTGCAAGAAGGTACAGAGAAAGAATAGCAACTGACCCGAACCGGCTGGCAGCGGAAACGATCAACACATCAAGCATAGAAAGAAGACTAAAAAGGAAACACCCCACAAATATCACAAAGGATATAATCTAACAAATACGAAGATACCCTGCTGGGGGTAGCCACCCACATGATAATCAAACAGCCAACAAAATTCTACCAAATGTCCAAATGGGGCAAATTGTGAATGTAAACAACTAAATAAAAAAAAATTTCTAGTTGATGGTACAACAAAAACGTAGCTTCAATCTTCTAATTAATGTTGCTTGTACAAAGCGTTTCGAATCAAAGTGCTGTATACAATGGTACCAGTTCACCCTATTTCGAGTCCCGAATATACAAAGAGATAATTTTAACTTCATGTCGCGTCTTTTAATTAACGCGAGTCACAACGTTTCGAATGCGAGAGTGTTGGTTCGTACAGCAACAAAGGTTGTACGAATGTTGTAGTTTACACGGGGAAAGAATTTACATTATTTTCTGGAAAATGTAATTTATTCAAGAATACCTACACTTTTAAAAACAGTACATATCGTACTACTAAATTCTACAAATTTCTCGAGCAATCTATTGAGTTTACCAGCTTTCTAATTTTTAGAAAATACAAACGTTAGCTCTTATAACTGCTCAACTGTTCGTTTCGTTGTACGGCAGAACCGGTGAAAGCTCTTAAAAATAGTTCATTTTCCCGCCGTGGAACAACCAATTTATTCGATTACGCGCTGCAACTATTCTGTGATATAAACGTCAATTCTTATTTCTTTATAGAAATTCTAATACGACAATTTTAATTCGCGCTTTCATAGCGATACATATCGTTCTTGGTCTCATGTTCCTCTCGATTATCGTATTGTACGACCGACACTGTGATGGAAATTGAAATATTTATTTACTGAATATTTAACGTAATAGTTTAATTGTACATTACAAAGCAATATCGTTCCCGTACAATTATTATTCGACGTTATTAATCGATAGCTGGGTAAGTAAATATATCATCTCATAATGAAAATTGTTATTACGATCCATATTTCAATTAGTCATCTGTCAAATATGAAACTTATCATATAATCATTCCACGTGTGATAAACGAAATGAATTTTTTTTTAATCTCAATATCAGATTCATTATTAGTGCTGCGCCGGGCGATTCTCTGCCTGGCCCAGGTCACACACCGCGGGCCAGACGGACACCAGATGTCCGCTCTTCCGTACGGCGTACCCTCAATAGCCTTAAGCACCCGTCATAAACCCGAGTCACTTGCCTGCTAAGGTCCTTCAGACCCAACAAATGTCTTTTCTAAATCAGTTTCCAAAGACAATTGTTTACTACGGCTTGACACGGGAAAGTTAGTTTTTCTCACGTACGATGCTTCCTACTAGCAACTTTCTATCGAGGGCGGTTAAGACCCTTCCTAGTCCACCAACCTTCGTTTGTCCAATCCGAGGCAATGTATACTGCCCTCACTTCCTGACCTAAAATGGCATGAACAAATCCGATGATCCCGTGCGCTAGACACACCCATCACTAGCTTTCCTCCGACACAGCATCGTCACTCAACTTCACTTCTTCTACATCGTTGGAAAAGTCAACTACTAAGTCTAACGCTAATGCCTATCGGGGCAGTCTAAGCATAACGCGAGAGTCGGGCTCGGTATTGTCTAGCATACATTTCCTCTCCTAAATATCTTATAGTGCTACGTCCACTAATACATTAAATCCAATTATAAGAGCCCTGCTCTAACGTACATATCTATCTTATCTTCGTGCGATAAGTGATTATCTATCTATCTATGCTCATCAGTGTAATCTAAGTGTTGGAAATATATAATTTATAATTCTGTGAATCACAGTGTTATACAAACTCAATCACCCCTATTATCTCAACGGAAATCAGGGGATCGATCAAGTCGTTGTGTCGATTGTTATAATCGTAACGGGAATTTACGACTCCCGTTGACGTCTCTCCTAGCGACTACGTCTCCCCGCGATTGGTCGAACAAACAATTAGGTTTGTTCATTTTTTAACGGATGTTATAATTATTATACTGAGCGGACGTTTAAACGAATAATTATAGCGAATAAATATTGCAATAAAAGAAAAATGACGAATATCAGGCCAATTAAGAAAAGAAATTGCAACATTTACTTACCCTCGCTTCATTTATTTTCTAACTTCTTCAAACATTTAGGCTGACCAAAAACAATTTACAAAATATAAAGATCCGCAAACGCGCACGTCGAACGAAAAACTCCCTTTAACAAAAAATTTTACAATAATGAAATAGGGTAGTGATTAACGTACTTGATAAAATACACACGCACGCACGCATGCACGCACGCATGCACACACACACACACACACACACACACACACACACGCACGCACGCACGCACGCACGCACGCACGCACGCACGCACGCACGCACACACACACACACGCACATGCACACACACACACGCACGGAAACATATACGTGTAGTATCGTGGACGAAAGGCCTAAGAAATATCGGGCGAACTATGAACAATGTCGCGAGAGCCGAGGCGCCGTCGGGCCCATCAATGTGTCATCGGTCTTTTCAAGTGCATAGTTTCGTGGAAAAGACCTACGTGACCCTGGCTACGAGCGTCTGCAGAACACGTATGCGGTGGGCCTAGGAAAAAGGCAATAGAATGGGACAACGGCCAGAGAGGGTTAGTCGAGGAGAAGAGTGCGAGTCGAGGAGCCGAGTGCGAGTCGAGCAGAAGTTGCGAGTCGAAAAACAGAGAGTGCGAGTCGAGGAGCCGAGTGCGAGTCGAGCGGAGACGGAGGTTGCGAGTGGCGTTGCCGAGAGAGTGTGGATTGCGCTGTTTTCTGTACGTTTGGTGTGAATAGTTCAAGTTAAGCAACAATCGTCTTTTCTGTCTGATTAACATCTCTATTGTCCACTCTTTGTAAACAGTATTACATCACGATATTACATATTTTTGGGGGCTCAGCCGGGATTGGACAAGACAGAAAACGAAACGGTTTAACAGAGCTATTCGAGCTAGTTGTGAATTTACCGGTACGCGGTGCGGTAAAAGACGATACCGTTGACTGTTTAAGTTTGTGTAGTGTGAAAAATGGCAAACGTCGGGGACGAACGATTGTCGGGTGAAGAGGGTTCGACGCTGGAGGAGCTGAGGGTAAGCTCGCGCGAATGAACCTCCCTATATCGGGTGCGAGGTCAGTGCTGATTGCAAGGCTGAATCGGGCGTGTAGGGCTGGACAATCGTATCGTAAGGGATCGACGGGCGGAGAGGAGCTAACCGGTCAACGAGATTTAGAAAGTGTACAGAGAGCTGAGCGTGATTGTAACGAAGGTGAGGATGTTGAGAAAATGAATACGAAGGAGTTGAAGAAGCGCCTCGCTAGTTTGGGTTTAAAAACGACGGGAAGAAAAGTAGAATTACGCGCACGGCTACGAGCGGCCATGGATGGTAATGACATATCGTCGGAAGAAGAAAGCGACGACGAAAGTGAGGATGAAGATGACAGAAAAAACGCCAGAGGATACAAGAGAGGTACGCGAAGGGTGTATCAGGACCGTGACGAATGTTGTCGAAGGGCATGTGTTGGTTCGACACTGAGTTTTAGAGACGTCGAAGATGCATTAGAGTCGTTTAGTGGCAACAGAGGTGAAAATGTCGAACGATGGTTCGAGTCGTTCGAGGAAGTCGCTGATACGTGCATGCGGTCGGATGGGCAGAAGGCAGTCTACGCAAGGAAGCTGCTGAAGGGATCAGCGAAAATATTTGCGAGTTTCGAGTGTCATGCCAGGACTTGGCATGAGTTGAAGAGGGGGCTAGTGAAAGAATTTTCGAGGAAAGTCAATAGTAGGCAAGTTCATCAGAAACTTGAAGAAACAAAAAAGGAGAGTGATGAAGAATGTTTGGCTTACATGTACCGCATGCTCGAAATAGCCAGCCATGTGGACATGGAGGAGGAAGCAAAGGTGGAATACATAGTGGATGGAATAATAGACGACGAGAACAATAAGGCTGTATTGTACGGCGCTACGTCAATCAAAGAGTTGAAGAAGAGGTTAGTGATGTACGAAGAGCAGAAGAGTCGCAGAGCAAAGTCGATTGTGAAGCCGGCTAAAACCCAGAAGAACGGGAAGCCCAGTCAATCTGTAGACGCAATGAAGAAAAGAAGATGCTCCATTTGCGGTAGTGGGGATCATCTAAGGGTTAAGTGCCCGGAGAAAGGAAAAGGTGTGAAGTGTTTCATGTGCAGCGGATTTGGACATATTGCAGCGAGGTGTACGGCACGACCGAAAGAGACTTGCGTAGTGTCAAGATCCGAAAAAGGGAAGTATGTGAAAGAAGTGGCGATAGATGATTGTAGGTTTGTGGCACTAGTGGATACGGGTAGTGATCTCACGTTCATTCGATCAGACGAGTATGCGAGGTTAGGGTCACTACCGCTAGGTAAATGCAAGCTTAAGTTCGACGGTTTTGGTTCCGCTGGCAATGAGACCTGGGGTGAATTCACTAAGGTAATGACGGTTGATGGGTGTAAACTGCCAATCACTTTGCACGTTGTCTCAAACAAAATATTGACGAAGCACGGCCTGTTGTTAGGCACTGATTTTCTGGATCAGGTAGAGTTACGGGTTAAACGAGGCGAAGTGACTTTCTTGCGGCTTGACGAACAGACTAACAAAGACGTGCCGGATGCGTTTAGCGTTAACGTGGTAGAACAGACCGACGAAACAGACCTGACACACGTACGGGAACCGCATTATCGTGAAGCGATTCGCGATATCGTTAGGGGGTATAGGCCGGAGAAGAAGCGAGACGTCGGAATAACCGCAAAAGTAGTTTTGGAAAGCGACAAGCCGGTAGCGCGAAGACCGCGAAGACTGGCGCCGTCGGAAAGAAGGGAAGAAGATGATTTGATGGAAGCGTGGACAAACGAGGGTGTCATCAAATCGTCAGACTTGGAGTATGCGAGTCCGATAGGTGTAGTTAGAAAGAAAGATTTGTGTGTGCGTGTGGCTAGATGGGCCTTGTTACTAGGCGAGTTTAAGTATCAGGTGTGTCATCGGCCGGGGAAAAGTATGCAGCATGTAGATGCTCCGAGTAGGAACCCCCTGCCGAGCACTATGTATGTAACGGAGAGTGAAGACAGGCTGATTGCACGGTAGAGAAGGGCACAGAACAAGGACATTGAAGTCCGTAGGATTTTGGACGCCGCAACGTGCAGTCAGGCCGATGGGCAGGTAGTAAGAAACAATATTTTATATAAGGAGTGTAAGGGCGATGTGCTAATAGTAGTATCGAAGGCGATGCGGGCTCAAGTAGTCAGGCAAGCGCACGAGCGTGGGCATTTCGAGGTTACCAAAACAGAAGCTATGGTCAAGAAGGATTTCTGGTTCAAGGGGTTACGCGAAAAGGTCGAACACGTGGTATCCAACTGCCTTGACTGTAGTCTAACCGAACGAAACATAGGTAAGCTAGAAGACAACCTGCGAAATTACAAGAAAAGAAGAAAGCGTGCGAAGCAGTACCGAAGGAAGGACCCGCACACACCTCGATTTTATGAAACCTTGGGTCCTAAACGCCGAAAGTGACGCATCTGATGACAGCGAGATAGAAGGCAACATCTGAGGGCAGATGTTATTGCAGGATGGCCGAATGTAGTATCGTGGACGAAAGGCCTAAGAAATATCGGGCGAACTATGAACAATGTCGCGAGAGCCGAGGCGCCGTCGGGCCCATCAATGTGTCATCGGTCTTTTCAAGTGCATAGTTTCGTGGAAAAGACCTACGTGACCCTGGCTACGAGCGTCTGCAGAACACGTATGCGGTGGGCCTAGGAAAAAGGCAATAGAATGGGACAACGGCCAGAGAGGGTTAGTCGAGGAGAAGAGTGCGAGTCGAGGAGCCGAGTGCGAGTCGAGCAGAAGTTGCGAGTCGAAAAACAGAGAGTGCGAGTCGAGGAGCCGAGTGCGAGTCGAGCGGAGACGGAGGTTGCGAGTGGCGTTGCCGAGAGAGTGTGGATTGCGCTGTTTTCTGTACGTTTGGTGTGAATAGTTCAAGTTAAGCAACAATCGTCTTTTCTGTCTGATTAACATCTCTATTGTCCACTCTTTGTAAACAGTATTACATCACGATATTACATACGTATATGAAAGCACATAAATATAACGCGTTCAAAGAAAAGCAGACAAATTTATTGCTCGATCTATCATAATTTTCATTAAGCTGTTTCAAGCGACACTTAGTAAACGATACAATAACGCGATTAGATCTCTTTATCTCTTATGGGAACAAAACGATGTATATTAAATAAAGTTGGAGACAGTATGGAATATCTCGTTCACTCGTTTTCTGGCTGTTCGTCTAGCGAATACTTGACATATTCTGCATCAACAAACTGAGACCATCGCAAACAATGAACAGGAAGCGCCTACGGCTGACACCCTAACTTCACTCAATGCTCGATGTTTAAGCCGAGCGCAGTTCGTATTAGGTCAGAAGCGTTGATTTGTCTTGTAAATTATATTTCAACAAATATCGATACATTTCATGCGTGTTATGGAAACTGCGAATACATGACTTAAAGGACACTTTGAAATCATTTGCTTCGTATGTGTATGTGTACTTGGCGTGTTTATTGTACGTCTCAATCTAGGCCGATTCTTCAGTATAGTACCGTGAAAATTGATTTTCAAACGACCTATAAATCGAAGAATTAAATATTCTCTATGCTTTTATTTTATGATTATCTTAATTTATCCAAAGAATTATGAACACACGCGAAAAGTCTGATCCGATGTATCGCGGTCGCGCGTTTTGTCAGCGGGCGAATCGTGCGAATGAACGTGTAGCCTATGTGCGTGGAGATGTGATTCGTAGCTGAAGCCTTCGTTACAAGTATCGCATTTGTAAGGGTACAATTTCGATGGTTCGTCCGGATAATGCTCCAACTTGTTGTGATGATAAAACTTGTACATTCCTTGAAACGACTTACCACATATTGCGCACAAAAAATCATTGCCCTTGTAATAATACGTGTTATGCTCGACTAAACGTTCGTAGGATTCGAATAACAAATGGCATATATTACAGATTGGTTTATCTTCCACAACACAATCGGAATTCAGCACCAGCCTAGAATCTTGTCCAATATGCAAGTGTCGTTCGTGAATTTGAAGACTCTGTTTCTTAACAAATCCTTGATTGCAGAACTTACAAAAGAATTTGTAGTTCACCGAACACGAAGGCACATGAGTAGCAAGCATGTGAAACTGTAAGAATCTTTTAGTGGAAAACATCGTGTTACAAACGTTACACTTTTCTGTGGCTGTTTGGCGATAGGTGCGCTCGTGTATGCACAAATTTTTAAATGTTTGGAATTGTGTTCCACAAGTAGTGCAAGGAAACTTTGTTCTGTTCATCTTGTCCGCTTGATGACCCTTTACGCATGCAATCCCATTAAGTAACCTTCTGTGTTTTGCAGCTGTATCGAATGACGAAGAGAAAGTATCATCCGTATTAAGCGCACTCGGAGTCAAATAATTTTTCAAAGATCTTGTCGTCCCACCCGAAACATCCAACGTTTGTTCCAAATCAGGCGACTGTACTATGCCGAGTTCCATGTCACTTGGTTCTTTCAAGGACCGAGACAAATGGTTTACACGAGGTACACGTTGTTTATTTCTTAACACTTTCATTCGACGACATACATTCTCGTGTTGTTTCAAACATGAGTATAGCCAAAATCGTTTGCGACAACCTTTGCATTTGTGTTGTTTCTTGAATGCATTGCAATTTATTTCAACATCAACCGGTGAAGCGTCCTTTTTTGATCTTATGGTCTTCAAACAATGCAGAATCATGTGCCGCTTCAACAGTGCCGACGTGTCAAACTTCTCATAACACACGCAACATTCCCTTCGTTTAAACACACCATGCTGACGTAGATAGTGAGTTAGTAACTTATTCATGGACGTGTAACGCGCGTTGCATATGCTCGAAATGTAAATCGTATGGAACAATTTCATGTGCTCGCGCAGGTTTTTCTTCGAAGAAAACGATTTTTTACAAATATGACATTGAATTATTTTCTGCTGACAGACTTTAAAGTTCTTCTGAAATTCAACCGATTCTTGTTGAAGTACGATTAATCTATCAGCGAAAGATTTTACAAATTCATTGAATCGCTTTGACGCAATCGTGTCAGCTTTCAAAGGCATGTTACATGTCGAGCTTGTTTCGCGAAAACCTTCAAATACCTCTTTCACATTTTTCGATACTGCTTGTTTGAAAGCGTCTTCGACTTCGTCTTCGTCTTCATCTTCGTTTGACACAAAACTAGTAGGCTCCAAGAATTTGTCGCATTTCTCCAAGCGGACCACACATTCTTTACACTCCAATAAATCGTAAGAATCATATAAAGAAAAACATCTTTTCACTGGCCTAAGGTTGTAAGACATATTGTGCGAGGTATTAGAGCTTTCAGATTCAGCTTTTATTTCGTTCCTTAATAAAGATATCATTGTCTTTAAATTCACACGAATTTGAACAAATGATCTTTTCCTAACAGGAGATTCGATTCGCTTAACAGAAGTAGACATCTGAATAACTTCTGCAGCCGTTGATGTCTTGTTACTAAATGTCTCGAGCGTTAAAGTTGGAATAATAGTCGCAGTAACAGGAATATTCTCCGTATCGATAACTTTTTCCGGGCTAACCCATCTGTCATTCGGTTTGTCTTTGTACGTCGATATGAAGTCTGTAAGGACGGATTGCTTCATTCTTTTCGAAGGTGTACTATGCGAATCGTTTAACCATTTCGGATGCGTAAACTTGATCTTGCTGCTCGAATCCTTGGTGGATGTATTCTTTGAGTCATTAGATAGTTTCAAAGATATATTTATTGAGCTATTTACGTTCTTTGAGCAGGGACTGTGTGAAGTTTTTGATTCTGCCATGACTATATCATCCGAATGATTCGACTTTCCTAACGATTCAGGAGATGTTTTCATAATTTTGCTTCCACCAGAAAATATTGCGTTCCCATGCGCATGGAATAAATGAGACTGGACATGTCTTTTATAGGAAAACTTTCGGTTACAAAAATTACACTTATATCCAGACAATTTTTTCGTACAACATCGCTTCTTTAAATGACGTATTAACGAAATATGCATAGTGAAGATTGCAGTGCAATTATCACACTTAAATACATTACAGCTATATAATTTATTATGCAGTTCCAATAAATGTTTAGCTTGAAAAGTTAACAAACAAACATTGCAACTTATTCTGTTGTTTGAAGGTACTTTATGTTTACTTTTTCGTTTATCAGGATCCGATTTGTTATTTTCTAAATACGTACTTTCTTGAGGAAACGCGGATTCTTCATTGTTACAATAAACGTCGTCCGAAGATTCACCTTTAAACGTCGCTGTTTCATTTTTATTCCCTGTATTTGTATCAACTGGCGACAAATCATCGCAGATCTCTGGATCGATTGGCTCTTTTTTTATTGTTATTGCATATTCAGAAGGCTGAAAAAAGATACAAACCAAATGTAACATCCTAAGAAACGAAAAATCTATGAAACAGTCCTAGTCTAGTAATTGAAGTCAATCGTACCATAAATCATGGGTAGGATAGAAAGCTACGCATAGAGCTACAGAACTAGATACTAGAAAGAACGGTTTATGACGTCATGTTTATCAGTTAGTCAGGTTCTACCATTAAAAACAATACATAACTGCACAAATCCAGAATACTACGTACATAACAAGAGAGGTGTAAATTTTGTGTAAATTTACGGCTCCATTAGAATTACAAAGAAACTTTTCCTCAACTCCTAACGTTTACCATAGGACAGGGCCGATCGATATTTTCAAACTATTGTGTAGCGAAGTCGACTATATTCAACTCTCAATTATATTCAAATGTAAGAAAAATCAGATTCGCAAACAATACTTTTAGCATGGTTGTTTAACATTATTTCATGAATGTATTCTTCCAGGTAACAAATTAGTACAAAACAACGAGCGGTCCTTCTACATGTTTAGCAAATTGTATATTATAAATGAGAAATAAAATGTACGACAGAGTAACAAACACCATGCAAAACGCTAAAAATTCCATATCATTTGAAAATATAAAAAAACAACTCAAAATGTTTGCAAAAATCACCATGAATTGTTTAAAATAGAAATATTTGTATCGAATTCGGTTGAAAATATTGTGGAATCAATTGCGATCAGCAACCGATGTGAGAAACAGTTAATGGTAATACCTGGTCAAACAGAAAGAAAACATGACTGTCAACGGTGCTTACATACGCTGAAACACTGATGCGATGAACGCATCAACGTATTCTGTTCTTTTATGATGTATATTGGCTTGCATCGATGCAGAAAGTAATATATTTTCTTAATTGGTAAGCAAAGCCAATGGATATATATTAAGTATATATTGATATACTGATATCATTTCATGAGACTTTGGAGTCGATGCGTGGCGTCATTACAACACGTTTCAGTTTGTACAGGCTGCTCAACGAATTTTCTACGCTAGACTATACTAGAACTTCTGTCCCGATGCTGTTCGGGCAGTAAGGGACATATGCAAAATTCCTCCCTTTTCACTATGTTGCCAATTTGTGTAAGAATATATATACACGCAGGCACGCGCACATGCACACGAATGCAAACGTGTATCTGTGCCTTGTTATAACTGTGTGTGGAAAAATTTTGTACATAAACTCACAGCAGCAATAGTTTTCATAACGCATGCACAAATTTAAACCTGGGCATGAGGGTACACGAGCGTTAAAACAGACATACGTTTTACAGTCATTTCGTACGTACATAGAAGTCACGGCATACGAGCGTTGCCTGTTTTGCAGAGTTGGCGTCGAAGCGCTAAATTTCTAGTTCTCAAAAATAGCGATTGTTCTTGACTGTGGCGTAAACCATGCTTAACGGAACGTTCGCGACATTGTGTTGTAAAACTCCAATAATATTTCTTTTTAATCTGAATCGATATCGAAGTGCGTTAAAAACTGTAAATAATTTGATTCATACAAATGATTTTTGCAACAACAAATGATTTATAATCAACAAATCTAAAAATCTTTGCACAAAATAGAAAAGTTTTCATTCCGATACAACTATTTGCTATAGAATAATCGTTGGACATACGTAAAAAATACGTACTCATCGAACTGAGAACGAATAACTAATGATACGTTCGTGTGACCTGCTCTATTTAAGGTTATAATTGTATAACCTTATTTAATTGTACAACAAAGCATGCCTCAGCTGAATCCAATGCCCGTACTCATATAAATACATCAGTGAAAAGGTAACGCACGTTGCCAATGATGAATGTTCCTGGTACATGTGTGAGTTTTAATCTATTATACGGCAATATATTTTTTACAACTTACGTTGTTTCAACGCTCGTATGCTTCGACGCTTGTATGCTTCGACGCATTAATATGATAAAAATCTTATCTGTAACATGCATCTTTCTTATTAATTCACTTCGTATCGTACGAATAAATAGATAACAGTGATTTACAATAATATTACATAAAACATATTTATATATGTATAAATATCAATTTTATACTCTACAAGCCTAGGAAAATTAACAACAAATAATAATAGCACAAATGGTAAACATAATCACTATACTAAATATTAACATATTAATGAAAATCATTTGTAATTCAATATTTCCATGTTTATAAAATAAAATATGTAAATGAAATTTAATTGTAAGATGATCACATTCGTATAAACTCATTACTCTACAACGGAGCAATTAAATATTATATTGATAACGAGAATAAGCAAAATTGCATCGATGCTAGACATTCTGCATTACTTTAGTATTTTTAATCCATGTATTATTATTGAGCCATAATATATAAAGCATAGACGCAAGAGATCATAGCGCGTTGGCCAAAGAAATCTTACAATTGACAGATACATTATACAAAATTTTATATACCATGGTGGAAATTCCGTCTAATTCAACCATTAAATTTCATTTCTATTACAAATCACAAGTTTGCGTCACAACGGCCAAAGAAGCAAATCTTACTTTGTCATATTGAAATAGTTAAAGAAAGTGGTACATAAACATTAATTTAATATGTTATATTAACCAAGATTTATAGAAACAAAGTATATTATTCAATACGGTCAAAGTTCTCTTATCGAATGATGTTTCAAAAGGTACTTACGTCCATTTTGTTGTCCAATTTTATATCCACGGAGATTGCATCAACGGGGCGTACGCAAATTAACACTCGGGCTATTTGCTTTATGAAATTATTATTATTATTAGACCAACTGCTTGCCTGTGCACAAAGAAAATCTATGATTAGTGAGTAGTAGACTTTAATAATATCTTCAAAGAACAATTCGCGTTTTCCTTAAAATATGTTATAACTGTACGATAACAGTAGCAACTTGTAAATAAATATAGAAATTGTATGAAATACAGTTATCAAATATATTTAACAAAACTGTAATTATTTAATAAAAAGTCGTGAAATTAATGAAAAGCAGAAGACAATGGAAAATATTTCAGGTTAACGTGTCATACATGATCTTAAAAGTTGTTTACACTCACTTATTATTCACTTATTATTCACTTATTATTCACTTGCATCCAGAACATGTTTTCCTTTGTTAATAGTTCGCGTCGAAATAGAATGTAAATTTTTTTTATACACATATAAACTTGCACAGAGAGAAAAAATACCGTTCAAACTCGGACACCACCATGAGCAGCACTGTGGGCATTAAAATGGTATCACCCACTAGTAGCAAACATGCCGCTCAGTTCAGACAGATTCACGTGGCTACAGCGCATGCGTGTTACTGAGTAGATGTTCTGACTAAGTTCACGTTATGTCCAATATAATTTTCTTCTTCACGTTTCTACATAAACTCACGTTATATATGTATGTATATCTGTGTATCTAAGAAGCAACATCAACACACGTCAATGAATATCTGATTATTCCTGAATCATAAGTATTGTGAGCATCGCATTCGTATACACAGGTCTGTAAACTCCAGTAGGGGGGTGGCAAATCGGCCGTTAGTCGTAGCGCTGGTATTGATTTGTTAACACCATTGTTTGCATTATCACAGAAGGTAAAGAATATAAACTAAATTGCTTTTTATAATTTTCATCAATATACTTAAAGTAGACATACAGTATTTCACGTGATACAAAAGAATGTTGTTTAAATAAATGTAGTTTTACATAAGGGGGGCTAAGGTTAATTCGTACAAAAAAAGGCATGTTTTTGTGAATTTTTTGTGACGTCAGAGTTAAAATCTCTTTATTAAAATCAATAGTAAATTAAAGTATGACATTCGAAGAATATTGTATAAAATTTTCACGGAGAAATATTTAAAAATACGGCAATGGCAGTGTTACGTCGGGCGACCCTCTACCTAGACCAGGCCATACACCGCGGGTCAGATGGAAACCAGATGTCCGCTCATCCTTACTGCGTACCCTCAATAGTCTTAAGGACCCATCATAAATCTCAGTAATTTGCTAGCTAAGGTCCTTCAGACACAGCAAATATCTTTATTCTAAATCACTTTCTAAAGAGTATTGTCTACTACAGCTTTATTTATCTGTTTGTTAAAATTACAATCAATTCTCGCGTTGAGAATTTTCAGTAATTTTTCTGGCGTGGCGCAGTGATATGGCTGATTATTTATAATAAGTTAATATTTATTATAGATAAATGTAATTTATAAGTAAGTATTATAAATAAGTGAATATTGCTTAATTTTTGATAACTAAATAAATCTGGCGTTTAGGTCTAGCGGGTAGTGCCTCTTCAGCCTGCGAATCTGGTCCGTCGTATCAAGTAGTCCAGTGATTATGGGGTTTCGATGTTTGTTGAATCTTTTGCTATATCTGTCGCTATATTTTGCTATTTCCTCTTTGACTGTGGGTATCTTGAATTGTTTCGTTGGTAACATACCAAGGTGCGTCTATTAAGGATCTTATCGTTTTCGATTGGAAGCGTTGAAGTATTTCAATGATGGAGTTACTTGCTGTTCCCCATAGTTGGATTCCGTAGGTCCAGACAGGTTTTATTACGGTCTTGTGGAGGGTAATTTTATTCTGTAGGTTTAGTTTGGAGCGTCGGCCCGTGAGCCAATAGAATTTGTTTAGTTTGTCCTTTAGTTGCTTCGTTTTATCTGAGATGTGTTTTTTCCACGTTAGTCTCTTGTCCAGGGTCATGCCCAGGTATCTGACTGAGTCTCTGCTAGGAACTGTTGCATTGTTGATGGTGACCTGGGGGCAGGTTTGTTTTCGGAGCGTCAAGGTTACATGTGAGGATTTCTTTTCGTTAATTTTGAAGCCCCATTTATGAAACCACTTTACCATGGAGTCGAGACTTCGCTGGAGAGCGGATGACGCTATTACCGGGTCTGCGTGGGTAGCTAATAGCGCTGTGTCGTCTGCAAATATTGCTATTGTTATCTCGTTTGGTATAGGTAAGTCGGCAGTGTAGATGGAGTACAGTAGGGGTCCGAGGACACTACCTTGGGGTATGCCGGATTCTATTGGGAATGTTGCGGAAGTGGCGTCTAGGCATTTAACCATGAATTGTCTATTGGTTAGGTAAGATTTTAGGATGGAGTAGTAGGGGTGAGGTAGGATCTTTTTAAGCTTGTATAGTAGCCCTTCATGCCATACTTTGTCGAATGCCGGTTGGATGTCTAGGAAAACCGCTGAGCAATATTTTTTCTTTTCGAGTGTTTGGCTGATCGTATGGGTTATGCGATGGATTTGCTCTACTGTTGAATGTTGTTTTCAGAAGCCGAATTGATGATCTGGGAGTGTTTCCAAGTTCTCTAGGAGTGGAAGGAGTCGGTTCGTGAGCATCTTCTCGAATAGTTTAGACAGGGTAGGTAAAAGGCTGATTGGGCGATAGGAGCTGGTTTCGTATATCGGTTTACCGGGTTTAGGGATGAGGGTAAGCAGTGAGATTAGGATAGTGTTCAAGGCGAAGGATAGCATTAAAAATCGATGTGATGGGTCCGATCCCTTTTATGGGAAGTTCCTTGATTGCTTTATTGCCTATTAGGTCGGGCCCTGCTGCTTTCTTGGGATTTAGGCGACTGATTGTTTCTATAGTCTCTGCAGAAGTGAAGGGTTCGATAGGAGGAGAGATTGGGAAGGGGGTGTGCAGGTATTCAGTAACGTCCGCGGCAGCTTTGGAGGAGTGGCGTTTGAATACTTTGGACAAGTATTTGGCAAACAGGTCGGCTTTTTCTATAGGGTTACGCGCCCATCCACCTTGCGGACGGCGGATTGGGGGGATTATTTGTGGGGGGCGTGTGAGTTTCCTGGAGGCCTTCCACAGCGAGTAGTTGGAGTCGGCTGTGGGGGATAAACTGGCGAGATATTTTTGGAAACAGTCGTTTTTGTAATTTTTTATGGTTTTGGATAGCTTTCTAGTTGCGTTGTTTAGTTTGCGTTTGTCATCCGGTGTTCTATGGGTCTGCCATACTCTTCTTAGTCTACGTTTTTCTGCTATTTTTTTTAATATGTATTGGGGATATTCTTGTTTGCTGATGGACGTCTTTGTCGGTGTGAAGAGGCGGATGGCGTTTATTATGCTCGTGTTTAAATATTCCGTGGCTGCTTCAATTTCTTCCTTAGTTTTTAGTGAGGTTAGGGCTGAAGTTGAGTGAGTAAGGACTTCTCTAAAGAGCTGCCAGTTGGTGTGTTGGTTGTGAATGGAGACATTAGGTGTATTCTCGATAATTGTTGAACTGACTGTTGCTATCACGGGGGAATGATCGGAGGAGAGATCAGCCGAGGAGTTGATTTGGACGTGTCTTGATGAGATATTTTTAGTTACGAAGAAGTCGAGAAGGTCGGGTATTTTGTTAATATCAGTGGGTCAGTATGTGGGTTCGTATGTGGTGAGGTAGTTGAGGTTGTTTGTTATTATGCTGTTTAAGAGGTTTTTGCCTCTTACTGTAACCAGTCTGCTGCCCCATTGGGTGTGCTTGGCGTTATAGTCTCCTCCAGCTATGAATCTATTGCCCAGGGTGTCCAGGAAGTTATCAAAGCCTTCTTTGGCGATGGAGTGTCTGGGAGGGCAGTATACTGCTGAAGTGGTGGTTGTACCATGACAGTCTTCTATTGCTACGTTTGTTGCTTGGAGGTAGTCTTTCTGGAATGATGGAAGTTCGTAGTGCTTAATACTTGTTTTGATTATGATTGATGATTATGATGTGTTCGCAAATCGTACCTTTGTTATACCACGACGATGGTCAGTTCCAATGAAGATTTATCGAACGCCCACAACCCTACAGAATTTATTGTGTATAACAGTGAGCTTAATCGAGGAATTGCGTAGTGTACGAATAGCTGTATATGTTTCTTTCTTTTTTTTTTATTAACATGGAGGAAATCCGCACGGACACCAGGTCGCTTCTGGGGAAAAGCGGCGTGGTAGTGGCGGACTCCAACCGACTAAAGCCTCTACGATGACCGTCCCTCTTGCGATTGAGGGGGGCTCGGGAACCGATGTGAGCGATACACCGCCCCCCCTTCCCGCGCTCAGTACGTCCCCTAGTGGAGCGATGTGCGGCCACGTCACACTGCGCTTCGTCGCCGGAGCCGCCGTGCCAGGCAGTCCGGTTCCCCTACCGGGCTGCTTTGCGGCCCCGGGGCGCTGAGCTGCCAGCGCCTAAGTTTGCACCCCACCGGGGGGCGGAGCGGACCTAGCGCGTCTCATCGAAGCGCGTCCATGGCCTCCGCCGCGCCCTCGCCGGTCAATCCTCTCAGGGTGAGAGTACAGCACCCTGACCCTCTCCGCGGCCGCTTTTCGAAGCATAACTTGCTCACAGAAGGAGGTCACGGCCCTCTGCCTCCTCTCGTTTACCAACAATGCCTCGAGGATCGTCGGCGGCGAGAGGTCCCATCCGAGCTGTATATTTTTCTACGTGGTTTATAACCCGTTTCATCTGTTAACTGAAAGTAATTAGTGTTGTACTTGTGTTGCGAAATATGTGGAAAGCATAATTTATCAAGACTTTACGTACGAGTTGTGCCATACTCCGCGAGTTTCGTAAGCGTTAAGCGCGAAACACAAGCTTGTATCTCTTTCGTGCCATATAAATACTAAATAGCGTTAAGGAAAAGTGATGTATTCTGGAAAATAAAAGATCGGAAAGTTAATAATAAAATGTAAATGAATTGTCAAGAATTTACAATATTTATTAACGATATATAATAGAAATGTGAAATGTTATAACTCGTATTAGTAACGTCAGCAGCATTTGTTACAAATATTCCTACATCGATCGCAATGACGTTTTTACAGAATCTTGATGCTAACGCAATATCACAAAATAAGAACCATAATTGCCAAACATTTATGTCCCATTTCGTTGTTTTAACTATTGTCGAACTCCCATTTTTGTAAAAGCAAGCGAAACTCGATAAAAACAAAAACAAGAGAGCAAAAAAGAACGGGTCTATAGCCTCTCTGTGCGCTTTTATGCGACCGTACACCTTCGCGTATATTACCGTCCACGCAAACTCCACATCCGCTTCCGCTTTTAACAGCACCTCGACTGTGACACGGTTTGTATCTTGATACGATAGTCTAGGCCAGTTAGGACGGTTCCTCGCGTAAACCTGTCGCAAACTGTTGGCAACCGGTCTCGACAAGCTACTGCATTTTGTAGGTCAACGCCGGTTCCACCGTGACGGTGGTTGACAGTTTCTGAACGGGAGAGGGAGAGGTAGGGGATGAGCGGCAAAGGGTGAGATAGTCGAGAGTCGACGCTGGTTGTACGTGTCGCGAGCAATAGCCCCGGGGGTACACAGCAGTCTGATGTCACTTCCTGCGTCGGTGAAACTGCCCTAATTGTCCCCAACTGTGCTCACAACGGCCACCTTCACCTCTGCCCTTTCTCAGCTTCGAGCTGGGAATTGTTCTGTTACTTTGTCCACGTTATACTTTCATTCAGATGGTTTGCAATAGAAGTAAGAAGAAGAGAAGGCGGAAGCATACGAAGACATAAAAATGGAGGAACATTTTATTCGTGTGAAGCAGACCTGTATGCTGGATGATTAGTAACAACTAGTAGTTTTTGCTTTGATTGTATATTGTTATATTGCAGTAAAATCTCTGTAAAATGCTGTATTATATTTGTAGTAGAGTAAAACTTTTTTCTTTCTTATAAGCAATTCTCCGTTTCGGGAACGAACCATATAAAAATGAACTTCGCCTAAGTATCTTAGCCTGTAAATGTGCTTAATCGTGGCTGTTAATAAACATTGATTAAAATCGTTTGAATAGTCTCGTTTCTTTTTAATTCTTCGATGCTATATCTATACACAATACAGGGTAGGCAGCAAGATACTAATTAGTTTTAATTGTCTAAACTTTCGGGCTGAAATTCGATAGAAACTGCGTCTCTAGAATTTTGTTAATAGAAGCTTCGGAGCTTCTTCTCAGCATTCAGTTGTATTGTGTATCACACTTTAATCATATTGTAATATCAAATACAAATAAGGATTTTTCTTCTTATAGAATTGATCGATGTTCACGGGAAATAATAAAAAACTATAAGATAATAAAAAACTATAAGGAAGAAATTCATTGTCAAACTATTATACCGCTAATTCCCATGTTTCTTTTGGGTTATAAAGCATAACCTTCTTTCATAACTTATAGAAGAAGCAAGTTGAAGTTATTTCTTTTAGTCTTTTAGTTATTAAGCTTTTTTATCAATTCGTACCCTGCTGCCTATCTGGTATATTGGGAAACGAGGCATTCTAACTATAAAGAGAAAGAAAGATAAAGTTTATATAAAGTTTGTAAAACACAATGTAATAATTATTATTAATTAAAAATGTAATAAATAAGCGAAAACATACTAGTAGCAGTCTTAGTCTCGGCACGCGACAAAATTGCCAGAAAATATAAATAATAACGAGTTATTATTTGTTAGCAATTGTTAGGTGGAAATTATTGTGTGAGGAATGTAGCATTTCAAAGTTAAAAGCAATTGCATACACAGTTGAAACTAAAAGTGAGTAAATTGTGATGATAGTTAATTAATCCTTTAATTTACCGTATAACTAGAATTAATTATATACTAATATAATTACTATCTTAGTAATCTTGTTAAAAGCAAGAAATTTTCGCTTCTAATTCTTTCTCTAATTCTCGCTTCTTCTAAGGAAGAACTTTCTAATTAGGCAATTAATTTTACCAAGAAGAAATCTGTGTTTAGATTCTTATTAATACTTTAAAAAATACTATTAAATATTCATATAGATGATATATTGACAGTTTTTTCATAAAAAATAATGGCGTTGAAAGTTAACATTTGATCATTAACTACATAGAGATTGCTACAATAATATCAAGTTTCAACATATGAACTTTTTTAAATATAGTAGACTCGTGTTTGTTGTTCAGAAACGATGTAGTGATATTGAATGGTTTATACTCAAGAATGTGATTTTAGTATTCAACTGCTTTATAGTTAAAAAGGTAAAACCTTGTATACTGTAAATATTTGCGCAGATTCTTTAAAATTGAAGAATTGCAATCAGAAATTGTTTTATCCACCAAATATTATAATGATTATTATAATTTGGATATTTTACAATTTTGCATCTTTTCCTATAAATATATAAATAACTGCAATTTAATAATAATATAAAGAAACGGAAAGACGAAAGGACGTAAGTGTAGCGTAATAATTTATCAAATTATTACAAAGTGTCGATCTGAAACAAGAGATCGAGCTCTTTATTGTCACACACTTATACAATAAACTTTTTATTATATTCGAGGTTCACAACGATAAGGTTTTGGGTAGGTTTTGAGTATTACAGACTGCAGACTGCTCGGGTGATTTCGGGAGGAGTATTTATATGAATTTAGTGGTTGGAGTGGGAGAAAGACTTTGGTCGTATCATGTTTGGATGTTACTTTGGACTTTGGTCATGTTTGGAGTGACTAGATGTTACCCTGGCGGTGACTCATGATAAGGCAGTTAGGATTAACTATCTTATTGGAGTCAAATTTACCCTGTGACATAAGCATCTGGAGTGATATGTCGTGATAGGTTCGGAAGGAAAACTCAGATGTATTCAACAATAAATGTTTATCCACTGCAATGTCGATGAGTACACTTGACGCAAGACTCGCGGTTATATTCGGTTCGCGGATGTGCGGTTACGAGTTAGAGCTCGGATAGCTATGATTCGAGATGCGCTACGAGTGCGGACGATGATTGCACGAGATGTCGAGGGCTTAGGTAATTATTCGACTCGAACCGTATAAGTATAACGACTGTTGTGTGTTGACTCCCCGTAACAGACTGACTTTCCGTCACGATGCTGCTGCGAAGGAAAACTGTGTTGGGATGTGTCTAAAGATGCGAGGATATCGGATTCGTTGAGAAAAGCTTTGGTTCGGAAAGTGAGGGAAATGTACCTTAATGTTTATTGGCTAATTCGCGTTGGTCGTTGGAAAAGGATGCTAGCTGCCCTTGAGAGGATGTTGCTAGCGGAAAGCGTCGTACGCGAGAGAAAGCAGATTTCTCGTGTGTTCCCGTAGTAGGTGGTCGACTTAGAGACTGATAGACAAAGACTGTTTGTCTCTTTGGAGGGCCTTCGCTATAATAAATCCTAAGATTTATGGCGAGTCCTTAGGCTAGCTAGAGAATGTTCGGTACGAATGTATCGACATCTGGCAATCATCTGGTTCGCAGGTATAGGGTCTTTGTGTCGTGCGTCACGCGACGTAAACTGTTGGGAAGTTTACTGTCAAGTGCCGCTACACATCAATGACTTTAGATGAACAAAATACTTCGTGCACATTGTAATTGATTTCTAGGAAAAAATACATCGTGAATTAAAATATTCTGCTCTCGTAATCTCGCCTTTCACGTTCTCTCGCAGTTGTTCACCTCTACCACACCCATGTTAAGTTACACTTTCTGCATATCTCTCTCTTGTATCCTGCAGTAGGAATAGTACATAGTAGAAAAAAAATAGAAATTTCGTTTCAAGTCTTTCGATACTGGCATGACGTACCCATATACTGTTAGAAATATGTCGCACCTTGTCCACACTATCATTCAAATGTTTTCGGTTGTTTGCTTATTTCCGCTAGCAGATTTAATTACAAAATTACCAATAAATCGGGCTTCAGTGGCTTCACTCTTTCTAATTATCCTCTTATATCTTTATAATAATTATTATAGATATTGTAGGACGATTAAATTGATTTTTAAAAGCCAATACGTAATAGTTGTTTTCGCACGTTCGGGGAGAGACACGATCTCGAAGAAACGCGCCAATGGGAGTCGTAAATTCCCGTTACGATTTGCTAAACGACGCCGCGAATCGTTCGATCCCTTATTTCTTTTGGGATAATAAGGGTAGTTAAATTAAAGATAACGCTGCTGCTAACAGGTTATTATATATTTTCACAAACCGACAACTTCGGTGTAACACAAAATGAATAGTTGCTATGAGATGACTACTGTGTTCGACTTGTTAACTGCTTAAAAAGATGTTTGATTGAGACTGACTGATCTTCGGGTGTAAACTCGGTCGAAGGATGTTGACTGTTCGAAGAATAGAAAATCAGAGATGTTCGGAGACGATGCTGTGGCGGAGGAAAGCTAAGGATGGGTGTGTCTGGCGCACGGGACCATCGGATTTGTTGGTGGCGATTTTAGTTAAGAGAGTGAGGGAAATAGGCTTTGTTGTTAATTGGTTAAACGAAGGGTCTTAACCGCCCTCGAGAGAAAGTGGTTAGTGGGATGAAAGTTGCATCATACGTGAGAAAAACTAACTTTCCCTTGTCAAGCCGTAGTAGACAAAGGTCTTTAGAAATGCTTCGGAAACAGACGTTTGTTCAGATTGAAGGACCTCGACTAGGAAATTCCTGAGATTTATGGAAGGTACTTGAGACTATTGAGGGTACGCAGTGAGCATCCGAAGACATCTGGTTGCCATCTTGCCCGCGGTGTGTGGCCTGGGCTAGGTAGGGTGTTACGCGACGTAACAATAGTAGAATTGGGGTTTGTAATTGAAATCAAATCTTGTGTGTAGAATTGTTTTGTTAGTTGATGAGCTCTTTATCTTCAAAGATAACACATTCATGTTACATTCTTGAATTATTGAACTATAAGCTAGATTAGAATGATAACTTGTGATCGATGATAGTTAACAGTAAATAGTAAAAAGCATTATTGCACTCTCTTTTAACATATAATTTAAATTTGATAATAAAAGACTAAAAGTAGCAAAACATACTAAATACTACTTCTAATTGTTAATTACTTATTAATAATATATAGAGCAGAGTAGGGTTACGAGTCCGGCTAAAAGTTCGGCGGGTAAAAGGTCCCGAATTCGAAATCATCGTTATGAAACAATTGATGAACTATCGCATCATGTGATTTAGGCATCGAGGGGCAACAGGGAGGATAGCAAAACCGTTATTTCATCTCTGATGATCGTACGAATTGCACGACGCCTTTATCACGTAAAATAAAAAAAGGAAATCGAAGATGAAAATAAAAAAAGAGAGAATTTATTTCTTAACACTTTGTTTACACTAATGACAGTTTACTTCCGAACTCCAGCCGTGATTTTCTATGACTGAAGCTCGTGCAACTTGACTTTCTTTGTCACCCCTCAATATCACCACTATCCGCGCGTTTGTTAGGCGTCCGCGACCGTTGCTACACACGCCTTTCTCTCGAACATTCTGTGGAAAGATCATTGGGATATTGATGGCTCATTAGGCACTTCACTTCGGTGATATACATTGTCGCCAAGTGCTGCCACATCTTTATCTCTGTCATCAGCCCATCGGTTTTGAAGTGTGCCGGTCGTGACACCTTCATTATTATTTGGATCAAAAATTTAAAAAGGTACGTTGCTTTTACTGCGTTGCAGTAAGTGACCTACAGCTTAACAGCGAATCAGTTGTTATGCAATAGAGAAGACATTGACTAGTGCAAATACGATTATTACAGAATTTGACAAGTAACCGTGGTAATTAGATACTCGAGAAGCTAATGGCAATGATCCTAAGTTCAATAACATATCCGCGGTCAACGGGATAACAGAATGCGCTTTCTTCCAAAGCACAAGTCGTACTCGACTCGCTCGGCCACGATACAAGTATTACTAAACTAACTCTTTGTGAAAACGTGGAACATTCACCGAGCGTAAAGACGGTAAGTAACTCACTAATACGACTTCACGAGAGAATGACTTCCCATCGCGATGATATTGCAGAGGAAAATTATTATGGGGTGTATCTAAGGACATGAGATCATTGGATTCGTGGAGAGATGCCTTCGTTCGGAAAGTGAGGGAAATAGACGTCGCTGTTAATTGGTCAATTTCCATGTTGGTGGTTAGAGAAGGATGCTAGCTGCCCTCGATAGAAAGTTGCTAGTGGGAAGCATCGTACGTGAGAAAAACTAACTTTCCCGTGTCAAGCCGTAGTCAGTTCGCTGTTGAGTGCCGAAGCGTGCAGACGTGTCTCTAGTGCCCAGTGAAGTCCGAAAACAACACGTGTCGCCCGACCGTCGAAAGTGAACACAGCCAAGTGTTTCCTACCCATTAGGGAGAAGAAAATCCCACGCACCTAATCCCAACCGAATACTAGCCTCATAGCCTCATGACTAGTTATTCATTTTGAATTGACTAGCTCGATGATGGCCCAGCAATCGCGATCAGGCTCTCCTGAGCAAACTCACAACTACCCCGCGCTACCCCCTCCGTGGCAGAAGTGCAGCAGAATCCTCCGCACCAACGGCGCTAAAATTACAAAGAAACGGAAAATAGAAACATCAAAACCAGACACGATCGACACCCGGAACGAACAATTAACGATACAAATAAACACCCACAACAGGTTCGCCGTATTGCAATCCATCGCCGACGCCATGGAAATCGCAGACCCGCCGCCAAACCAACAAGCACAGAGAATCCCCCCTCCCCCACTAATATTTGTGGATGATGTCATCGACATACAAACAATGATCAAGTCCTTAGAGAGAGATATCTCCAAGGACGACTACAACCTGAAGATTAACAACAACAAAGTAAAAATTCTGCCGACAACCCCTGACGCATACAGAAAAATCATCAAACTGCCTAAGACCTTGAACGCCAACTTTCACACATACCAACTCAAACAAGGAAGATCTTTTCGAGTGGTTCTACGCAACATCTACCACTCAGCAGACATAGACGAACTCAAGTACGAACTCTCAAAACTCGGCCACGAAGTCATCAACGTAAGTAATATAAAGCATAGAGTCTCGAAAGACCCGTTATCCTTATTTTTTATAGACATCAAACAAAAGCCTAACAATAAGGAAATCTACAACACCAGTCGCCTAATGAACGCAATAGTACAATTCGAACCACCGCTTGTGAAAAAAGAAACAGTGCAATGCAAAAGGTGCCAAAGGCACGGTCACACGCAGAAATACTGCAACCATACCTTCCGCTGCGTTAAATGTGCAGGCACACACTCCACCGACCAGTGCACTAAATCACCGGAAACCCCAGCGAAATGCATCCACTGTCAAGGTGACCATCCTGCCAACTATAAAGGCTGCTCAGCTTATAAACCCTATACAGAAACAGGTACCCTAAACTCAGAGCAAAAGAGGTAACGAACCAAACACCCAGCCCGCCGAAATTCACGACAACCCCAACCCCCTCAACCAACCAAATACCCAGTCCTACTAAATTCACCACTACCCCAACCTCCTATGCCCAAGCAGTACAAGGCATCCAAAATAACCCGAATAGCCAAAGGGATCTTCCCAAAATAATGTCCCCAACTCACCTAACACAGACAACTTCTCTAGGCTTGAAAAGCTAATAGAGAAACAATCAGAGCAAATAAATAATTTGCTATCGCTACTAACACTCATCATGGATAAATTAGTACGCCCCGACGCAAAATAAAACCAAGACGCATAGCTCTTTTGAACGCCAACGGTCTAGCGCAACACAAATTTGAACTAGAACTCTTCCTAAAACACCAGCAAATGGACGTAATGCTTGTAGCGGAAAGGCCCACGGAGGCACCGGAATCATAATCAAAACAAGTATTAAGCACTATGAACTTCCATCATTCCAGAAAGACTACCTCCAAGCAACAAACGTAGCAATAGAAGACTGTCATGGTACAACCACCACTTCAGCAGTATACTGCCCTCCCAGACACTCCATCGCCAAAGAAGGCTTTGATAACTTCCTGGACACCCTGGGCAATAGATTCATAGCTGGAGGAGACTATAACGCCAAGCACACCCAATGGGGCAGCAGACTGGTTACAGTAAGAGGCAAAAACCTCTTAAACAGCATAATAACAAACAACCTCAACTACCTCACCACATACGAACCCACATACTGACCCACTGATATTAACAAAATACCCGACCTTCTCGACTTCTTCGTAACTAAAAATATCTCATCAAGACACGTCCAAATCAACTCCTCGGCTGATCTCTCCTCCGATCATTCCCCCGTGATAGCAACAGTCAGTTCAACAATTATCGAGAATACACCTAATGTCTCCATTCACAACCAACACACCAACTGGCAGCTCTTTAGAGAAGTCCTTACTCACTCAACTTCAGCCCTAACCTCACTAAAAACTAAGGAAGAAATTGAAGCAGCCACGGAATATTTAAACACGAGCATAATAAACGCCATCCGCCTCTTCACACCGACAAAGACGTCCATCAGCAAACAAGAATATCCCCAATACATATTAAAAAAAATAGCAGAAAAACGTAGACTAAGAAGAGTATGGCAGACCCATAGAACACCGGATGACAAACGCAAACTAAACAACGCAACTAGAAAGCTATCCAAAACCATAAAAAATTACAAAAACGACTGTTTCCAAAAATATCTCGCCAGTTTATCCCCCACAGCCGACTCCAACTACTCGCTGTGGAAGGCCTCCAGGAAACTCACACGCCCCCCACAAATAATCCCCCCAATCCGCCGTCCGCAAGGTGGATGGGCGCGTAACCCTATAGAAAAAGCCGACCTGTTTGCCAAATACTTGTCCAAAGTATTCAAACGCCACTCCTCCAAAGCTGCCGCGGACGTTACTGAATACCTGCACACCCCCTTCCCAATCTCTCCTCCTATCGAACCCTTCACTTCTGCAGAGACTATAGAAACAATCAGTCGCCTAAATCCCAAGAAAGCAGCAGGGCCCGACCTAATAGGCAATAAAGCAATCAAGGAACTTCCCATAAAAGGGATCGGACCCATCACATCGATTTTTAATGCTATCCTTCGCCTTGAACACTATCCTAATCTCACTGCTTACCCTCATCCCTAAACCCGGTAAACCGATATACGAAACCAGCTCCTATCGCCCAATCAGCCTTTTACCTACCCTGTCTAAACTATTCGAGAAGATGCTCACGAACCGACTCCTTCCACTCCTAGAGAACTTGGAAACACTCCCAGATCATCAATTCGGCTTCTGAAAACAACATTCAACAGTAGAGCAAATCCATCGCATAACCCATACGATCAGCCAAACACTCGAAAAGAAAAAATATTGCTCAGCGGTTTTCCTAGACATCCAACCGGCATTCGACAAAGTATGGCATGAAGGGCTACTATACAAGCTTAAAAAGATCCTACCTCACCCCTACTACTCCATCCTAAAATCTTACCTAACCAATAGACAATTCATGGTTAAATGCCTAGACGCCACTTCCGCAACATTCCCAATAGAATCCGGCATACCCCAAGGTAGTGTCCTCGGACCCCTACTGTACTCCATCTACACTGCCGACTTACCTATACCAAACGAGATAACAATAGCAATATTTGCAGACGACACAGCGCTATTAGCTACCCACGCAGACCCGGTAATAGCGTCATCCGCTCTCCAGCGAAGTCTCGACTCCATGGTAAAGTGGTTTCATAAATGGGGCTTCAAAATTAACGAAAAGAAATCCTCACATGTAACCTTGACGCTCCGAAAACAAACCTGCCCCCAGGTCACCATCAACAATGCAACAGTTCCTAGCAGAGACTCAGTCAGATACCTGGGCATGACCCTGGACAAGAGACTAACGTGGAAAAAACACATCTCAGATAAAACGAAGCAACTAAAGGACAAACTAAACAAATTCTATTGGCTCACGGGCCGACGCTCCAAACTAAACCTACAGAATAAAATTACCCTCCACAAGACCGTAATAAAACCTGTCTGGACCTACGGAATCCAACTATGGGGAACAGCAAGTAACTCCATCATTGAAATACTTCAACGCTTCCAATCGAAAACGATAAGATCCTTAATAGACGCACCTTGGTATGTTACCAACGAAACAATTCAAGATACCCACAGTCAAAGAGGAAATAGCAAAATATAGCGACAGATATAGCAAAAGATTCAACAAACATCGAAACCCCATAATCACTGGACTACTTGATACGACGGACCAGATTCGCAGGCTGAAGAGGCACTACCCGCTAGACCTAAACGCCAGATTTATTTAGTTATCAAAAATTAAGCAATATTCACTTATTTATAATACTTACTTATAAATTACATTTATCTATAATAAATATTAACTTATTATAAATAATCAGCCATATCACTGCGCCACGCCAGAAAAATTACTGAAAATTCTCAACGCGAGAATTGATTGTAATTTTAACAAACAGATAAATAAAGCTGTAGTAGACAATACTCTTTAGAAAGTGATTTAGAATAAAGATATTTGCTGTGTCTGAAGGACCTTAGCTAGCAAATTACTGAGATTTATGATGGGTCCTTAAGACTATTGAGGGTACGCAGTAAGGATGAGCGGACATCTGGTTTCCATCTGACCCGCGGTGTATGGCCTGGTCTAGGTAGAGGGTCGCCCGACGTAACACTGCCATTGCCGTATTTTTAAATATTTCTCCGTGAAAATTTTATACAATATTCTTCGAATGTCATACTTTAATTTACTATTGATTTTAATAAAGAGATTTTAACTCTGACGTCACAAAAAATTCACAAAAACATGCCTTTTTTTGTACGAATTAACCTTAGCCCCCCTTATGTAAAACTACATTTATTTAAACAACATTCTTTTGTATCACGTGAAATACTGTATGTCTACTTTAAGTATATTGATGAAAATTATAAAAAGCAATTTAGTTTATATTCTTTACCTTCTGTGATAATGCAAACAATGGTGTTAACAAATCAATACCAGCGCTACGACTAACGGCCGATTTGCCACCCCCCTACTGGAGTTTACAGACCTGTGTATACGAATGCGATGCTCACAATACTTATGATTCAGGAATAATCAGATATTCATTGACGTGTGTTGATGTTGCTTCTTAGATACACAGATATACATACATATATAACGTGAGTTTATGTAGAAACGTGAAGAAGAAAATTATATTGGACATAACGTGAACTTAGTCAGAACATCTACTCAGTAACACGCATGCGCTGTAGCCACGTGAATCTGTCTGAACTGAGCGGCATGTTTGCTACTAGTGGGTGATACCATTTTAATGCCCACAGTGCTGCTCATGGTGGTGTCCGAGTTTGAACGGTATTTTTTCTCTCTGTGCAAGTTTATATGTGTATAAAAAAAATTTACATTCTATTTCGACGCGAACTATTAACAAAGGAAAACATGTTCTGGATGCAAGTGAATAATAAGTGAATAATAAGTGAATAATAAGTGAGTGTAAACAACTTTTAAGATCATGTATGACACGTTAACCTGAAATATTTTCCATTGTCTTCTGCTTTTCATTAATTTCACGACTTTTTATTAAATAATTACAGTTTTGTTAAATATATTTGATAACTGTATTTCATACAATTTCTATATTTATTTACAAGTTGCTACTGTTATCGTACAGTTATAACATATTTTAAGGAAAACGCGAATTGTTCTTTGAAGATATTATTAAAGTCTACTACTCACTAATCATAGATTTTCTTTGTGCACAGGCAAGCAGTTGGTCTAATAATAATAATAATTTCATAAAGCAAATAGCCCGAGTGTTAATTTGCGTACGCCCCGTTGATGCAATCTCCGTGGATATAAAATTGGACAACAAAATGGACGTAAGTACCTTTTGAAACATCATTCGATAAGAGAACTTTGACCGTATTGAATAATATACTTTGTTTCTATAAATCTTGGTTAATATAACATATTAAATTAATGTTTATGTACCACTTTCTTTAACTATTTCAATATGACAAAGTAAGATTTGCTTCTTTGGCCGTTGTGACGCAAACTTGTGATTTGTAATAGAAATGAAATTTAATGGTTGAATTAGACGGAATTTCCACCATGGTATATAAAATTTTGTATAATGTATCTGTCAATTGTAAGATTTCTTTGGCCAACGCGCTATGATCTCTTGCGTCTATGCTTTATATATTATGGCTCAATAATAATACATGGATTAAAAATACTAAAGTAATGCAGAATGTCTAGCATCGATGCAATTTTGCTTATTCTCGTTATCAATATAATATTTAATTGCTCCGTTGTAGAGTAATGAGTTTATACGAATGTGATCATCTTACAATTAAATTTCATTTACATATTTTATTTTATAAACATGGAAATATTGAATTACAAATGATTTTCATTAATATGTTAATATTTAGTATAGTGATTATGTTTACCATTTGTGCTATTATTATTTGTTGTTAATTTTCCTAGGCTTGTAGAGTATAAAATTGATATTTATACATATATAAATATGTTTTATGTAATATTATTGTAAATCACTGTTATCTATTTATTCGTACGATACGAAGTGAATTAATAAGAAAGATGCATGTTACAGATAAGATTTTTATCATATTAATGCGTCGAAGCATACAAGCGTCGAAGCATACGAGCGTTGAAACAACGTAAGTTGTAAAAAATATATTGCCGTATAATAGATTAAAACTCACACATGTACCAGGAACATTCATCATTGGCAACGTGCGTTACCTTTTCACTGATGTATTTATATGAGTACGGGCATTGGATTCAGCTGAGGCATGCTTTGTTGTACAATTAAATAAGGTTATACAATTATAACCTTAAATAGAGCAGGTCACACGAACGTATCATTAGTTATTCGTTCTCAGTTCGATGAGTACGTATTTTTTACGTATGTCCAACGATTATTCTATAGCAAATAGTTGTATCGGAATGAAAACTTTTCTATTTTGTGCAAAGATTTTTAGATTTGTTGATTATAAATCATTTGTTGTTGCAAAAATCATTTGTATGAATCAAATTATTTACAGTTTTTAACGCACTTCGATATCGATTCAGATTAAAAAGAAATATTATTGGAGTTTTACAACACAATGTCGCGAACGTTCCGTTAAGCATGGTTTACGCCACAGTCAAGAACAATCGCTATTTTTGAGAACTAGAAATTTAGCGCTTCGACGCCAACTCTGCAAAACAGGCAACGCTCGTATGCCGTGACTTCTATGTACGTACGAAATGACTGTAAAACGTATGTCTGTTTTAACGCTCGTGTACCCTCATGCCCAGGTTTAAATTTGTGCATGCGTTATGAAAACTATTGCTGCTGTGAGTTTATGTACAAAATTTTTCCACACACAGTTATAACAAGGCACAGATACACGTTTGCATTCGTGTGCATGTGCGCGTGCCTGCGTGTATATATATTCTTACACAAATTGGCAACATAGTGAAAAGGGAGGAATTTTGCATATGTCCCTTACTGCCCGAACAGCATCGGGACAGAAGTTCTAGTATAGTCTAGCGTAGAAAATTCGTTGAGCAGCCTGTACAAACTGAAACGTGTTGTAATGACGCCACGCATCGACTCCAAAGTCTCATGAAATGATATCAGTATATCAATATATACTTAATATATATCCATTGGCTTTGCTTACCAATTAAGAAAATATATTACTTTCTGCATCGATGCAAGCCAATATACATCATAAAAGAACAGAATACGTTGATGCGTTCATCGCATCAGTGTTTCAGCGTATGTAAGCACCGTTGACAGTCATGTTTTCTTTCTGTTTGACCAGGTATTACCATTAACTGTTTCTCACATCGGTTGCTGATCGCAATTGATTCCACAATATTTTCAACCGAATTCGATACAAATATTTCTATTTTAAACAATTCATGGTGATTTTTGCAAACATTTTGAGTTGTTTTTTTATATTTTCAAATGATATGGAATTTTTAGCGTTTTGCATGGTGTTTGTTACTCTGTCGTACATTTTATTTCTCATTTATAATATACAATTTGCTAAACATGTAGAAGGACCGCTCGTTGTTTTGTACTAATTTGTTACCTGGAAGAATACATTCATGAAATAATGTTAAACAACCATGCTAAAAGTATTGTTTGCGAATCTGATTTTTCTTACATTTGAATATAATTGAGAGTTGAATATAGTCGACTTCGCTACACAATAGTTTGAAAATATCGATCGGCCCTGTCCTATGGTAAACGTTAGGAGTTGAGGAAAAGTTTCTTTGTAATTCTAATGGAGCCGTAAATTTACACAAAATTTACACCTCTCTTGTTATGTACGTAGTATTCTGGATTTGTGCAGTTATGTATTGTTTTTAATGGTAGAATCTGACTAACTGATAAACATGACGTCATAAACCGTTCTTTCTAGTATCTAGTTCTGTAGCTCTATGCGTAGCTTTCTATCCTACCCATGATTTATGGTACGATTGACTTCAATTACTAGACTAGGACTGTTTCATAGATTTTTCGTTTCTTAGGATGTTACATTTGGTTTGTATCTTTTTTCAGCCTTCTGAATATGCAATAACAATAAAAAAAGAGCCAATCGATCCAGAGATCTGCGATGATTTGTCGCCAGTTGATACAAATACAGGGAATAAAAATGAAACAGCGACGTTTAAAGGTGAATCTTCGGACGACGTTTATTGTAACAATGAAGAATCCGCGTTTCCTCAAGAAAGTACGTATTTAGAAAATAACAAATCGGATCCTGATAAACGAAAAAGTAAACATAAAGTACCTTCAAACAACAGAATAAGTTGCAATGTTTGTTTGTTAACTTTTCAAGCTAAACATTTATTGGAACTGCATAATAAATTATATAGCTGTAATGTATTTAAGTGTGATAATTGCACTGCAATCTTCACTATGCATATTTCGTTAATACGTCATTTAAAGAAGCGATGTTGTACGAAAAAATTGTCTGGATATAAGTGTAATTTTTGTAACCGAAAGTTTTCCTATAAAAGACATGTCCAGTCTCATTTATTCCATGCGCATGGGAACGCAATATTTTCTGGTGGAAGCAAAATTATGAAAACATCTCCTGAATCGTTAGGAAAGTCGAATCATTCGGATGATATAGTCATGGCAGAATCAAAAACTTCACACAGTCCCTGCTCAAAGAACGTAAATAGCTCAATAAATATATCTTTGAAACTATCTAATGACTCAAAGAATACATCCACCAAGGATTCGAGCAGCAAGATCAAGTTTACGCATCCGAAATGGTTAAACGATTCGCATAGTACACCTTCGAAAAGAATGAAGCAATCCGTCCTTACAGACTTCATATCGACGTACAAAGACAAACCGAATGACAGATGGGTTAGCCCGGAAAAAGTTATCGATACGGAGAATATTCCTGTTACTGCGACTATTATTCCAACTTTAACGCTCGAGACATTTAGTAACAAGACATCAACGGCTGCAGAAGTTATTCAGATGTCTACTTCTGTTAAGCGAATCGAATCTCCTGTTAGGAAAAGATCATTTGTTCAAATTCGTGTGAATTTAAAGACAATGATATCTTTATTAAGGAACGAAATAAAAGCTGAATCTGAAAGCTCTAATACCTCGCACAATATGTCTTACAACCTTAGGCCAGTGAAAAGATGTTTTTCTTTATATGATTCTTACGATTTATTGGAGTGTAAAGAATGTGTGGTCCGCTTGGAGAAATGCGACAAATTCTTGGAGCCTACTAGTTTTGTGTCAAACGAAGATGAAGACGAAGACGAAGTCGAAGACGCTTTCAAACAAGCAGTATCGAAAAATGTGAAAGAGGTATTTGAAGGTTTTCGCGAAACAAGCTCGACATGTAACATGCCTTTGAAAGCTGACACGATTGCGTCAAAGCGATTCAATGAATTTGTAAAATCTTTCGCTGATAGATTAATCGTACTTCAACAAGAATCGGTTGAATTTCAGAAGAACTTTAAAGTCTGTCAGCAGAAAATAATTCAATGTCATATTTGTAAAAAATCGTTTTCTTCGAAGAAAAACCTGCGCGAGCACATGAAATTGTTCCATACGATTTACATTTCGAGCATATGCAACGCGCGTTACACGTCCATGAATAAGTTACTAACTCACTATCTACGTCAGCATGGTGTGTTTAAACGAAGGGAATGTTGCGTGTGTTATGAGAAGTTTGACACGTCGGCACTGTTGAAGCGGCACATGATTCTGCATTGTTTGAAGACCATAAGATCAAAAAAGGACGCTTCACCGGTTGATGTTGAAATAAATTGCAATGCATTCAAGAAACAACACAAATGCAAAGGTTGTCGCAAACGATTTTGGCTATACTCATGTTTGAAACAACACGAGAATGTATGTCGTCGAATGAAAGTGTTAAGAAATAAACAACGTGTACCTCGTGTAAACCATTTGTCTCGGTCCTTGAAAGAACCAAGTGACATGGAACTCGGCATAGTACAGTCGCCTGATTTGGAACAAACGTTGGATGTTTCGGGTGGGACGACAAGATCTTTGAAAAATTATTTGACTCCGAGTGCGCTTAATACGGATGATACTTTCTCTTCGTCATTCGATACAGCTGCAAAACACAGAAGGTTACTTAATGGGATTGCATGCGTAAAGGGTCATCAAGCGGACAAGATGAACAGAACAAAGTTTCCTTGCACTACTTGTGGAACACAATTCCAAACATTTAAAAATTTGTGCATACACGAGCGCACCTATCGCCAAACAGCCACAGAAAAGTGTAACGTTTGTAACACGATGTTTTCCACTAAAAGATTCTTACAGTTTCACATGCTTGCTACTCATGTGCCTTCGTGTTCGGTGAACTACAAATTCTTTTGTAAGTTCTGCAATCAAGGATTTGTTAAGAAACAGAGTCTTCAAATTCACGAACGACACTTGCATATTGGACAAGATTCTAGGCTGGTGCTGAATTCCGATTGTGTTGTGGAAGATAAACCAATCTGTAATATATGCCATTTGTTATTCGAATCCTACGAACGTTTAGTCGAGCATAACACGTATTATTACAAGGGCAATGATTTTTTGTGCGCAATATGTGGTAAGTCGTTTCAAGGAATGTACAAGTTTTATCATCACAACAAGTTGGAGCATTATCCGGACGAACCATCGAAATTGTACCCTTACAAATGCGATACTTGTAACGAAGGCTTCAGCTACGAATCACATCTCCACGCACATAGGCTACACGTTCATTCGCACGATTCGCCCGCTGACAAAACGCGCGACCGCGATACATCGGATCAGACTTTTCGCGTGTGTTCATAATTCTTTGGATAAATTAAGATAATCATAAAATAAAAGCATAGAGAATATTTAATTCTTCGATTTATAGGTCGTTTGAAAATCAATTTTCACGGTACTATACTGAAGAATCGGCCTAGATTGAGACGTACAATAAACACGCCAAGTACACATACACATACGAAGCAAATGATTTCAAAGTGTCCTTTAAGTCATGTATTCGCAGTTTCCATAACACGCATGAAATGTATCGATATTTGTTGAAATATAATTTACAAGACAAATCAACGCTTCTGACCTAATACGAACTGCGCTCGGCTTAAACATCGAGCATTGAGTGAAGTTAGGGTGTCAGCCGTAGGCGCTTCCTGTTCATTGTTTGCGATGGTCTCAGTTTGTTGATGCAGAATATGTCAAGTATTCGCTAGACGAACAGCCAGAAAACGAGTGAACGAGATATTCCATACTGTCTCCAACTTTATTTAATATACATCGTTTTGTTCCCATAAGAGATAAAGAGATCTAATCGCGTTATTGTATCGTTTACTAAGTGTCGCTTGAAACAGCTTAATGAAAATTATGATAGATCGAGTAATAAATTTGTCTGCTTTTCTTTGAACGCGTTATATTTATGTGCTTTCATATACGTATGTAATATCGTGATGTAATACTGTTTACAAAGAGTGGACAATAGAGATGTTAATCAGACAGAAAAGACGATTGTTGCTTAACTTGAACTATTCACACCAAACGTACAGAAAACAGCGCAATCCACACTCTCTCGGCAACGCCACTCGCAACCTCCGTCTCCGCTCGACTCGCACTCGGCTCCTCGACTCGCACTCTCTGTTTTTCGACTCGCAACTTCTGCTCGACTCGCACTCGGCTCCTCGACTCGCACTCTTCTCCTCGACTAACCCTCTCTGGCCGTTGTCCCATTCTATTGCCTTTTTCCTAGGCCCACCGCATACGTGTTCTGCAGACGCTCGTAGCCAGGGTCACGTAGGTCTTTTCCACGAAACTATGCACTTGAAAAGACCGATGACACATTGATGGGCCCGACGGCGCCTCGGCTCTCGCGACATTGTTCATAGTTCGCCCGATATTTCTTAGGCCTTTCGTCCACGATACTACACGTATATGTTTCCGTGCGTGTGTGTGTGTGCATGTGCGTGTGTGTGTGTGTGCGTGCGTGCGTGCGTGCGTGCGTGCGTGCGTGCGTGCGTGCGTGCGTGCGTGCGTGCGTGTGTGTGTGTGTGTGTGTGTGTGTGTGTGTGTGTGTGTGTGTGCATGCGTGCGTGCATGCGTGCGTGCGTGTGTATTTTATCAAGTACGTTAATCACTACCCTATTTCATTATTGTAAAATTTTTTGTTAAAGGGAGTTTTTCGTTCGACGTGCGCGTTTGCGGATCTTTATATTTTGTAAATTGTTTTTGGTCAGCCTAAATGTTTGAAGAAGTTAGAAAATAAATGAAGCGAGGGTAAGTAAATGTTGCAATTTCTTTTCTTAATTGGCCTGATATTCGTCATTTTTCTTTTATTGCAATATTTATTCGCTATAATTATTCGTTTAAACGTCCGCTCAGTATAATAATTATAACATCCGTTAAAAAATGAACAAACCTAATTGTTTGTTCGACCAATCGCGGGGAGACGTAGTCGCTAGGAGAGACGTCAACGGGAGTCGTAAATTCCCGTTACGATTATAACAATCGACACAACGACTTGATCGATCCCCTGATTTCCGTTGAGATAATAGGGGTGATTGAGTTTGTATAACACTGTGATTCACAGAATTATAAATTATATATTTCCAACACTTAGATTACACTGATGAGCATAGATAGATAGATAATCACTTATCGCACGAAGATAAGATAGATATGTACGTTAGAGCAGGGCTCTTATAATTGGATTTAATGTATTAGTGGACGTAGCACTATAAGATATTTAGGAGAGGAAATGTATGCTAGACAATACCGAGCCCGACTCTCGCGTTATGCTTAGACTGCCCCGATAGGCATTAGCGTTAGACTTAGTAGTTGACTTTTCCAACGATGTAGAAGAAGTGAAGTTGAGTGACGATGCTGTGTCGGAGGAAAGCTAGTGATGGGTGTGTCTAGCGCACGGGATCATCGGATTTGTTCATTCCATTTTAGGTCAGGAAGTGAGGGCAGTATACATTGCCTCGGATTGGACAAACGAAGGTTGGTGGACTAGGAAGGGTCTTAACCGCCCTCGATAGAAAGTTGCTAGTAGGAAGCATCGTACGTGAGAAAAACTAACTTTCCCGTGTCAAGCCGTAGTAAACAATTGTCTTTGGAAACTGATTTAGAAAAGACATTTGTTGGGTCTGAAGGACCTTAGCAGGCAAGTGACTCGGGTTTATGACGGGTGCTTAAGGCTATTGAGGGTACGCCGTACGGAAGAGCGGACATCTGGTGTCCGTCTGGCCCGCGGTGTGTGACCTGGGCCAGGCAGAGAATCGCCCGGCGCAGCACTAATAATGAATCTGATATTGAGATTAAAAAAAAATTCATTTCGTTTATCACACGTGGAATGATTATATGATAAGTTTCATATTTGACAGATGACTAATTGAAATATGGATCGTAATAACAATTTTCATTATGAGATGATATATTTACTTACCCAGCTATCGATTAATAACGTCGAATAATAATTGTACGGGAACGATATTGCTTTGTAATGTACAATTAAACTATTACGTTAAATATTCAGTAAATAAATATTTCAATTTCCATCACAGTGTCGGTCGTACAATACGATAATCGAGAGGAACATGAGACCAAGAACGATATGTATCGCTATGAAAGCGCGAATTAAAATTGTCGTATTAGAATTTCTATAAAGAAATAAGAATTGACGTTTATATCACAGAATAGTTGCAGCGCGTAATCGAATAAATTGGTTGTTCCACGGCGGGAAAATGAACTATTTTTAAGAGCTTTCACCGGTTCTGCCGTACAACGAAACGAACAGTTGAGCAGTTATAAGAGCTAACGTTTGTATTTTCTAAAAATTAGAAAGCTGGTAAACTCAATAGATTGCTCGAGAAATTTGTAGAATTTAGTAGTACGATATGTACTGTTTTTAAAAGTGTAGGTATTCTTGAATAAATTACATTTTCCAGAAAATAATGTAAATTCTTTCCCCGTGTAAACTACAACATTCGTACAACCTTTGTTGCTGTACGAACCAACACTCTCGCATTCGAAACGTTGTGACTCGCGTTAATTAAAAGACGCGACATGAAGTTAAAATTATCTCTTTGTATATTCGGGACTCGAAATAGGGTGAACTGGTACCATTGTATACAGCACTTTGATTCGAAACGCTTTGTACAAGCAACATTAATTAGAAGATTGAAGCTACGTTTTTGTTGTACCATCAACTAGAAATTTTTTTTTATTTAGTTGTTTACATTCACAATTTGCCCCATTTGGACATTTGGTAGAATTTTGTTGGCTGTTTGATTATCATGTGGGTGGCTACCCCCAGCAGGGTATCTTCGTATTTGTTAGATTATATCCTTTGTGATATTTGTGGGGTGTTTCCTTTTTAGTCTTCTTTCTATGCTTGATGTGTTGATCGTTTCCGCTGCCAGCCGGTTCGGGTCAGTTGCTATTCTTTCTCTGTACCTTCTTGCACATCTGCTAATCTCCTCTTTGACCGTTGGTATTCCCAGGTCTTTCCGAATGCCCTCGTTTCTAACGTACCATGGGGCGTTTACTATTGTTCTAAGAATTTTAGCTTGCATTGTCTCTATTTTGGTTATATGGCTCATTGCTGCTGTTCCCCATAGTGGTATTCCGTACGTCCAGATTGGTTTTATGATCATTTTGTATATTTTTAATTTATTTTATATACTGAGTTTGGATTTTCGACTTGTTAATCAATGCATTTGTCTCCTTGTTATCTGTATTTTGTCTATTATTGATTTAGTATGCTGCTTCCATGTGAGTTGTGTATCTATGTGGAGTCCTGGGTATTTGACTTGCCTTGTTTGTATTATGTGCGTGCCGTTAAGAAAGATATTTGGTGGCATCTGTTTTCGCAGTGTGAATGTAATATGGTTGCATTTACTTTGGGATTTGCTTTAATTTGGTTAACTTGTAGCCACTTCTTTATTTCTGTGATATGTTCTTGTAGTAATGTAACTGCTGTTGCAGGGTTAGTGTGCCTGACTAGTACAGCTGTGTCATCCGCGAATGTCAGTATTTTGCTATTGTTAGTTGTTGGTATGTTGGCCGTGTATAATGTGTATAAAATTGGTCCTAAGACGCTACCTTGCGGAACTCCTGCCTTGATTTCTTTAGCTTCCGAGTGTGTGTTTTTGATTTTTACTATGAAGCTTCTGCTGCTTAGGTATGATTTGATTAGTTGGTATATCTGCCCCGGGAACTGTTTCCTGATTGATTGAAGTAGGCTAGTGTGGTTTATTTTATCGAATGCTTTTTCGATGTCCATAAAGAGTGCCGTACAATATTGTTTTGTTTCCAGCGCCTGTAACATTTCATTGACGAGTCTGTGCGTTTGTTCTAATGTGGAGTGTTTGTTTCTGAATCCGAATTGGTGATCCGGTATTAGATGGTTCTTGTCTATTATGGGTTCTATCCGGTCGTAGATTATTTTCTCTAGTATCTTAGAGAACACCGGAAGTAGTGAGATTGGTCGGTAAGATTTGGTTTCGTGTGGGTCCTTGCCTGGTTTGGGTATCATTATGATTTGTGCCAGTTTCCAAGCTTTTGGAAAGTATTGTATTCTTAGTATTGCGTTTACTATTATTGCGATTTGTCTTATCGCTTTTGGCGGAATGTTTTTCAGGATTTTGCCGTTAATTAGGTCGATTCCTGGTGCTTTATTGTTTTTTGTTTTCTCAATTATGTTTCTGATTTCTTGTGCTGTTGCTTTGGGTATGGTGTAGTGATTGTCAGTTGGTGTACTAGTCCTCGCATCCTCGTCCGTATGACTATTGTGGTTGCTGTTGTTGATGTTGTGTGGGGTGAATGTGTTGCATAGGTGGTTGGAAAATTGTTCAGCCTGCTCTTCGTTGCTTCTTGCCCATGTGTCGTCTGCTCTTCTGATTGCTGGTACCATTTTTGTTGCCTTCATTATTTTTCTTGTGGCTTTCCATAGGGAGTAGTTGCAGTTCTCGTGAGTAGATAGTGACTCGATGAACTTTGTGAACTCGTTGTTGTTGTGCTCTTTTATTTTGTTTTTTGTTTCTTTTGTGAGTTTGTTTAGGTGCTTTTTGTTTTCTTTTGTTCTGTGTTTTTGCCATTTTGCTTTCGCTTTTCTTTTTTCTCTAATTTTTTCGAGGATGTCTAGTGGAACTGTTTTTGTTTGTTTGTTTGTCTGTTGGTTGTTTCCGGTATGGTGGTTGCCCTTGCTGCTTCTTGGATAGATTCTGTGAGTGTTGTTACTGCTTGGTCGATGTGTTCAGGTGTTTTCAGTGGGATGTTGCAGCTGATTTTGCTCTCTATTATTTCTTTGAATATTTGCCATATGGTGGTTGTGTTGCATAGCTTCTCTGTGCTGCTGTAAAGTATTGGTTTGTTTCTGTATGTAATTATTATAAGCGTATGGTCGGAGGTAAGCTCGAGGCTGGGTGCTATGTTTAGTTTATTTGCGTTTAGTCCCTTTGTAACTGCAAAATCAAGTAGATCAGGTATTTTGCTCAGGTCTGTCGGCCAGCATGTCGGTTTTCCCGTGGATAATATATTGAGGTTATTGTTTATAATGTAGTTTTCCAAGGTTCTACCTCGTGGTGTAGTGATTCTTGATCCCCATAGTGTGTCCTTTTGTTGTAGTCTCCAACTGCGATATACTTGTTACCTAAGTGTTGAAAATACTCTTCCCACATTTGTGATGCAATTTTGTGTCGCGGCGGTACATATACTGCTGACAACTGTAAATGGTTGCTGCTAGTTTGTACAGTAACGGTGGTTGCTTGTATATGTCCATTACTAACTTGGCTGTGTAAGTGATGTTTAATGTCGTTTTTTATTGCTACTGCGATCCCTCCGTGTGCTTTTCCTGAGGGATGCTTGGTATCATATATGGTGTAGTACGGCATTTTTATGTAACTTTTTGTTGTGAAGTGTGTTTCTGATACGAATAGTGTGTCGATATTATTGTTGTACAGGAATGTTTTTGTTTCTAGGGCCCTTTGTTGTAGGCCGTAAGAGTTCCAGGCTGCTATTTTAAGCGTGTCTATTTTTATTTTTTGCTCATCATGTTAGTAAGTAATTGTAACATGACTGTTATCTGCTGTGTTTGCTGTCTGAGGAGTTCGTTTTGGTCGCTTATCATTTTTGTGAGTATTTCGGTGTTTTTTATGGAATGTTTTATTAACTCTTTGATTTCTGTAGCGTCGTTGCTGTGGTTGTTCTGTTCTTGATTGTCTAAGGGTGACGACCGGTTGACTACTTGCGCGTAGCTTCGGTTTCTAGCGGTGTTGGTGTTAGTGTGGTTATTGTTCCTTGCGTGCTGTGTTTTTGGTGTTGGCGTAGGTTCTGTGTTGTCCTGTTGCGTGTGGAGATTGTTGTGTGTCCTGTTACGAAGCGGCGGAGAAAGTTTGCCTTGAAGTTGCTTTCTTACTAGACAGCCTTTGTAAGTCGCTGGGTGATTTCCACCGCAATTGTAGCATTTTACGTCGTTTATTTTTCCCGTGTGTGGGCAGTTCGCTGTTAGGTGCTTTTCTGCGCATTTGACACACGCCGGGTTCCTGTTGCAGTAATTTTTAGTGTGTCCATATTGTTGACACCTCATGCATTGTGGTATGTCTTTTTTGTGCCTGGGTGGCTCGCCTGTGATTTGTGTGTTTAAGATTTTTTTAATATCGAAAATTTCCTTGTTGTTATTTTTAGGTTCTAATTATATTAACAATAGCGGTAGTGGTTGCTTTGTATCGTACCTTGTAATATTGTTTATAGTTCTTGTTTGGTGGCCCATCTTTGCTAATTCGTCACTTAGTTTTTTTGTGTTGATTTTTGGGTGCAGTCCTCTTATAACTACTTTGTAGCTCCTTTCCGTTTTGAGCTGGTACGTGTGGTATATGGTATTTTTCCCCTTAATCCTTTTATAACAATTCTGTAATTTTCTGGTGTGTTTGTTTGGATTTTTATTTGTTCTAGTTTTGTTTGTTTTATTGTGTAACTATCCTTTCCAACAATATTGTTAAGTGGATCGATAAGCGGGTCTATTATTTGCGCCTCAACAAATATTGGTGGTGGTTTTGTGATGTGTGTTGATTGGGTTGTGGTGTTGCTTGTTGGGTCGTCGTCTGATTCTTCTGTTAGCGAGCTGAAGGAGTTTCTTAGCGGTAATTCTTGCAGCCATCGCTGCTTTTCCATATCTGGGTTGGCTGTTATTTTTCTTTTTTTTTTTTTTTATAGCTGACTACCTTCCAGCTTTCGTCCTGGTTCGTGCTGTTGAGTTGTTGCTTTGTTGTTTTCCATGTCGACTTCTATTGTGGCTGAGCAGCCCTGTCCTTGGTTTGTTGGTTGACTTGTTTTTAATGTATCTGTTGTTTTGTGTATGTAATATTGTTCTTGTTTGTTTATAATTCTTATCGCTGGAATATTTTCCATAGTTGGTTTGCTAGTCTTCTTGATATAGGACACGGGTTTTCACCGTTTGGCTATAGGCGTAACCGTTCGTAGTTTTCTCTTCCCCACTTGCCGCACTTTCTCCGGAGCACTATTTCACACGCCCGTTTAGCTCGGATGCTCGGGCAGAACTGATGCAGTAAGGACGAGCGGACATCTGGTTCCCGTCTGGCACGCGGTGTGTGGCCTTGTCTAGGTAGAGTGTCGCCCGACGTAACACGGAAGGATAAATGTCTCTCCTAAAGGAAGAAAAATGAATAAGTTATGAAAATCTAATAGCTAATAATAAAAATTTGATGAACAATGAAGTTAATGAATAATATGATTTACGAATAATGAATTTATGTACACTATTAACAATGCTTTTGTTGGGTTCAAACGAATCCACGGCCAACGAGATAACTCTTTACTAAGCGTAAAAAATAATCATAGGTGCAAAATACGATTGACGAAAAATGTTCGATGTGTCACTCTCCAAGGCAATCACAAGAGTGCCAGCCTCGTCTGCAATTCGATACGCACTCGTTAGAAGCATCGAGAAGTTCCGAACGCCGTTCCTAGGCAGTTTCTGCCTGGAGTTTGGTTATTGATACAATGTATGTCCCATTGTCTCGACACCTCCGAGGTAACCTCACACGTGGCTAGACCCGCTCAAGAGGCCGCCTGCCGCCACAATCACACTTCTCGGAAAACCCATACAACCACTCCAGACCTCCGTTAGGCAAAACGTTTATCTCGTGACCGTGGCCACGTTCGGCGACCAATTGTCACCTCGAACCCAATCTCGCTATCACAAATTTTAAACAATTACAGCTATAATAAAATCTAGACTAAAGTACTAGAGGATGTTCCCAAAATTTCCAAGGAAAGGCTTCGGCTTTCCTTTCATCTCCGACATATATATTATTTCTGGCGTATACATTTCGGGTTCACATTATGATTAGGGTTAGGTGCGTGAAACGAATCTTCATTTGGATTAGCCATTGTTGTTATGTAACAGAGAAGATATTTACTAGTACAAATATGATTATTACAGAATTTGACAAGTAGCCGTAGTAATTAGATACTCGAGATGCTAATGACAATAATCCTACGTTCAATAACGAATCCGCGGTCAGCGGAATAACAAAATGCGCTTCCTTCCAAAGTCCAAGTTGTACTCAACCTGCTTGTCTACGGTACAAGTATTACTAAACTAACTCTTTGTTAAAACGTAGAATATTCACCGAGCGTAAAGACACTATGTAACTCGCTACTGAGACATCACGAGAGAGAATGACTTTCCGTCAGGGTGATGCTGCAGAGGAAAACTGTGATGGGGTGTGTCTAAGGACACGAGATCATCGGATTCGTCGAGAAAAGCCCTTGTTCGGAAAGTGAGGGAAATTGCCGTTGCTGTTAACTGGACAATTTCCATGTTGGTATCGACAAAGGGATGCTAGCCGCCCTTGAGGGAAGGTTGCTAGTGGGAAGCGTCGTTCGTGAAAAAAATACATTTCCCCTATCTTCACGTAGTTGGGACAAAAACTGTTTGTCTGTTTGAAGGACTTTAGTAAACTAAATCTTAAAATTTATAACGGGTTCTCAAGCTAGCTGAACATGTACTGTGGAGATGCATCGACATCTGGTAATCATCTTACTCGGAGAATATGGTCTGCGTGTGGCAAGCCACGGGACAGAAACCGTTGGAATGTTTACTGTCGAGTGCCGCTACAATTATTTCTTTTAAGGAGAGCTATAGAATTTCTCTATACCTCTGTTAGAGAAAGCGTTCATCCCTTGACCGCGGCTACATTCGGCGACTGATTGTCGCCTCGAGCCCAAGTTCATTATCACAAATCTCGAACAAATACAATCGGATTGAATAACGACAATTGCTTAATTGCGGCTATAGTAGAATCTATATTAATGTGTTAAGGGGTTTTCCCAAAATTCCAAAGGAAAGGCTTCGGTGTCCTTTTATCTCCGACATATACATATAAATGTGATGTAAATTATATCGTGTTTGGCCTCATTTTAATCAGAAAAATCTCACAAAAAATCAGTAAAAATTTAATTTAAAAAAATTAAACATAAACCATTGACTGATGGATAATTAGTATTCTTTCATGGACGATTGAATTCGGATCATTTTACACTACTCAACCGTCGAACTTCGCGGCGTGTTAAAGGGAACACTAGGGCCCTGTAGGTTCATTTCCCCCCAGTAACGGGAATGACGACCGATTAATTGCGATCAATTATACAGAAAATATAACAAATTGATTATAAAAATAGTATGCTAATAAATAATTGATATTGTTTTACGAAAAGAATAACTGTTACCATTTTATGCAAGCGTTGAATCAAAAAGACCGACATTGTTTGACCGATATGTATCTTATTAAGCCGACTCTCACACCTTTTTCTGTTTCGCTTGCGCTGTCTTTTCTAAGTAAGTCACTACTGTACAAAACTCTACTGTAATTCATCGCCAAGGAGACACGATTTTCGAACAACTATGGAGACAATACGTGTATGTGACTTTACGTATAAATGTTCGTGAAGATGAACGATGTGCATACGTCCACGCAAATGTATAAAATTTTGCTCAGGTGGCTACACCTTTTAGGCCAAACGGTGTTCCATTGAATTCATAGTGAAAACGGGCTGTAGAAAAAACAGCTGGACGTCTCTGTTTCGAAGAAAAGTTGTGCCATTGTAGATTTTGGACTCGTGTTTGAAAGATTATCTCATCACGTTGTTTACATCACATAACTTGTGCTGTTTGGTTGGTTGGTTGGTTGGTAGACAAGTCATATGAACTTTATGCGCATAATTAATTTATGGTGTTACTGGTTTTTTTAATCAACTATGATATATCCGTTGTTTTCCATGATATCCGCTGCGTTATCATAGAAAGAGACTGGATTTGAATAGGAAAAGAAAACCAAGCTGTTTATGTTTCTTCCACCCAAAATCTTTTACAACGACCAGAACGTACAGTAATTAGTATGGTTTCACCTTCTTTGTCTTTTTAACGTGAAAGTAAATATTCACTTAAACCATGAATGGCATAATGGATTAGACGTATGTAATGAATATTCGGTATCGAGTTTGCTATATATTAACAAATTTATTACGTCGTCATCCGTGGAATAAAAATTGGAATAAATATAAATAGCCGTTTTGTGCAAACGGCGGCCATAGAGTGTCGAAAGTAATCACTACTGCAGGAATCAGTGTAATAAATGCATAGATAATTGGTGCGTTAAATCTATTGTGCAGTTCATGAATTATAGCCCACAGTACTGTTGTATGATGTACATGAAATTACACTTACGTGCTAGGCAACAATTTATAAGTAGTACGTGATTCGGCAATAGTCTATTGACTTTCAAACAAGCGTACTTGAATGTATAACGAATAACCACGACATTGACATACGCGTAATACTAAAAGTATATATTTAACACGATGTACATGACCATAAATTATTAAGAAAAATAGGAAGAATTGGAAAAAATTAAAAAAGCCAACACCACACGGAGTTCCCAAGCGGTCACCCATCTAAGTACTATCCGCGCCCTACGTTGCTTAACTTTCGTGATCGGACGAGAACGAGTGCTTTTTTTTTTTTTTTAAACTGTTTATTAAAACCCAATATACAATTATAAATACATTATAGTGTTCACAATAAACGGTGAATTTATATAATGGTATCTTAGGCAAAGGTACCGATACGCAACGGTACTACGTAGCCATGCTGTAATATGTGTCGACGCTTTACATTTTTCGTGTTGAATATATCTTTTGGTTTAAGCCGCTGGAGGAGCGGAGCTTCTATGTGATTTTGTTTTTACTTGTTTTTATTGTCCTGGAAACTGGGTCGCAAAAACAGGACGCTTCGGTAGTATGTTTTTGGATGATGTGGAATTTGGCGGGGGGGGTGGATGAGGGGGCGGGGGAGGGGGATGTTAAATAAATAAGTTTCTTTTAAAAGAAGGAGGATTGCGAAGATTACAATGTTTGCACCTGTGTTGTGCGGGGGCAGAATTGATTTTTATCGGTTTAATAGATTTTCTTTCTTATTTTATTATGGGTTCAGTATCCACCAATATTTTTTTGAATTTTTTCTATGTTTGTCTTTGGTGTCTTTCAGGGGGAGGGCCATGTTGTATCTCCATCTAGTGTCTGCGGTCTGACCGTCTAGGTTTTCCTCGTAAAGTATAGTTTGGGTCCCTATTTTTCTCTTTATATGATAAATTATCGGGATGTTATTTTGGTCTTGTAGGTAGTTTTTTCCGTCAAGGTATGGGAAAGCTTCCGGCGGGATGTAGCCTGTTGTCAGAGTGTTTTTGTAATATGTGTCATTTGGAAATAAGCAGCTGAAGATTAAACTATTTTCTTTTATCTTTGCCGCTTGCGCGAAGTGGTTTCGTATTAGCTTTAGGATGTGACAGTCTATGCGGTGAACGTTGGCTAGGTCGTATATTATTTTGTTTTTTACGTATTTTTTGAATCCGCTGTGTTCGGATCTGTAAGTGCTCAAGCAAGCCCTGATGCATTTTCTTTCGAATATGCGAATTTTTTCCATTTGGGAGGCTGATATGTTGTACCAGATTGGGCAGCCGTAGGTTATGATCGGTCTGATTAGTGCTTGGTAGCATAGGATTTTTACTTTGCTGTCGAGATGTTTGGAGTGGAATAGTTTTTTCATTTTCCAGAATGCTTTATTGGCCTTGGTAAGTTGAATTTCGGTGTGCTGCTTGTAGTTTAATTTGTAATCTATGTTCACCCCTAAGTATTTTACGCAATTTTTGTGTGGTATGAGGGCCCCTTTGTCTGTTTTTTCTCTTATCTGAAATTTTTTGCAGTGTTCTCTTTCTATTGGGCCGATTTCACTTGACTTGGGTCTAAACAGTATGGTTTCGCATTTACTTATGTTGATTTTTAGTTTCCATGCGTGGTAATAGTCGTTTATTTTCTCAAAGAGTTCTTGGAGTTCCGTTTTTATAGTTTTGGTTTTGCGGCCTGTTACGTATATGATTAGGTCGTCTGCGAAGGCTATGGAGCGTTTATGGGTGGATGTATTGAGCTCAAAGAGGTTTAGTAAGTCGCTGTTGTAAATACTGAAAAGTAACGGGGAATTCACTGTACCTTGTTGTAGGCCGTTTTTTATGGAGAATTCTTTGCTTGATGAGTGTGAACCTTCAGTCATTACGAATGTTCTGTTTGTGATCATGTCCCAGGCTATTTTAATCAGGTGTTTAGGGAACTTTTTTTTGATCAGTTTGTAAATGAGACCTGGGATCCAGACTGTGTCGAAGGCTTTTTCGAGGTCTATTAAGCAGGCGGCAACTCGTTCTTTTGCGTTTAGAGCCCAGCAGATGTCCGACGTGAGTTTGTTTATTGCGTGAATTGTGGAGTGTTTGTGTCGGAAGCCGAATTGATTCTCTGGGATTATGTTATTTTTTGTGCAGAAGGAGGTTAGGGGGTTGTTTATGATTATTTCGAATACTTTGCTTATGTTGGGGAGGAGACTTATGGGTCGTAGGTTTGCGGGCGATGAGCCGTCTTTATCCTTTTTTGTTATAGCTATCAGTTTGGCTTTTTTCCATTTTCTGGGGAAGTATGTGTTGTTTAGAGCATTGTTGAAGAGTACTGTGTAGTACCATTTTATTTTGTTCGGTAGGCGCTTGAGTAAGATGTTTGGGATGCCGTCGAAGCCGGAGGATTTTTTGTTGTTTAGTTTGGAGAAGGTTGTGTTTAGTTGATTGTAATTTGTGAAGTAGTTTATTTCTGGATCTGGTTGTTTGGGGTTGTCTGCGGTGTTTTCGTTTGAGAATGTGCAGACTGTTTTGTTTAGCGTTTTATCTAGTTCCATTTCATTTTTGAGTTTGTTTGTTTCGGCCATGATAATTCTGTTTAGTTGTTCTCGGCCCATGTGTTCGTTTTGCGTATGTATTTTGGAAAAGTGGGTGCCGATAATGTCTAGTTTTTCTGTTGTTTTAGTTATTATGAAGTTACCCTCGGTGTCTTTGATGGTGTTGTGTATCGTTATACCTGCTTCTTGGATGAGGGAGGCATTTTCTGGGGGCAATTTGAGAGGTGGGATGGGGTTTTGTTCTTTTGGTCTAAAGATTTGATTTATTTGTGGGAACATGATGGCTGAGTCGTTTTTGGAGATGTTTTTTATTTTGTTTGTCCAGTAATGGTTTATAGAAATTGCGAATTCTTGTTTCAGTTGCGCTTTTATTCTGTGTAGTAGGAACTTTAGGAATTCTAATTCTTCTCTTTTGTCGTAAGAATAGTTAAATTTTATATTGTTTATTTTGGACAGTATGTAGCTTTTATCTCGCTGTAGATCTTTTATTTTATTGTTTATATAGGGCTCGCATGAATTTTTTTGTTTTATGATTGGCACGGATTTTTGGAGGGCGATTTGTGTGTGTTTTTCTATTTCGTCTAGGAATGAGTCGATTTGTCTGTTTGTTAGGTTGACGTTGTTGTAGATCTCTAGGTCGCAGTTTTGTTCGAGTATGTTTTGGAACTTTTTCCAGTCTGTCTTTTTGTAGTTGTACCTGGGTGTCTCGGTCTGGGTTTCGAGAGTTAGGAAGTCAGATGTGTTTTTGTTAATTTGAAATACTAGGGCGTTATGGTCACTGTCATAGGCTAAGGTTTTTAGGGTATTGTTTGGACGTAGGTTTTGGAATTTTAGTCGCGCATCTGCTAGGCATATGTCCAGGTATGAGCCTCCTTTTGGGTAAGAGGGTAGCTCGGAGCTGTATAAGTTTGTTTTATAGTGGATGCTTTTATTGTCTAGCCAGTTTCTAATGAAGTTGCCTCTCGTGTTGTTTATTTCGTTTTTCCAGCTTGTGTGTTTTGCGTTAAGGTCTCCTGCTATTATATAGTAGTTTTCCGGTTTGTTGAGCTACAAGAGTTCGAAAAGGTTATTGAATTCGTAGTTAAATTCTTTCTGGTTTCCGTAGGTTGCGTAGGCTGCAGTGATGAATAAATTTTCCTTATTGCTTATTTTTATTTTTATGATCGTTGTTTCTAAGGTTCTGAAACGTGTTATTTTATCAATTAGGATCGTTTTGTATTTTATAGGGTTTTTTATGAGGATCGCTGTTCCTCCTCCTTGACTGGCGTTCGGTCTGTCGTGTCTTATCATGGAGTAGTTTTTGAAGTGTACATTGTGTCTTTTGTTTAGCTTTGTTTCTGAGATGAGTACTATATCGGGGGCTTCTTTATTTAATAGGGTTAGCATACTGTATCTTTTTTGGTTTGAAATTAAAGAGTTAGCATTTATTGCGATTATTTTCAGATGTTTTAGGTTAAATTTATTTGTCTTTTGCTGTGATGGTTGGTTTGGCGTGTTTTGGTTATTCGTCGTCTGTACTAATGAAAGTGCTGAAGATGGCGTCGATCCTTTCTTCGTGTGTTAATAGAGTGTTTTTTATTTCGTTTAGTTGCATTTGTTGTTCTTTTAACGCTTGGAGGATACCTTTTTTAAAGTCTTCGATAACGTTTATAATGTTTAGATGGGGGGAGTTATCGATTGTGATTGGGCTTTGGCTTGAGCGCGGATCTAAGTTCGCTGATTGTGGGGAGATTTTGGTTGTTTGATTTAGTGTTGTTTGCTGCTTCACTACGTCAGAGGACTTTAGTTCTGGGACGTATTTGCGGCTTATTTGGGCAATTCGTTGTGTCTTTGCTTCTTTGTCTTTTTTTATTTTATCTGCTACCTTTTTACGGAGCTCTACGAGTTTGGGGCAACCTTTGTATGACGCGGGGTGTCCATAGTTTTTACAGTTGACGCAGAATATTTTGTCTTTGGTTACTGCGTTTTCCTTTTTTATTGTGCAGTCGCCTGGGCCATGGGGCTCACTGCATTTAACACAGCGGTAGTTTAGGTTGCAGTTTTGCGCTGTGTGGCCTATTCGCTGGCATTTGTGGCACTGAGTTATGTCATCCTTTTTTTTTTATTATTTTTTCCCATTTTATCTTGTAGTAGTTAAAGTAGTTTATTTTTAGTAGGTTGCTTGTATTGCTGTTGGGGGATAGCTGTATTATGTAGATTGGGAGCAATGTATTGTTCTCCCTTGATCTTTTTGTCGTGAATCGTGTGACTTTTGTGAATTTTACGTCGTCTATTTGCAAGGCTTGTAGGTCTGTGAGTATTTCTGTTTCGGTGTAACTATTGTCTAAGCCTTTTAACAAGTATGTATGGTGTTTCTCTGTTTTGGGTGTGTACGTGTAAAAGGTTGTGTTAGCTGAGAGGAGTATTTGTTTTGCTTTGTGGAAATCGGGTAGGTTTCGGAGGTAGAGTGCATGTTTACCTGAGTGTATTCTTTTAATATGGAACTGATTGATGCCCGCTACTTTCTCTATGAGCGTTACCGTGTCCTTGGGGTCTTGTAGGAGTATGTTTATGGGTGGTGGCCTGTTGTCTTTTGTGGTGGGTGGGGTGCTCGTGCGTTCCTCCGCGGAGCATCCGGTGGGGCGTCCGTCCGGTGCTCGGTCCCCCCTTGGCGATGCTGGTGGCGCTGGGCCTCCTGGGTTGTACGATGGGGTCTGTCGCCCCTGCAGTGTTGATTGTTTTGGTGGTATGGTGGGACTGTGTTTTCCTATTTTGCCTCTTAATGTTTCGTTTTTCTTTTTTATTTGTTCTAGCGTTGAGCTCGAAGTAGAGTAGTTTGATGGTCCCGGTTGTGGATGAGGCTCTGGTTCAGATTGTAGTATACTGAATCTGTTTTTTGTTATGATTGCTGGAGGCGAGGTTGCTCTTACGGGCTTCATGTTTTTCATTTCTTTGGCCTTTTCTTCTTGGCTGGAGTGATAATCTACAACTGTGTTTCCTAGGATGTTTACTAGTCTTTTCGTCCTGGCAACCAGGTTTGGTTGTGGGTTGAGTTTCCGCGTCTTTTGAGCGGAAAGTCTTAAATTATTCTTGATTTTGTTGGCCGTTTTTTGTGTGATTATTTTTCTCTTGATGGCTTTTTTTATTGGGTCCACGGTGGGTTCCGTTTCGTTGCTTTTGGCTTCATTATCGGTAACTTCTATCTTTTTATACAATTTTATTTTGTCTTATCTTATTTTATTTTCTTTTTGTTCTTATTTGTATTTATGGAGATGATGACGATGCAGTATTTTTCACTATTTTGTCACTATTTTGTCACTTGATCCTTCTACTTTAGTGGATGTTAGTCTACTCCGACGCGCGCTCCGAGGGGTCCGTCCCGCTCGGTGGTCAACAGTCGACTCGACGAGAACGAGTGCACTCAACGTGGTATGAGAGTTGGCTGAAGTGAGTAATTTTGTTACTTGCTCTTAATATTCAGGAAAAAGAAGTGGTCAGTTGACTGTATACCTCCGAGCAGGACGGACCTCTCAGTGCGCGCGTCAAAGTAGACAAACATTCATTAAAGTAGATGGAATAAGTGACAAAAAGTGAAAAATATTGCATTGACATCATCTCTATAAATACAAATAAGAATAAAAAGAAAATAAAATAAAATAAGACAAAATAAAATTGTATGAAAAGATAGAAGTTACCGATAATGAAGCCAAAAGTAACGAAACGGAACCCACCGTGGACCCAATAAAAAAAGCCATCGAGAGAAAAATAATCACACAAAAAACAGCCAAGGAAATCAACAATAGTTTAAGACTTTTCTCTCAAAAGACGCGGAAACTCAACCCACGACCAAACCTGGTTGCCAGGACGAAAAGACTAGTAAACATCCTAGGAAACACAGTTGTAGATTATCACTCCAGCCAAGAAGAAAAGGCTAAAGAAATCAAAAACATGAAGCCCACAAGAGCTACCTCGCCTCCAGCGATCATAACAAAAAACAGATTCAGTATACTACAATCTGAACCAGAGCCTCATCCACAACCGGGACCATCAAACTACTCTACTTCGAGCTCAACGCTAGAACAAATAAAAAAGAAAAACGAAACATTACGAGGCAAAATGGGAAAACACAGTCCCACGATACCACCAAAACAATCAACACCGCAGGGGCGACAGACCCCATCGTACAACCCAGGAGGCCCAGCGCCACCAGCATCGCCAAGGGGGGACCGAGCACCGGACGAACGCCCAACCAGATACACCGCAGAGGGGCGTACGAACGCACCATCCACTACAAGGGATAACAAACCGCCGCCTATCAACATAACGCTACAAGACCCAAAGGAGACGGTAACGCTCATAGAGAAAGTAGCGGGCATCAATCAGTTCATATCATATTAAAAGAATACACTCAGGTAAACATGCACTCTACCTCCGAAACCTACCCGATTTCCACAAAGCAAAACAAATACTCCTCTCAGCTAATACAACCTCTTACACGTACACACCCAAAACAGAGAAACACCATACATACTTGTTAAAAGGTTTAGACAATAGTTACACCGAAACAGAAATACTCACAGACCTACAAGCCTTGCAAACAGACGACGTAAAATTCACAAAAGTCACACGATTCACGACAAAAAGATCAAGGGAGAACAATATATTGCTCCCAATTTACATAATACAAGTATCCCCCGACAGTAATATAAGTAACTTGTTAAAAGTTAACCATTTTAACTACTTCAGAATAAAATGGGAAAAAATAATAAAAAAAAATGATGACATAACTCAATGCCACAAATGCCAGCGATTAGGTCACACAGCAGAAAACTGTAACCTAAACTACCTCTGTGTTAAATGCATTGAGCCCCATGGTCCAGGCGACTGCAAAATAAAAAGGGAAAACGCAGTACCAAAGACAAAATATTCTGCGTTAACTGCAAAAACTACGGACACCCCGCGTCATACAAAGGTTGCCCCAAACTCGTAGAGCTTCGTAAAAAGCTCGCCGATAAAATAAAAAAAGACAAAGAAACAAAGATAAAACGTGTTACGCCATGCAGCTTACCATAGGTCATATTCTTAACTGTCTAACAGACGGATCGTCGCGGCTGCCCGGCAAACAAACATTGTCGTGGCAAGCGCATGGTTCATTAAGCAGGGCGACCTCCAGAAACGTCGACTCGTGGCCGTTATTTTACCTCGCGTAAAAGAATGTGGCGTGATCCGAACGTAGTGGGGGTCGCCTTCCAGAAAAAACGGAAAAAATCGAAAGGCGTTCAGAACTTTTCGAGAAGTCGAACCGTCAACACATCTCATATATCGCGCATTACTTATCAACCAAAACGCAGTTACATTTTTTTTTTTTTTGTTCCATTTATGTCTTCCTAGTTAATAAGTTGTTGAAATAAACATTAATTTATTTGTGTTAATTCTGTGGAATTTCATTGAACTACCCTTATTATCATAATCGAAATAAGGGAATCGATCAGTTCGTGGCGTCGATTATTTGATCGTAACGGGAACTTACAACTCTCGTTGACGTGCTATCTAGCGATCGTGTCTCTCCGCGAACGGTCGAAACAAAACGAATTGCCCAAATAAGCCGTAAATACGTCCCAGAACTAAAGTTCTCTGACGTAGTGAAACAACAAACAAAATTAAATCAAATAATCGAAAACACAATCACAACACGATCACAATTAACAAACTTAGATCTGCGCTCAAGCCAAAGCTCAATCACAATCGATGACTCCCCCCATCTAAACATTATAAACGTTATTGAAGACTTTAAAAAAGATATTCTCCAAGCGTTAAAAGAACAACAAATGCAATTAAATGAAGTAAAAAATACACTATCAACGCACGAAGAAAGGTTCGACGCCATCTTCAGCACTTTCAATAGTACAGATGGCGAATAACCAAAACACGCCAAACCAACAATCACAGCAAAAAACACATAAATTTAACCTAAAGCATCTGAAAATAATTGCAATAAATGCTAACTCTTTAATTTCAAACCAAAAAAGATACAGTATGCTAACCCTAATAAATAAAGAAGCCCCCGATATGGTACTCATCTAAGAAACAAAACTAAACAAAAGACACAATGTACACTTCAAAAACTACTCCATGATAAGTCACGACAGACCGAACGCCAGTCAAGGAGGAGGAACAGCGATCCTCATAAAAAACCCTATAAAATACAAAACAATTCTAATTGATAAAATAACAAGTTTCAAAACCTTGGAAACAACGATCATAAAAATAAAAATAAGCAATAAGGAAAATTTATTCATCACTGCAGCCTACGCAACCTACGGAAACCAGAAAGAATTTAACTACGAATTAAATAATCTTTTCGAACTCTTACAGCTCAACAAACCGGAAAACTACTATATAATAGCAGAAGACCTTAACGCAAAACATACAAGCTGGAAAAACGAAATAAACAACACGAGAGGCAACTTCATTAGAAACTGGCTAGACAATAAAAGCATCCACTACAAAACAAACTTATACAGCTCCGAGCTACCCTCTTACCCAAAAGGAGGCTCATACCTGCACATATGCCTAGCAGATGCACGACTAAAATTCCAAAACCTACGTCCAAATAACACCCTCAAAACCTTAGCCTATGACAGTGACCATAACGCCCTAGTATTTCACGTAAACAAAAACACATCTGACCTCCTAACACTCGAAACTCAGCCCGAGACACCCAGGTACAATTACAAAAAGACAGACTGGAAAAAGTTCCAAAACACACTCGAACAAAACTGCGACCTAAAGATCTACAACAACGTCAACGTAACAAATAGACAAATCGACTCATTCATAGATGAAATAGAAAAACATACACAAATCGCTCTCCAAAAATCCGTGCCAAACATAAAACAAAAAAATTCATGCGAGCCCTATATCAACAATAAAATAAAAGATCTACATCGAGATAAAAGCTACATACTCTCCAAAATAAACAATATAAAATGTAACTATTCTTACGACAAAAGAGAAGAATTAGAATTCCTAAAGTACCTACTATACACTATACTATACATATATATCTGAAACAAGAATTCGCAAATTCCATAAACCATTACTGGACAAACAAAATAAAAAACATCTCCAAAAACGACTCAGCAAACATGTTCCCACAAATAAATCAAATCTTTAGACCAAAAGAACAAAACCCCATCCCACCTCTCAAATTGCCCCCAGAAAATGCCTCCCTCATCCAAGAAGCAGGTATAACGATACACAACACCATCAAAGACACCGAGGGTAACTTCATAATAACTAAAACAATAGAAAAACTAGACATTATCGGCACCCACTTTTTCAAAATACACACACAAAACGAACACATGGGCCGAGAAGAACTAAACAGAATTATCATCGCCGAAACAAACAAACTCAAAAATGAATTGGAACAAGACAAAACGCTAAACAAAACAGTCTGCACATTCTCAAACGAAAACACCGCAGACAACCCCAAACAACCAGATCCAGAAATAAACTACTTCACAAATGTAGTATCGTGGACGAAAGGCCTGGGAAATATCGGGCGAATTATGAACAATGTCGCGAGAGCCGAGGCGCCGTCGGGCCCATCAATGTGTCATCGGTCTTTTCAAGTGCATAGTTTCGTGGAAAAGACCTACGTGACCCTGGCCACGAGCGTCTGCGGAACACGTGTGCGGTGGGCCTAGGAAAAGGACAACAGAATGCGACAACGGCCAGAAAGGGTCAGTCGAGAAACAGAGTGTGAGTCGAGAACGAGAGTGCGAGTCGAGAAACAGTGTGCGAGTCGAGAACGAGAGTGCGAGTCGAGAAGCCGAGTGCGAGTTGAGCGGAGACGGAGGTTGCGAGTGGCGTTGCCGAGAGAGTGTGGATTGCGCTGTGTTCTGTACGTTTGGTATGAATAGTTCAAGTTAAGCCACAATCGTCTTTTCTGTCTGATTAACATCTCTATTGTCCACGTTTTGTAAACATATTACATCACGATATTACACAAATTACATTCAACTAAACATAATCTTCTCCAAACTAAACAACAAAAAATCCTCCGGCTTCGACGGCATCCCAAACATTTTACTCAAGCGCCTACCGAATAAAATAAAATGGTACTACACAGTACTCTTCGACAATGCTCTAAACAACATATATTTTCCCAGAAAATGGAAAAAAGCCAAATTGATAGCTATAACAAAAAAAGATAAAGACGGCTCATCGCCCGCAAACCTACGACCCATAAGTCTCCTCCCCAACATAAGCAAAGTATTTGAAATAATCATAAACAACCCCCTAACCTCCTTCTGCACAAAAAATGACATAATTCCAGAGAACCAATTCTGTTTCCGACACAAACAGTCCACAATTCGCGCAATAAACAAACTTACGTCGGACATCTGCTGGGATCTAAACGCAAAACAACGAATAGCCGCCTGCTTAATAGACCTCGAAAAAGCTTTCGACACAGTCTGGATTTCAGGTCTTATATACAAATTGATCAAGAAAAATTTTCCTAAATACCTGATTAAAATAGTCTGGGACATGATCACAAGCAGAACATTCGTAATGACTGAAGGTTCACACTCATCAAGCAAAGAATTCTCCATAAAAAACGGTCTACAACAAGGTACAGTAAATTCCCCGTTACTTTTCAGTATTTACAACAATGACTTACTAAATCTCTTTAATTTCAATACATCCACCCATAAACGCTCCATAGCCTTCGCAGATGACCTAATCATCTACGTAACAGGCCGCAAAACCAAAACAATAAAAACGGAACTCCAAGAACTTTTTGAGAAAATAAACGACTATTACCACGCATGGAAACTAAAAATCAACATAAGTAAATGCGAAACCATACTGTTTAGACCCAAGTCAAGTGAAATCGGCCCAATAGAAAGAGAATACTGCAAGAAATTTTAACTAAGAGAAAGAACAGACAAAGGGGCTCTCATACCACACACAATGAGGGCGCGGGGGGGGGGCTGATATGTTGTACCAGATTGGGCAGCCGTAGGTTATGATCAGTCCGATTAGTGCTTGATAGCATAGTATTTTTACTTTGCTGTCGAGATGTTTGGAGTAGAATAGTTTTTTTTATTTCCCAGAATGCTTTATTGGCCTTAGTAAGTTGAATTTCGGAGTGCTACTTGTAGTTTAATTTATAGTCTATGTTTACTCCTAGGTATTTTACGCAATTTTTGTGTGGTATGAGAGCCGCTTTGTCTGTTTTTTCTCTTAGTTGAAATTTTTTGCAGTATTCTCTTTCTACGGGGCCGATTTTACTTGACTTGGGTCTAAACAGTATGGTTTCGCATTTGCTTATTTTGATTTTTAGTTTCCATGCGTGGTAATAGTCTTCTGCACAAAAAATGACATAATCCCAGAGAATCAATTCGGGTTCCGACACAAACACTCCACAATTCGCGCAATAAACAAACTTACGTCGGACATCTTCTGGGCTCTAAACGCAAAACAACGAATAGCCTCCTGCCTTGAAAAAGCATTCGATATAGTAAGAATTTTAGGCCTTATATACAAAGTATGTACTACTTTGGGCAATAAACGTTATGATTAAAATTAAGAAAGCACTTGTTTTCGTCTCATCACGAAAGTTAAGCAACGCTAGACACAGATGGTACTTAGATGGTTGACCGCTTGGGAACTCCGTGTTGTATTGGTTTTATTATTTTTCCAATTTTTTTTTTGCTTTTCTTAATAATCTATCTTTAATAATCTATAATATAAGCATCGAAAAAAAGAAATGTTTTAGTACTACGCGACTATTACCATACATTATGTCATTCTCACTTTTACATACATCTGTTTTTTTAATATTCTTTTTTCCTGAATATTAAGAGGAAGTAACAAAACTACTTACTTCAGCCAACTCTCATACCACGTTGAGTGCACTCGTTCTCGTCAGTCGACTGTTGACCACCGAGCGGGACGGACCCCTCGGAGCGCGCGTCGGAGTAGACTAACATCCACTAAAGTAGAAGGATCAAGTGACAAAATAGTGACAAAATAGTGAAAAATACTGCATCGTCATCATCTCCATAAATACAAATAAGAACAAAAAGAAAATAAAATAAGATAAGACAAAATAAAATTGTACAAAAAAATAAAAGCCACCGATAATGAAGCCAAGAGCAACGAAACGGAACCCACCGTAGACCCAATGAAAAAAGCCATCAAGAGAAAAATAATTATACACAAAACAGCCAGGGAATTCAACAGCATCTTAAGACTCCCCGCTCAAAAGACGCGGAAACTCAACCCACAACCTAACCTGGTGGCCAGGGCAAAAAGTCTAGCAAGCACCCCAAGAAACACAGCTGTAGATCATCACCCCAGCCAAGAAGAAAAGGCTAACGAAACCAAAAACATGAAGCCCACAAGAGCTACTTCGCCTCCAGCGATAGTAACAAAAAATAGGTTCAGTATATTACAATCTGAACCAGAGCCTCATCCACAACCGGGACCATCAAACTCCACGTGGAAATCAACGCTAGAGCAAATAAAAAAGAAAAACGAAACATTACGAGGCAAAACGGGAAGACACGGTCCCACCACGTCACCGGAACAATCGGCGCAGCAAGGGCGTCGCACCCCACCGTATAACCCAGGAGGCCCGGCGCCTCCAACACCGCCAAGGGGGGACCGAGCACCGGACGGACGCCCCACCGGATGCTCCGCGGAGGAACGCACGAGCACCCCACCCACCACAAAAGACAACAGGCCGCCACCCATAAACATACTCCTACAAGACCCCAAGGACACGGTAATGCTCATTGAGAAAATAGCAGACATCAAGCAATTTCATATCAAAAGAATACACTCAGGTAAACACGCACTTTACCTCCGAAACCTATCCGACTTCCATAAAGCGAAACAAACACTCCTCTCAGCGAACACAACTTTCTACACATACACACCCAAAATAGAGAAACACCACACATACTTGTTAAAAGGTCTAGACAATAGCTACACTGAAACAGAAATACTCACAGACCTACAAGCTCTACAAATAGACGACGTCCAATTTACAAAAGTCTCACGATTTACGACAAAAAAATCAAGGGAGAACAATATATTGCTTCCAATCTACATAATACAGCTATCCCCCAACAGCAATACAAGCAACCTACTAAAAATAAACTACTTTAACTACTACAAGATAAAATGGGAAAAAATAACAAAAAAAAAGGATGACATAACTCAGTGCCACAAATGCCAGCGAATAGGCCACACAGCGCAAAACTGCAACCTAAACTACCGCTGTGTTAAATGCAGTGAGCCCCATGGCCCAGGCGACTGCACAATAAAAAAGGAAAACGCAGTAACCAAAGACAAAATATTCTGCGTCAACTGTAAAAACTATGGACACCCCGCGTCATACAAAGGTTGCCCCAAACTCGTAGAGCTCCGTAAAAAGGTAGCAGATAAAATAAAAAAAGACAAAGAAGCAAAGACACAACGAATTGCCCAAATAAGCCGCAAATACGTCCCAGAACTAAAGTCCTCTGACGTAGTGAAGCAGCAAACAACACTAAATCAAACAACCAAAATCTCCCCACAATCAGCGAACTTAGATCCGCGCTCAAGCCAAAGCCCAATCACAATCGATAACTCCCCCCATCTAAACATTATAAACGTTATCGAAGACTTTAAAAAAGGTATCCTCCAAGCGTTAAAAGAACAACAAATGCAACTAAACGAAATAAAAAACACTCTATTAACACACGAAGAAAGGATCGACGCCATCTTCAGCACTTTCATTAGTACAGACGACGAATAACCAAAACACGCCAAACCAACCATCACAGCAAAAGACAAATAAATTTAACCTAAAACATCTGAAAATAATCGCAATAAATGCTAACTCTTTAATTTCAAACCAAAAAAGATACAGTATGCTAACCCTATTAAATAAAGAAGCCCCCGATATAGTACTCATCTCAGAAACAAAGCTAAACAAAAGACACAATGTACACTTCAAAAACTACTCCATGATAAGACACGACAGACCGAACGCCAGTCAAGGAGGAGGAACAGCGATCCTCATAAAAAACCCTATAAAATACAAAACGATCCTAATTGATAAAATAACACGTTTCAGAACCTTAGAAACAACGATCATAAAAATAAAAATAAGCAATAAGGAAAATTTATTCATCACTGCAGCCTACGCAACCTACGGAAACCAGAAAGAATTTAACTACGAATTCAATAACCTTTTCGAACTCTTGCAGCTCAACAAACCGGAAAACTACTATATAATAGCAGGAGACCTTAACGCAAAACACACAAGCTGGAAAAACGAAATAAACAACACGAGAGGCAACTTCATTAGAAACTGGCTAGACAATAAAAGCATCCACTATAAAACAAACTTATACAGCTCCGAGCTACCCTCTTACCCAAAAGGAGGCTCATACCTGGACATATGCCTAGCAGATGCGCGACTAAAATTCCAAAACCTACGTCCAAACAATACCCTAAAAACCTTAGCCTATGACAGTGACCATAACGCCCTAGTATTTCAAATTAACAAAAACACATCTGACTTCCTAACTCTCGAAACCCAGACCGAGACACCCAGGTACAACTACAAAAAGACAGACTGGAAAAAGTTCCAAAACATACTCGAACAAAACTGCGACCTAGAGATCTACAACAACGTCAACCTAACAAACAGACAAATCGACTCATTCCTAGACGAAATAGAAAAACACACACAAATCGCCCTCCAAAAATCCGTGCCAATCATAAAACAAAAAAATTCATGCGAGCCCTATATAAACAATAAAATAAAAGATCTACAGCGAGATAAAAGCTACATACTGTCCAAAATAAACAATATAAAATTTAACTATTCTTACGACAAAAGAGAAGAATTAGAATTCCTAAAGTTCCTACTACACAGAATAAAAGCGCAACTGAAACAAGAATTCGCAATTTCTATAAACCATTACTGGACAAACAAAATAAAAAACATCTCCAAAAACGACTCAGCCATCATGTTCCCACAAATAAATCAAATCTTTAGACCAAAAGAACAAAACCCCATCCCACCTCTCAAATTGCCCCCAGAAAATGCCTCCCTCATCCAAGAAGCAGGTATAACGATACACAACACCATCAAAGACACCGAGGGTAACTTCATAATAACTAAAACAACAGAAAAACTAGACATTATCGGCACCCACTTTTCCAAAATACATACGCAAAACGAACACATGGGCCGAGAACAACTAAACAGAATTATCATGGCCGAAACAAACAAACTCAAAAATGAAATGGAACTAGATAAAACGCTAAACAAAACAGTCTGCACATTCTCAAACGAAAACACCGCAGACAACCCCAAACAACCAGATCCAGAAATAAACTACTTCACAAATTACAATCAACTAAACACAATCTTCTCCAAACTAAACAACAAAAAATCCTCCGGCTTCGACGGCATCCCAAACATCTTACTCAAGCGCCTACCGAACAAAATAAAATGGTACTACACAGTACTCTTCAACAATGCTCTAAACAACACATACTTCCCCAGAAAATGGAAAAAAGCCAAACTGATAGCTATAACAAAAAAGGATAAAGACGGCTCATCGCCCGCAAACCTACGACCCATAAGTCTCCTCCCCAACATAAGCAAAGTATTCGAAATAATCATAAACAACCCCCTAACCTCCTTCTGCACAAAAAATAACATAATCCCAGAGAATCAATTCGGCTTCCGACACAAACACTCCACAATTCACGCAATAAACAAACTCACGTCGGACATCTGCTGGGCTCTAAACGCAAAAGAACGAGTTGCCGCCTGCTTAATAGACCTCGAAAAAGCCTTCGACACAGTCTGGATCCCAGGTCTCATTTACAAACTGATCAAAAAAAAGTTCCCTAAACACCTGATTAAAATAGCCTGGGACATGATCACAAACAGAACATTCGTAATGACTGAAGGTTCACACTCATCAAGCAAAGAATTCTCCATAAAAAACGGTCTACAACAAGGTACAGTGAATTCCCCGTTACTTTTCAGTATTTACAACAGCGACTTACTAAACCTCTTTGAGCTCAATACATCCACCCATAAACGCTCCATAGCCTTCGCAGACGACCTAATCATATACGTAACAGGCCGCAAAACCAAAACTATAAAAACGGAACTCCAAGAACTCTTTGAGAAAATAAACGACTATTACCACGCATGGAAACTAAAAATCAACATAAGTAAATGCGAAACCATACTGTTTAGACCCAAGTCAAGTGAAATCGGCCCAATAGAAAGAGAATACTGCAAGAAATTTTAACTAAGAGAAAGAACAGACAAAGGGGCTCTCATACCACACACAATGAGGGCGCGGGGGGGGGGCTGATATGTTGTACCAGATTGGGCAGCCGTAGGTTATGATCGGTCCGATTAGTGCTTGATAGCATAGTATTTTTACTTTGCTGTCGAGATGTTTGGAGTAGAATAGTTTTTTTTATTTCCCAGAATGCTTTATTGGCCTTAGTAAGTTGAATTTCGGAGTGCTACTTGTAGTTTAATTTATAGTCTATGTTTACTCCTAGGTATTTTACGCAATTTTTGTGTGGTATGAGAGCCGCTTTGTCTGTTTTTTCTCTTAGTTGAAATTTTTTGCAGTATTCTCTTTCTACGGGGCCGATTTTACTTGACTTGGGTCTAAACAGTATGGTTTCGCATTTGCTTATTTTGATTTTTAGTTTCCATGCGTGGTAATAGTCTTCTGCACAAAAAATGACATAATCCCAGAGAATCAATTCGGGTTCCGACACAAACACTCCACAATTCGCGCAATAAACAAACTTACGTCGGACATCTTCTGGGCTCTAAACGCAAAACAACGAATAGCCTCCTGCCTTGAAAAAGCATTCGATATAGTAAGAATTTTAGGCCTTATATACAAAGTATGTACTACTTTGGGCAATAAACGTTATGATTAAAATTAAGAAAGCACTTGTTTTCGTCTCATCACGAAAGTTAAGCAACGCTAGACACGGATGGTACTTAGATGGTTGACCGCTTGGGAACTCCGTGTTGTATTGGTTTTATTATTTTTCCAATTTTTTTTTTTGCTTTTCTTAATAATCTATCTTTAATAATCTATAATATAAGCATCGAAAAAAAGAAATGTTTTAGTACTACGCGACTATTACCATACATTATGTCATTCTCACTTTTACATACATCTGTTTTTTTAATATTCTTTTTTCCTGAATATTAAGAGGAAGTAACAAAACTACTTACTTCAGCCAACTCTCATACCACGTTGAGTGCACTCGTTCTCGTCAGTCGACTGTTGACCACCGAGCGGGACGGACCCCTCGGAGCGCGCGTCGGAGTAGACTAACATCCACTAAAGTAGAAGGATCAAGTGACAAAATAGTGACAAAATAGTGAAAAATACTGCATCGTCATCATCTCCATAAATACAAATAAGAACAAAAAGAAAATAAAATAAGATAAGACAAAATAAAATTGTACAAAAAAATAAAAGCCACCGATAATGAAGCCAAGAGCAACGAAACGGAACCCACCGTAGACCCAATGAAAAAAGCCATCAAGAGAAAAATAATTATACACAAAACAGCCAGGGAATTCAACAGCATCTTAAGACTCCCCGCTCAAAAGACGCGGAAACTCAACCCACAACCTAACCTGGTGGCCAGGGCAAAAAGTCTAGCAAGCACCCCAAGAAACACAGCTGTAGATCATCACCCCAGCCAAGAAGAAAAGGCTAACGAAACCAAAAACATGAAGCCCACAAGAGCTACTTCGCCTCCAGCGATAGTAACAAAAAATAGGTTCAGTATATTACAATCTGAACCAGAGCCTCATCCACAACCGGGACCATCAAACTCCACGTGGAAATCAACGCTAGAGCAAATAAAAAAGAAAAACGAAACATTACGAGGCAAAACGGGAAGACACGGTCCCACCACGTCACCGGAACAATCGGCGCAGCAAGGGCGTCGCACCCCACCGTATAACCCAGGAGGCCCGGCGCCTCCAACACCGCCAAGGGGGGACCGAGCACCGGACGGACGCCCCACCGGATGCTCCGCGGAGGAACGCACGAGCACCCCACCCACCACAAAAGACAACAGGCCGCCACCCATAAACATACTCCTACAAGACCCCAAGGACACGGTAATGCTCATTGAGAAAATAGCAGACATCAAGCAATTTCATATCAAAAGAATACACTCAGGTAAACACGCACTTTACCTCCGAAACCTATCCGACTTCCATAAAGCGAAACAAACACTCCTCTCAGCGAACACAACTTTCTACACATACACACCCAAAATAGAGAAACACCACACATACTTGTTAAAAGGTCTAGACAATAGCTACACTGAAACAGAAATACTCACAGACCTACAAGCTCTACAAATAGACGACGTCCAATTTACAAAAGTCTCACGATTTACGACAAAAAAATCAAGGGAGAACAATATATTGCTTCCAATCTACATAATACAGCTATCCCCCAACAGCAATACAAGCAACCTACTAAAAATAAACTACTTTAACTACTACAAGATAAAATGGGAAAAAATAACAAAAAAAAAAGGATGACATAACTCAGTGCCACAAATGCCAGCGAATAGGCCACACAGCGCAAAACTGCAACCTAAACTACCGCTGTGTTAAATGCAGTGAGCCCCATGGCCCAGGCGACTGCACAATAAAAAAGGAAAACGCAGTAACCAAAGACAAAATATTCTGCGTCAACTGTAAAAACTATGGACACCCCGCGTCATACAAAGGTTGTCCCAAACTCGTAGAGCTCCGTAAAAAGGTAGCAGATAAAATAAAAAAAGACAAAGAAGCAAAGACACAACGAATTGCCCAAATAAGCCGCAAATACGTCCCAGAACTAAAGTCCTCTGACGTAGTGAAGCAGCAAACAACACTAAATCAAACAACCAAAATCTCCCCACAATCAGCAAACTTAGATCCGCGCTCAAGCCAAAGCCCAATCACAATCGATAACTCCCCCCATCTAAACATTATAAACGTTATCGAAGACTTTAAAAAAGGTATCCTCCAAGCGTTAAAAGAACAACAAATGCAACTAAACGAAATAAAAAACACTCTATTAACACACGAAGAAAGGATCGACGCCATCTTCAGCACTTTCATTAGTACAGACGACGAATAACCAAAACACGCCAAACCAACCATCACAGCAAAAGACAAATAAATTTAACCTAAAACATCTGAAAATAATCGCAATAAATGCTAACTCTTTAATTTCAAACCAAAAAAGATACAGTATGCTAACCCTATTAAATAAAGAAGCCCCCGATATAGTACTCATCTCAGAAACAAAGCTAAACAAAAGACACAATGTACACTTCAAAAACTACTCCATGATAAGACACGACAGACCGAACGCCAGTCAAGGAGGAGGAACAGCGATCCTCATAAAAAACCCTATAAAATACAAAACGATCCTAATTGATAAAATAACACGTTTCAGAACCTTAGAAACAACGATCATAAAAATAAAAATAAGCAATAAGGAAAATTTATTCATCACTGCAGCCTACGCAACCTACGGAAACCAGAAAGAATTTAACTACGAATTCAATAACCTTTTCGAACTCTTGCAGCTCAACAAACCGGAAAACTACTATATAATAGCAGGAGACCTTAACGCAAAACACACAAGCTGGAAAAACGAAATAAACAACACGAGAGGCAACTTCATTAGAAACTGGCTAGACAATAAAAGCATCCACTATAAAACAAACTTATACAGCTCCGAGCTACCCTCTTACCCAAAAGGAGGCTCATACCTGGACATATGCCTAGCAGATGCGCGACTAAAATTCCAAAACCTACGTCCAAACAATACCCTAAAAACCTTAGCCTATGACAGTGACCATAACGCCCTAGTATTTCAAATTAACAAAAACACATCTGACTTCCTAACTCTCGAAACCCAGACCGAGACACCCAGGTACAACTACAAAAAGACAGACTGGAAAAAGTTCCAAAACATACTCGAACAAAACTGCGACCTAGAGATCTACAACAACGTCAACCTAACAAACAGACAAATCGACTCATTCCTAGACGAAATAGAAAAACACACACAAATCGCCCTCCAAAAATCCGTGCCAATCATAAAACAAAAAAATTCATGCGAGCCCTATATAAACAATAAAATAAAAGATCTACAGCGAGATAAAAGCTACATACTGTCCAAAATAAACAATATAAAATTTAACTATTCTTACGACAAAAGAGAAGAATTAGAATTCCTAAAGTTCCTACTACACAGAATAAAAGCGCAACTGAAACAAGAATTCGCAATTTCTATAAACCATTACTGGACAAACAAAATAAAAAACATCTCCAAAAACGACTCAGCCATCATGTTCCCACAAATAAATCAAATCTTTAGACCAAAAGAACAAAACCCCATCCCACCTCTCAAATTGCCCCCAGAAAATGCCTCCCTCATCCAAGAAGCAGGTATAACGATACACAACACCATCAAAGACACCGAGGGTAACTTCATAATAACTAAAACAACAGAAAAACTAGACATTATCGGCACCCACTTTTCCAAAATACATACGCAAAACGAACACATGGGCCGAGAACAACTAAACAGAATTATCATGGCCGAAACAAACAAACTCAAAAATGAATTGGAACAAGACAAAACGCTAAACAAAACAGTCTGCACATTCTCAAACGAAAACACCGCAGACAACCCCAAACAACCAGATCCAGAAATAAACTACTTCACAAATTACAATCAACTAAACACAATCTTCTCCAAACTAAACAACAAAAAATCCTCCGGCTTCGACGGCATCCCAAACATCTTACTCAAGCGCCTACCGAACAAAATAAAATGGTACTACACAGTACTCTTCAACAATGCTCTAAACAACACATACTTCCCCAGAAAATGGAAAAAAGCCAAACTGATAGCTATAACAAAAAAGGATAAAGACGGCTCATCGCCCGCAAACCTACGACCCATAAGTCTCCTCCCCAACATAAGCAAAGTATTCGAAATAATCATAAACAACCCCCTAACCTCCTTCTGCACAAAAAATAACATAATCCCAGAGAATCAATTCGGCTTCCGACACAAACACTCCACAATTCACGCAATAAACAAACTCACGTCGGACATCTGCTGGGCTCTAAACGCAAAAGAACGAGTTGCCGCCTGCTTAATAGACCTCGAAAAAGCCTTCGACACAGTCTGGATCCCAGGTCTCATTTACAAACTGATCAAAAAAAAGTTCCCTAAACACCTGATTAAAATAGCCTGGGACATGATCACAAACAGAACATTCGTAATGACTGAAGGTTCACACTCATCAAGCAAAGAATTCTCCATAAAAAACGGTCTACAACAAGGTACAGTGAATTCCCCGTTACTTTTCAGTATTTACAACAGCGACTTACTAAACCTCTTTGAGCTCAATACATCCACCCATAAACGCTCCATAGCCTTCGCAGACGACCTAATCATATACGTAACAGGCCGCAAAACCAAAACTATAAAAACGGAACTCCAAGAACTCTTTGAGAAAATAAACGACTATTACCACGCATGGAAACTAAAAATCAACATAAGTAAATGCGAAACCATACTGTTTAGACCCAAGTCAAGTGAAATCGGCCCAATAGAAAGAGAATACTGCAAGAAATTTTAACTAAGAGAAAGAACAGACAAAGGGGCTCTCATATCACACACAATGAGGGCGCGGGGGGGGGGGGGCTGATATGTTGTACCAGATTGGGCAGCCGTAGGTTATGATCGGTCCGATTAGTGCTTGATAGCATAGTATTTTTACTTTGCTGTCGAGATGTTTGGAGTAGAATAGTTTTTTTTATTTCCCAGAATGCTTTATTGGCCTTAGTAAGTTGAATTTCGGAGTGCTACTTGTAGTTTAATTTATAGTCTATGTTTACTCCTAGGTATTTTACGCAATTTTTGTGTGGTATGAGAGCCGCTTTGTCTGTTTTTTCTCTTAGTTGAAATTTTTTGCAGTATTCTCTTTCTACGGGGCCGATTTTACTTGACTTGGGTCTAAACAGTATGGTTTCGCATTTGCTTATTTTGATTTTTAGTTTCCATGCGTGGTAATAGTCTTCTGCACAAAAAATGACATAATCCCAGAGAATCAATTCGGGTTCCGACACAAACACTCCACAATTCGCGCAATAAACAAACTTACGTCGGACATCTTCTGGGCTCTAAACGCAAAACAACGAATAGCCTCCTGCCTTGAAAAAGCATTCGATATAGTAAGAATTTTAGGCCTTATATACAAAGTATGTACTACTTTGGGCAATAAACGTTATGATTAAAATTAAGAAAGCACTTGTTTTCGTCTCATCACGAAAGTTAAGCAACGCTAGACACGGATGGTACTTAGATGGTTGACCGCTTGGGAACTCCGTGTTGTATTGGTTTTATTATTTTTCCAATTTTTTTTTTTGCTTTTCTTAATAATCTATCTTTAATAATCTATAATATAAGCATCGAAAAAAAGAAATGTTTTAGTACTACGCGACTATTACCATACATTATGTCATTCTCACTTTTACATACATCTGTTTTTTTAATATTCTTTTTTCCTGAATATTAAGAGGAAGTAACAAAACTACTTACTTCAGCCAACTCTCATACCACGTTGAGTGCACTCGTTCTCGTCAGTCGACTGTTGACCACCGAGCGGGACGGACCCCTCGGAGCGCGCGTCGGAGTAGACTAACATCCACTAAAGTAGAAGGATCAAGTGACAAAATAGTGACAAAATAGTGAAAAATACTGCATCGTCATCATCTCCATAAATACAAATAAGAACAAAAAGAAAATAAAATAAGATAAGACAAAATAAAATTGTACAAAAAAATAAAAGCCACCGATAATGAAGCCAAGAGCAACGAAACGGAACCCACCGTAGACCCAATGAAAAAAGCCATCAAGAGAAAAATAATTATACACAAAACAGCCAGGGAATTCAACAGCATCTTAAGACTCCCCGCTCAAAAGACGCGGAAACTCAACCCACAACCTAACCTGGTGGCCAGGGCAAAAAGTCTAGCAAGCACCCCAAGAAACACAGCTGTAGATCATCACCCCAGCCAAGAAGAAAAGGCTAACGAAACCAAAAACATGAAGCCCACAAGAGCTACTTCGCCTCCAGCGATAGTAACAAAAAATAGGTTCAGTATATTACAATCTGAACCAGAGCCTCATCCACAACCGGGACCATCAAACTCCACGTGGAAATCAACGCTAGAGCAAATAAAAAAGAAAAACGAAACATTACGAGGCAAAACGGGAAGACACGGTCCCACCACGTCACCGGAACAATCGGCGCAGCAAGGGCGTCGCACCCCACCGTATAACCCAGGAGGCCCGGCGCCTCCAACACCGCCAAGGGGGGACCGAGCACCGGACGGACGCCCCACCGGATGCTCCGCGGAGGAACGCACGAGCACCCCACCCACCACAAAAGACAACAGGCCGCCACCCATAAACATACTCCTACAAGACCCCAAGGACACGGTAATGCTCATTGAGAAAATAGCAGACATCAAGCAATTTCATATCAAAAGAATACACTCAGGTAAACACGCACTTTACCTCCGAAACCTATCCGACTTCCATAAAGCGAAACAAACACTCCTCTCAGCGAACACAACTTTCTACACATACACACCCAAAATAGAGAAACACCACACATACTTGTTAAAAGGTCTAGACAATAGCTACACTGAAACAGAAATACTCACAGACCTACAAGCTCTACAAATAGACGACGTCCAATTTACAAAAGTCTCACGATTTACGACAAAAAAATCAAGGGAGAACAATATATTGCTTCCAATCTACATAATACAGCTATCCCCCAACAGCAATACAAGCAACCTACTAAAAATAAACTACTTTAACTACTACAAGATAAAATGGGAAAAAATAACAAAAAAAAAAGGATGACATAACTCAGTGCCACAAATGCCAGCGAATAGGCCACACAGCGCAAAACTGCAACCTAAACTACCGCTGTGTTAAATGCAGTGAGCCCCATGGCCCAGGCGACTGCACAATAAAAAAGGAAAACGCAGTAACCAAAGACAAAATATTCTGCGTCAACTGTAAAAACTATGGACACCCCGCGTCATACAAAGGTTGCCCCAAACTCGTAGAGCTCCGTAAAAAGGTAGCAGATAAAATAAAAAAAGACAAAGAAGCAAAGACACAACGAATTGCCCAAATAAGCCGCAAATACGTCCCAGAACTAAAGTCCTCTGACGTAGTGAAGCAGCAAACAACACTAAATCAAACAACCAAAATCTCCCCACAATCAGCAAACTTAGATCCGCGCTCAAGCCAAAGCCCAATCACAATCGATAACTCCCCCCATCTAAACATTATAAACGTTATCGAAGACTTTAAAAAAGGTATCCTCCAAGCGTTAAAAGAACAACAAATGCAACTAAACGAAATAAAAAACACTCTATTAACACACGAAGAAAGGATCGACGCCATCTTCAGCACTTTCATTAGTACAGACGACGAATAACCAAAACACGCCAAACCAACCATCACAGCAAAAGACAAATAAATTTAACCTAAAACATCTGAAAATAATCGCAATAAATGCTAACTCTTTAATTTCAAACCAAAAAAGATACAGTATGCTAACCCTATTAAATAAAGAAGCCCCCGATATAGTACTCATCTCAGAAACAAAGCTAAACAAAAGACACAATGTACACTTCAAAAACTACTCCATGATAAGACACGACAGACCGAACGCCAGTCAAGGAGGAGGAACAGCGATCCTCATAAAAAACCCTATAAAATACAAAACGATCCTAATTGATAAAATAACACGTTTCAGAACCTTAGAAACAACGATCATAAAAATAAAAATAAGCAATAAGGAAAATTTATTCATCACTGCAGCCTACGCAACCTACGGAAACCAGAAAGAATTTAACTACGAATTCAATAACCTTTTCGAACTCTTGCAGCTCAACAAACCGGAAAACTACTATATAATAGCAGGAGACCTTAACGCAAAACACACAAGCTGGAAAAACGAAATAAACAACACGAGAGGCAACTTCATTAGAAACTGGCTAGACAATAAAAGCATCCACTATAAAACAAACTTATACAGCTCCGAGCTACCCTCTTACCCAAAAGGAGGCTCATACCTGGACATATGCCTAGCAGATGCGCGACTAAAATTCCAAAACCTACGTCCAAACAATACCCTAAAAACCTTAGCCTATGACAGTGACCATAACGCCCTAGTATTTCAAATTAACAAAAACACATCTGACTTCCTAACTCTCGAAACCCAGACCGAGACACCCAGGTACAACTACAAAAAGACAGACTGGAAAAAGTTCCAAAACATACTCGAACAAAACTGCGACCTAGAGATCTACAACAACGTCAACCTAACAAACAGACAAATCGACTCATTCCTAGACGAAATAGAAAAACACACACAAATCGCCCTCCAAAAATCCGTGCCAATCATAAAACAAAAAAATTCATGCGAGCCCTATATAAACAATAAAATAAAAGATCTACAGCGAGATAAAAGCTACATACTGTCCAAAATAAACAATATAAAATTTAACTATTCTTACGACAAAAGAGAAGAATTAGAATTCCTAAAGTTCCTACTACACAGAATAAAAGCGCAACTGAAACAAGAATTCGCAATTTCTATAAACCATTACTGGACAAACAAAATAAAAAACATCTCCAAAAACGACTCAGCCATCATGTTCCCACAAATAAATCAAATCTTTAGACCAAAAGAACAAAACCCCATCCCACCTCTCAAATTGCCCCCAGAAAATGCCTCCCTCATCCAAGAAGCAGGTATAACGATACACAACACCATCAAAGACACCGAGGGTAACTTCATAATAACTAAAACAACAGAAAAACTAGACATTATCGGCACCCACTTTTCCAAAATACATACGCAAAACGAACACATGGGCCGAGAACAACTAAACAGAATTATCATGGCCGAAACAAACAAACTCAAAAATGAATTGGAACAAGACAAAACGCTAAACAAAACAGTCTGCACATTCTCAAACGAAAACACCGCAGACAACCCCAAACAACCAGATCCAGAAATAAACTACTTCACAAATTACAATCAACTAAACACAATCTTCTCCAAACTAAACAACAAAAAATCCTCCGGCTTCGACGGCATCCCAAACATCTTACTCAAGCGCCTACCGAACAAAATAAAATGGTACTACACAGTACTCTTCAACAATGCTCTAAACAACACATACTTCCCCAGAAAATGGAAAAAAGCCAAACTGATAGCTATAACAAAAAAGGATAAAGACGGCTCATCGCCCGCAAACCTACGACCCATAAGTCTCCTCCCCAACATAAGCAAAGTATTCGAAATAATCATAAACAACCCCCTAACCTCCTTCTGCACAAAAAATAACATAATCCCAGAGAATCAATTCGGCTTCCGACACAAACACTCCACAATTCACGCAATAAACAAACTCACGTCGGACATCTGCTGGGCTCTAAACGCAAAAGAACGAGTTGCCGCCTGCTTAATAGACCTCGAAAAAGCCTTCGACACAGTCTGGATCCCAGGTCTCATTTACAAACTGATCAAAAAAAAGTTCCCTAAACACCTGATTAAAATAGCCTGGGACATGATCACAAACAGAACATTCGTAATGACTGAAGGTTCACACTCATCAAGCAAAGAATTCTCCATAAAAAACGGTCTACAACAAGGTACAGTGAATTCCCCGTTACTTTTCAGTATTTACAACAGCGACTTACTAAACCTCTTTGAGCTCAATACATCCACCCATAAACGCTCCATAGCCTTCGCAGACGACCTAATCATATACGTAACAGGCCGCAAAACCAAAACTATAAAAACGGAACTCCAAGAACTCTTTGAGAAAATAAACGACTATTACCACGCATGGAAACTAAAAATCAACATAAGTAAATGCGAAACCATACTGTTTAGACCCAAGTCAAGTGAAATCGGCCCAATAGAAAGAGAATACTGCAAGAAATTTTAACTAAGAGAAAGAACAGACAAAGGGGCTCTCATATCACACACAATGAGGGCGCGGGGGGGGGGGGGCTGATATGTTGTACCAGATTGGGCAGCCGTAGGTTATGATCGGTCCGATTAGTGCTTGATAGCATAGTATTTTTACTTTGCTGTCGAGATGTTTGGAGTAGAATAGTTTTTTTTATTTCCCAGAATGCTTTATTGGCCTTAGTAAGTTGAATTTCGGAGTGCTACTTGTAGTTTAATTTATAGTCTATGTTTACTCCTAGGTATTTTACGCAATTTTTGTGTGGTATGAGAGCCGCTTTGTCTGTTTTTTCTCTTAGTTGAAATTTTTTGCAGTATTCTCTTTCTACGGGGCCGATTTTACTTGACTTGGGTCTAAACAGTATGGTTTCGCATTTGCTTATTTTGATTTTTAGTTTCCATGCGTGGTAATAGTCTTCTGCACAAAAAATGACATAATCCCAGAGAATCAATTCGGGTTCCGACACAAACACTCCACAATTCGCGCAATAAACAAACTTACGTCGGACATCTTCTGGGCTCTAAACGCAAAACAACGAATAGCCTCCTGCCTTGAAAAAGCATTCGATATAGTAAGAATTTTAGGCCTTATATACAAAGTATGTACTACTTTGGGCAATAAACGTTATGATTAAAATTAAGAAAGCACTTGTTTTCGTCTCATCACGAAAGTTAAGCAACGCTAGACACGGATGGTACTTAGATGGTTGACCGCTTGGGAACTCCGTGTTGTATTGGTTTTATTATTTTTCCAATTTTTTTTTTTGCTTTTCTTAATAATCTATCTTTAATAATCTATAATATAAGCATCGAAAAAAAGAAATGTTTTAGTACTACGCGACTATTACCATACATTATGTCATTCTCACTTTTACATACATCTGTTTTTTTAATATTCTTTTTTCCTGAATATTAAGAGGAAGTAACAAAACTACTTACTTCAGCCAACTCTCATACCACGTTGAGTGCACTCGTTCTCGTCAGTCGACTGTTGACCACCGAGCGGGACGGACCCCTCGGAGCGCGCGTCGGAGTAGACTAACATCCACTAAAGTAGAAGGATCAAGTGACAAAATAGTGACAAAATAGTGAAAAATACTGCATCGTCATCATCTCCATAAATACAAATAAGAACAAAAAGAAAATAAAATAAGATAAGACAAAATAAAATTGTACAAAAAAATAAAAGCCACCGATAATGAAGCCAAGAGCAACGAAACGGAACCCACCGTAGACCCAATGAAAAAAGCCATCAAGAGAAAAATAATTATACACAAAACAGCCAGGGAATTCAACAGCATCTTAAGACTCCCCGCTCAAAAGACGCGGAAACTCAACCCACAACCTAACCTGGTGGCCAGGGCAAAAAGTCTAGCAAGCACCCCAAGAAACACAGCTGTAGATCATCACCCCAGCCAAGAAGAAAAGGCTAACGAAACCAAAAACATGAAGCCCACAAGAGCTACTTCGCCTCCAGCGATAGTAACAAAAAATAGGTTCAGTATATTACAATCTGAACCAGAGCCTCATCCACAACCGGGACCATCAAACTCCACGTGGAAATCAACGCTAGAGCAAATAAAAAAGAAAAACGAAACATTACGAGGCAAAACGGGAAGACACGGTCCCACCACGTCACCGGAACAATCGGCGCAGCAAGGGCGTCGCACCCCACCGTATAACCCAGGAGGCCCGGCGCCTCCAACACCGCCAAGGGGGGACCGAGCACCGGACGGACGCCCCACCGGATGCTCCGCGGAGGAACGCACGAGCACCCCACCCACCACAAAAGACAACAGGCCGCCACCCATAAACATACTCCTACAAGACCCCAAGGACACGGTAATGCTCATTGAGAAAATAGCAGACATCAAGCAATTTCATATCAAAAGAATACACTCAGGTAAACACGCACTTTACCTCCGAAACCTATCCGACTTCCATAAAGCGAAACAAACACTCCTCTCAGCGAACACAACTTTCTACACATACACACCCAAAATAGAGAAACACCACACATACTTGTTAAAAGGTCTAGACAATAGCTACACTGAAACAGAAATACTCACAGACCTACAAGCTCTACAAATAGACGACGTCCAATTTACAAAAGTCTCACGATTTACGACAAAAAAATCAAGGGAGAACAATATATTGCTTCCAATCTACATAATACAGCTATCCCCCAACAGCAATACAAGCAACCTACTAAAAATAAACTACTTTAACTACTACAAGATAAAATGGGAAAAAATAACAAAAAAAAAAGGATGACATAACTCAGTGCCACAAATGCCAGCGAATAGGCCACACAGCGCAAAACTGCAACCTAAACTACCGCTGTGTTAAATGCAGTGAGCCCCATGGCCCAGGCGACTGCACAATAAAAAAGGAAAACGCAGTAACCAAAGACAAAATATTCTGCGTCAACTGTAAAAACTATGGACACCCCGCGTCATACAAAGGTTGCCCCAAACTCGTAGAGCTCCGTAAAAAGGTAGCAGATAAAATAAAAAAAGACAAAGAAGCAAAGACACAACGAATTGCCCAAATAAGCCGCAAATACGTCCCAGAACTAAAGTCCTCTGACGTAGTGAAGCAGCAAACAACACTAAATCAAACAACCAAAATCTCCCCACAATCAGCAAACTTAGATCCGCGCTCAAGCCAAAGCCCAATCACAATCGATAACTCCCCCCATCTAAACATTATAAACGTTATCGAAGACTTTAAAAAAGGTATCCTCCAAGCGTTAAAAGAACAACAAATGCAACTAAACGAAATAAAAAACACTCTATTAACACACGAAGAAAGGATCGACGCCATCTTCAGCACTTTCATTAGTACAGACGACGAATAACCAAAACACGCCAAACCAACCATCACAGCAAAAGACAAATAAATTTAACCTAAAACATCTGAAAATAATCGCAATAAATGCTAACTCTTTAATTTCAAACCAAAAAAGATACAGTATGCTAACCCTATTAAATAAAGAAGCCCCCGATATAGTACTCATCTCAGAAACAAAGCTAAACAAAAGACACAATGTACACTTCAAAAACTACTCCATGATAAGACACGACAGACCGAACGCCAGTCAAGGAGGAGGAACAGCGATCCTCATAAAAAACCCTATAAAATACAAAACGATCCTAATTGATAAAATAACACGTTTCAGAACCTTAGAAACAACGATCATAAAAATAAAAATAAGCAATAAGGAAAATTTATTCATCACTGCAGCCTACGCAACCTACGGAAACCAGAAAGAATTTAACTACGAATTCAATAACCTTTTCGAACTCTTGCAGCTCAACAAACCGGAAAACTACTATATAATAGCAGGAGACCTTAACGCAAAACACACAAGCTGGAAAAACGAAATAAACAACACGAGAGGCAACTTCATTAGAAACTGGCTAGACAATAAAAGCATCCACTATAAAACAAACTTATACAGCTCCGAGCTACCCTCTTACCCAAAAGGAGGCTCATACCTGGACATATGCCTAGCAGATGCGCGACTAAAATTCCAAAACCTACGTCCAAACAATACCCTAAAAACCTTAGCCTATGACAGTGACCATAACGCCCTAGTATTTCAAATTAACAAAAACACATCTGACTTCCTAACTCTCGAAACCCAGACCGAGACACCCAGGTACAACTACAAAAAGACAGACTGGAAAAAGTTCCAAAACATACTCGAACAAAACTGCGACCTAGAGATCTACAACAACGTCAACCTAACAAACAGACAAATCGACTCATTCCTAGACGAAATAGAAAAACACACACAAATCGCCCTCCAAAAATCCGTGCCAATCATAAAACAAAAAAATTCATGCGAGCCCTATATAAACAATAAAATAAAAGATCTACAGCGAGATAAAAGCTACATACTGTCCAAAATAAACAATATAAAATTTAACTATTCTTACGACAAAAGAGAAGAATTAGAATTCCTAAAGTTCCTACTACACAGAATAAAAGCGCAACTGAAACAAGAATTCGCAATTTCTATAAACCATTACTGGACAAACAAAATAAAAAACATCTCCAAAAACGACTCAGCCATCATGTTCCCACAAATAAATCAAATCTTTAGACCAAAAGAACAAAACCCCATCCCACCTCTCAAATTGCCCCCAGAAAATGCCTCCCTCATCCAAGAAGCAGGTATAACGATACACAACACCATCAAAGACACCGAGGGTAACTTCATAATAACTAAAACAACAGAAAAACTAGACATTATCGGCACCCACTTTTCCAAAATACATACGCAAAACGAACACATGGGCCGAGAACAACTAAACAGAATTATCATGGCCGAAACAAACAAACTCAAAAATGAATTGGAACAAGACAAAACGCTAAACAAAACAGTCTGCACATTCTCAAACGAAAACACCGCAGACAACCCCAAACAACCAGATCCAGAAATAAACTACTTCACAAATTACAATCAACTAAACACAATCTTCTCCAAACTAAACAACAAAAAATCCTCCGGCTTCGACGGCATCCCAAACATCTTACTCAAGCGCCTACCGAACAAAATAAAATGGTACTACACAGTACTCTTCAACAATGCTCTAAACAACACATACTTCCCCAGAAAATGGAAAAAAGCCAAACTGATAGCTATAACAAAAAAGGATAAAGACGGCTCATCGCCCGCAAACCTACGACCCATAAGTCTCCTCCCCAACATAAGCAAAGTATTCGAAATAATCATAAACAACCCCCTAACCTCCTTCTGCACAAAAAATAACATAATCCCAGAGAATCAATTCGGCTTCCGACACAAACACTCCACAATTCACGCAATAAACAAACTCACGTCGGACATCTGCTGGGCTCTAAACGCAAAAGAACGAGTTGCCGCCTGCTTAATAGACCTCGAAAAAGCCTTCGACACAGTCTGGATCCCAGGTCTCATTTACAAACTGATCAAAAAAAAGTTCCCTAAACACCTGATTAAAATAGCCTGGGACATGATCACAAACAGAACATTCGTAATGACTGAAGGTTCACACTCATCAAGCAAAGAATTCTCCATAAAAAACGGTCTACAACAAGGTACAGTGAATTCCCCGTTACTTTTCAGTATTTACAACAGCGACTTACTAAACCTCTTTGAGCTCAATACATCCACCCATAAACGCTCCATAGCCTTCGCAGACGACCTAATCATATACGTAACAGGCCGCAAAACCAAAACTATAAAAACGGAACTCCAAGAACTCTTTGAGAAAATAAACGACTATTACCACGCATGGAAACTAAAAATCAACATAAGTAAATGCGAAACCATACTGTTTAGACCCAAGTCAAGTGAAATCGGCCCAATAGAAAGAGAATACTGCAAGAAATTTTAACTAAGAGAAAGAACAGACAAAGGGGCTCTCATATCACACACAATGAGGGCGCGGGGGGGGGGGGGCTGATATGTTGTACCAGATTGGGCAGCCGTAGGTTATGATCGGTCCGATTAGTGCTTGATAGCATAGTATTTTTACTTTGCTGTCGAGATGTTTGGAGTAGAATAGTTTTTTTTATTTCCCAGAATGCTTTATTGGCCTTAGTAAGTTGAATTTCGGAGTGCTACTTGTAGTTTAATTTATAGTCTATGTTTACTCCTAGGTATTTTACGCAATTTTTGTGTGGTATGAGAGCCGCTTTGTCTGTTTTTTCTCTTAGTTGAAATTTTTTGCAGTATTCTCTTTCTACGGGGCCGATTTTACTTGACTTGGGTCTAAACAGTATGGTTTCGCATTTGCTTATTTTGATTTTTAGTTTCCATGCGTGGTAATAGTCTTCTGCACAAAAAATGACATAATCCCAGAGAATCAATTCGGGTTCCGACACAAACACTCCACAATTCGCGCAATAAACAAACTTACGTCGGACATCTTCTGGGCTCTAAACGCAAAACAACGAATAGCCTCCTGCCTTGAAAAAGCATTCGATATAGTAAGAATTTTAGGCCTTATATACAAAGTATGTACTACTTTGGGCAATAAACGTTATGATTAAAATTAAGAAAGCACTTGTTTTCGTCTCATCACGAAAGTTAAGCAACGCTAGACACGGATGGTACTTAGATGGTTGACCGCTTGGGAACTCCGTGTTGTATTGGTTTTATTATTTTTCCAATTTTTTTTTTTGCTTTTCTTAATAATCTATCTTTAATAATCTATAATATAAGCATCGAAAAAAAGAAATGTTTTAGTACTACGCGACTATTACCATACATTATGTCATTCTCACTTTTACATACATCTGTTTTTTTAATATTCTTTTTTCCTGAATATTAAGAGGAAGTAACAAAACTACTTACTTCAGCCAACTCTCATACCACGTTGAGTGCACTCGTTCTCGTCAGTCGACTGTTGACCACCGAGCGGGACGGACCCCTCGGAGCGCGCGTCGGAGTAGACTAACATCCACTAAAGTAGAAGGATCAAGTGACAAAATAGTGACAAAATAGTGAAAAATACTGCATCGTCATCATCTCCATAAATACAAATAAGAACAAAAAGAAAATAAAATAAGATAAGACAAAATAAAATTGTACAAAAAAATAAAAGCCACCGATAATGAAGCCAAGAGCAACGAAACGGAACCCACCGTAGACCCAATGAAAAAAGCCATCAAGAGAAAAATAATTATACACAAAACAGCCAGGGAATTCAACAGCATCTTAAGACTCCCCGCTCAAAAGACGCGGAAACTCAACCCACAACCTAACCTGGTGGCCAGGGCAAAAAGTCTAGCAAGCACCCCAAGAAACACAGCTGTAGATCATCACCCCAGCCAAGAAGAAAAGGCTAACGAAACCAAAAACATGAAGCCCACAAGAGCTACTTCGCCTCCAGCGATAGTAACAAAAAATAGGTTCAGTATATTACAATCTGAACCAGAGCCTCATCCACAACCGGGACCATCAAACTCCACGTGGAAATCAACGCTAGAGCAAATAAAAAAGAAAAACGAAACATTACGAGGCAAAACGGGAAGACACGGTCCCACCACGTCACCGGAACAATCGGCGCAGCAAGGGCGTCGCACCCCACCGTATAACCCAGGAGGCCCGGCGCCTCCAACACCGCCAAGGGGGGACCGAGCACCGGACGGACGCCCCACCGGATGCTCCGCGGAGGAACGCACGAGCACCCCACCCACCACAAAAGACAACAGGCCGCCACCCATAAACATACTCCTACAAGACCCCAAGGACACGGTAATGCTCATTGAGAAAATAGCAGACATCAAGCAATTTCATATCAAAAGAATACACTCAGGTAAACACGCACTTTACCTCCGAAACCTATCCGACTTCCATAAAGCGAAACAAACACTCCTCTCAGCGAACACAACTTTCTACACATACACACCCAAAATAGAGAAACACCACACATACTTGTTAAAAGGTCTAGACAATAGCTACACTGAAACAGAAATACTCACAGACCTACAAGCTCTACAAATAGACGACGTCCAATTTACAAAAGTCTCACGATTTACGACAAAAAAATCAAGGGAGAACAATATATTGCTTCCAATCTACATAATACAGCTATCCCCCAACAGCAATACAAGCAACCTACTAAAAATAAACTACTTTAACTACTACAAGATAAAATGGGAAAAAATAACAAAAAAAAAAGGATGACATAACTCAGTGCCACAAATGCCAGCGAATAGGCCACACAGCGCAAAACTGCAACCTAAACTACCGCTGTGTTAAATGCAGTGAGCCCCATGGCCCAGGCGACTGCACAATAAAAAAGGAAAACGCAGTAACCAAAGACAAAATATTCTGCGTCAACTGTAAAAACTATGGACACCCCGCGTCATACAAAGGTTGCCCCAAACTCGTAGAGCTCCGTAAAAAGGTAGCAGATAAAATAAAAAAAGACAAAGAAGCAAAGACACAACGAATTGCCCAAATAAGCCGCAAATACGTCCCAGAACTAAAGTCCTCTGACGTAGTGAAGCAGCAAACAACACTAAATCAAACAACCAAAATCTCCCCACAATCAGCAAACTTAGATCCGCGCTCAAGCCAAAGCCCAATCACAATCGATAACTCCCCCCATCTAAACATTATAAACGTTATCGAAGACTTTAAAAAAGGTATCCTCCAAGCGTTAAAAGAACAACAAATGCAACTAAACGAAATAAAAAACACTCT